>NC_053448.1:6969521-7573092 GCF_007990345.1 Gossypium hirsutum
AAAGTCCCTTTAACATACCTTAGGACTCTTTTAACAGCTTTAAAATGATCTACACTGCAACAATGCATAAACCTCGATAGAAGGCCAACTGCATACATGATGTTTGGCCTTGTTACAGTCAAGTAAAGTAGGCAACCAACCAAACTTCTATAGTTCTTTTCATCTACACGATCTTGATCACTATAGCTTGAGAGCTTTTCTTCTAGTGCCATAGGAGTGTTAGCAGGCTTGCAGTTTGTCATGCAAAACTTGCTCAAAACCTTCAATGCAAAAGTTTGATGGCTTATGAAAATACCAAGCTCACTTTGATTCACTTCTATACCAAGGAAGTAAGTCATTAAGCCTAAATCAGTCATCTCAAAAACATCTTGCATCTGCTTCTTGAATTCTTCAATCAACTTACTTTTACAACCAGTAACCAATAAGTCATCCACATACAAGGACACAATTAGCAAAGTTTCCTTTTCAGCCTTCTTCACATAGAGTGTAGGCTCACTAATGCTTTTCTTGAACCTCAGCCTTGACAAATATGCATCGATCCTGTCATACCAGGCGCTTGGAGCCTGTTTCAGGACATACAAAACCTTTTTGAGCTTGTAGACCTCATGTTCTTCACCAGGGGCCTTAAATCCATCAGGTTGCTCAATAAAGATCTCTTCTTTGAGAAATCTACTCAGAAAGGCTAATTTAACATCCAATTGATGTACTTTCCACTGCTTCTGAGCAGCCAAGGCAAACAACAGCCTTATGGTGTACAGCCTTACAACTAGTGAAAAGGTTTCAAAGAAGTCAATGCCTTGCTGCTGACTGTACCCCTTCACAACTAGCCTAGCCTTATGATTGGTCAGTGATCCATCTGCATTTTGTTTGGTCCTGAACACCCATTTTATACTAATTACTCTTTTGTTTGTTGGTCTATCAACTAGCTCCCATGTGTCATTTTTGTGGATCATCCTCAATTCTGCCTCAATTACTTCTTTCCAACAGCTCTCTTTTGCAGCCTCATCAAAGCAACAAGGTTCTACAATGGACATACCACACATTTTATAGAAGTCCATTAAGGTTCTAGTGCCTCTGACAGGTGCATCATCATAATCAATCTCAACTTCAGTCTCAATTTCAACATGTTGCAAATCGAGATCATGCTGATCTTGCTTAGACAGGCTTGCATCTATTCCATCCCATTTCCAACAGCTCCCTTCATTGAACTTTACATCTCTACTCACAACAATCTTCTTAGTAGATGGATCAAAAATCATGTAACCCTTTTTCACACTACTGTAGCCAACAAAAACTCCAGGTATAGACCTCTTTTCCAGTTTGGTTCTCTTCTCAGCTGGCACTAGTGTATAAAATAAATAGCCAAACACTTTCAAGTCTGACATAGTTGGCTTATGTCCAAACCAAGCTTCAAAAGGTGTCTTGCCTTTGACTGCATTAGTTGGTAGTCTGTTTAGCAAATACACAGAGGTATTTATTGCTTCAGCCCAAAAGGTGTTAAGCATTTTGCCTTCAAACTGCAAGCACTTGGCCATATCAAGAACAGTCATGTTCTTTCTTTCACAAACACCATTCTACTATGGTGTGTAGATAGTGGTTAATTGGTGTTGAATTCCAGCTTTTTCACAGATCTTTTGGAACTTTTGAGACACATACTCAGTTCCATTGTCTGATCTCAAAATCTTCAACTTACAAATGGCTTGATTCTCAGCCAGTGCTTTGAACTTGTAAAAGAAGTCAGCCACATCTGACTTTTACTTTAAAAAGGTCACCCAACAAAACCTGGTGAAATTATCAATGAACAATGCAAAATACTTGCTGCCATTTAAGGAGGTAGTATTCATGGGTCCACAGATGTCAGTATGAACCAGTTGGAGCCTCTTGATTAAATGCCAAAGTTATATATTTTATGTAATTAAATTGGTTAATTTATGAGAGTGCACCACTAATTTTTCCATGTTTTTGTTGAATTTTGTGCAGGGGTGCAATTTGGGTATAAATAGAAGAAAAAGGAAACAATTGGGCTAGATTGAAGAAAGAAGCAAAGAAGGAGGGCCAAAGCAGAATTTTTCCAAGAATAATTCTCTGAAATTGTTGACTTAGTGGGAGATTATTTTGGGATATTTTTTATATTATGGAATATTTTCCTTGATTTTCTATACTAGTTGGCTCTTAATTTAGCAAGGTCACTAGTATAAATAGAGGTTACATTGTTCATTTTAATCATCAATCAAAATATTAAGCTTTCATCTTTCAATACATTTTCTCTCTTCTTGTCACGAATTCATTTGTTGCCTTTAGTTTCTTTTCCTTCAATTTATTAATTCCTAGTAGCCACCAAATTAAGTCATTTACAATTCCTTTTTCAAATTCCCTTTTTTTTTCAGTAGCTTTCCACCCATTTTACCTTATTTAATTATTCCAATACCAATATGCCCCAAACCTTAGCCAACTAAACCCATTTTCAGCTTTAGGCCGGAATTAGCCTCGTCAAAACTCGTGAGTTACGAACCCGAACAATTTAACTCATAAAGTTTCAGTACTTCTTACTTCTCCGAATTAAGAGTATGATTTTGTCAACTCACAAAGTTAGATCAACATTAAGTCAAAAAAGACGTCGTTTGATTTAGTGTGGTTAGACGTACAGTTGGAATTCTGAAAGGAATATTTCTAATCGGTTTTCTATGAACACATTGGCGTGCCAAGTGGAGATTGTTGTTTGGTTCCGTCAAGGGAAGTAGTAACTGGATTTAAATATCCCACGTGGTTGAGGGCATTGGTTCGAGCTAGGCTCTTCTAGAACGCAAAGCTGCCGGAGTTCTAAATCACGAACGTTTCGTGGTTGTTCGATCGGTAAGGGTTAGTTATTGGACGTTCCATTACTAATTTACAAAAGGAAGAGTTGGTGTCCGAGGCGTCCTTGGTAGCTATAACTAGCTTATTGGAAAAGAGGAGTTCATCCAATTTCGAGGATCGGTTCAAAGACGAGGAAAATTCGTGCCTAAAGCTGAACTTATTCTAATTAATTTTTCTTAATATTTATTTCACTGTTTTTATTATTCTGTTTTCAACTTTTTGCTTTTCACGCATTTTATTTATTTATTTTCAGGACTTCAAATTTTATCCCCCTGAATTTCTCGGGCAGGACAGCTGCCCCGACATAAATCTGGTCAAAAGAGCAACAATTTACATAAACCAGTCTCTGAGGGATCGACCCTACTCCCTATACTGCATAATTTTCAATTTAAGGCGTAGGTTTATATTGGTGGATTAGACACCCATCAGTTTGGCGCCATTGCCGGGGACTAGCAACACTTACAATTGTTCTTGAGGAGCCCAGAATTTGAATAACTGGTCGTCGAGCTAACGACGTTAAACAAAGCGCTGTTGGGAGGCAACCCAAATTTTCTTTTCCTTTATGCAAATAAAATTTTTGGTAAAATGGAAAATGAAAATGCATGTCAAGGATTAGTTCTGTCTAAGGAAAGACTTGGTACTTAAGAATGTCCATTGTGACTCACCTCTCTTTCCTGAGAACTTACTTGGTGCATTTATCACGACTGTTTTACCAAATCTCGTAATCTTGGTTTTTAATAATTTATTTCTCGAGTTTATAGCTTAGCTAATAAATTTGAAAAAAAATTTAATTTTCCTATTATTATTATTTAATTCTACTATTTTATTTTATTTTTCATTTTTATTTTTGCAGGAAAATATTCCAAGACAAAATTAAATTCCACATGTCAACCTACAAAATTCTTTTTATTTCAGCCAAGGCCCACTCTATCTATGAGACCATCCTCCACGATGTTGAAATATATGGGGAGGTTCTTTTTCTTTCTTTCTTCTACTTATCTTTACTTTTTATTTTTTAAATTACATTGGGACAATGTAAAATAAGTAGGGGGAGGGAAATATAAATTGGTTCTAATTTGCTTATCTGTCATCGCTATTTTTGCATGTTTTCGGTAAAAGGTAAAATTTTTCTTTTGATAAATTCGGATGGTACACTTATGGTTTGACCTATTTAGCTATTTAGTTATTTACACATAAACTTTTCAATAACCTAAACTTTGTGGGTAAGAAATTTTTGGGAATTATGAGTTTGCTTGACTTCCTACTTTTTATCATATGTCAAATTTTTGAATGCAAAAAAAAATACTCCTTTGATACGAATGTTAAGAGTGAAAAATTGGGGTTGTACATCGGGCTGAGTAACCGGAACATGGTGCTTGGGTTGTCATTACATCTTGTGTAAAAAGGTTTGTGTGACTGTCTAATTTCTTTGCACTCACTCCGCTAACAAGCTATCACGAGTAAGGCAAAATAATCCGCTTAGAGACGTCCGAATTGAGTAACCGGAACATGGTGCTTGGGTTGTCATTATGTCTCGTGTAAAAAAATTCGAAAATGTCCTAAGTACACAAAAAAAATTTATATTAAATAAAATAAAATAAAAAATAAATTAGGGGTAGGCCTATCAAGCTCTAATAATTCCGAAATATATTTACTTACTTCTTAGGCTAGGTTATTTGAGATGTTAATGTTCTAGGATTAAATTGTTGAATTGTGCAAACCATGGGGGTCAAGTCCTATTTTGGAGAAAATTTTTCCTTTTGCAGATTCATACAAAATGCTCGAGGACTAGCATAAGCTAAGTAGGGGGGATTTGATTAAATGCCAAGGTTACATATTTTATGTAATTAAATTGGTTAATTTATGAGAGTGCGCCACTAATTTTTCCATGTTTTTGTTGAATTTTGTGCAAGGGTGCAATTTGGGGATAAATAGAAGAAAAAAGAAACAATTGGGCTAGATTGAAGAAAGAAGCAAAGAAGGAGGGCCAAAGCAGAATTTTTCCAAGAATAATTAGCTGAAATTGTTGACTTAGTGGGAAATTATTTTGGGATATTTTTTATATTATGGAATATTTTCCTTGATTTTATATACTAGTTTGCTCTTAATTTAGCAAGACCACTAGTATAAATAGATGCTATATTGCTCATTTTAATCATCAATCAAAATATTAAGCTTTCATCTTTCAATACATTTTCTCTCTTCTTGCCACGAATTCATTTGCTGCCTTTAGTTTCTTTTCCTTCAATTTATTAATTCCTAGCAGCCACCAAATTAAGTCATTTGCAATTCCTTTTTCAAATTCCCTTTTTTTCAGTAGCTTTCCACCTATTTTACCTTATTTAATTATTCCAATACCAATATGCCCCAAACCTTAGCCAACTAAACCCATTTTCAGCTTCAGGCCGGAATTAGCCTCGTCAAAACCCGTGAGTTACGAACCCGAACAATTTAACTCACAAAGTTCTAGTACTTATTACTTCTCCGAATTAAGAGTATGATTTTGCCAACTCACAAAGTCAGATCAACATTAAGTCAAAAAAGACGTCGTTTGATTTAGTGTGGTTAGACGTACAGTTGGAAATCTCGAAAGGAATGTTTCTAATCGGTTTTCTGTGCACACATTGGCGTGCTAAGTGGAGATTGTTGTTTGGTTCCGTCAAGGGAAGTAGTAATCGGATTTAAATATTCCACGCGGTTGAGGGCATTGGTTCGAGCTAGGCTCTTCTAGAACGCAAAGCTGCCGGAGTTCTAAATCACGAACGTTTCGTGGTTGTTCGATCGGTAAGGGTTAGTTATTGGACGTTCCATAACTAATTTACAAAAGGAAGAGTTGGTGTCCGAGGCGTTCTTGGTAGCTATAACTAGCTTATTGGAAAAGAGGAGTTCATCCAATTTCGAGGATTGGTTCAAAGACGAGGAAAATTCATGCCTAAAGCTGAACTTATTCTAATTAATTTTTCTTAATATTTATTTCACTGTTTTTATTATTTTGTTTTCAACTTTTTCTTTTCATGCATTTTATTTATTTATTTTTAGGACTTCAAATTTTATCCCCCCGAATTTCTTGGGCACGACAGCTGCCGCTACATAAATCTGGTCAAGAGAGCAACAATTTATAGTAAACCAGTCTCTGAGGGATCGACCCTACTCCCTATACTACATAATTTGCAATTTAAGGCATAGGTTTATATTGGTGGATTCGACACCCATCACCTCTCTTGAGCTCTCCAAGCCTTGTTTATAGGAAAAGGCAGTCTGGTTTGCTTACCAAACTGACAGGCTTCACACACATCAGTTTTAGGCTCGATCTTGGACATGTCCTAGACTAGGCTCATCTTGTGCAACAAACCCTATGACTTATAGTTCAGATGCCCCAACCTCTTGTGCCACAAACTTGATTCATTGCCAAGGCTATATGTGCCTTTGTTTCTAACAGATTCACATCTAAAATGAAATATCTATCATGCATGGCTACTGTTACTAACACTTGATCAAAGGAATCTTTGATTACATAAGTGTTTTCTTCAAATATAAGAGAGTACCCCTTCTCCAATAGCTGACCAACACTTAGCAAATTTTGATCAATGTCAGGTAGAAAAAGAACTTCTGAAATGGTTTTGTTACCTGACTAAGTGCAGATCACAGCTTGCCTTTGCCTTTGGCCTCGATGAACTCTCTATTCCCAATTCTGACTTTGGACACAAAGTTGGTGTCTAGCTCCTTAAACATGCTTTTATCTGGAGTCATGTGATGAGTGCAACCACTGCCAATTAGCCAATCTTTTCTGACTTTGCTCGAACGTGCAAAGTAGGAGGCAGTAAAGACATACTCCTCTTAAGACTGTACATCTTCAATAGCTTGAGCTTGATTTTGTTGTTATGTTTGTGTCTTTGCCTTGTTCTTGTAAACTTTTTCAATGTGGCCTAGTTACTTGTAACTCCTACATAGAATATCTAGCCTGTACCAACAATATTTTTCTAAGTGAGTGGTCTTTTTACAATGAGAGCATGGTGGAAACTTCCTTTTAACAGCATCCTTCTTTCCTTTTTCTTTCTTTTCTGTCCAAGGCTTCTTGCATTTGTAATTTAAACTCAAGCTTGAACTTTCTCTATTCTTGGCCTGAAAAGCTCCTTCAGAATGCTCCTCCATTCTATTTGCTCTTCTCTGCTCTTGTGCATAGAGAGCATTTATCAGCTCTGTCAAGAGAATAGCTGATAGGTCCCTCGAGTCTTCCAAAGAAGAGATTTTTGACTCATACTTCTCTAGTAGAGTTGTTATGACTTTTCCAACTATCCTCTTGTCACTAAACTCATCTCCAAGCAATCTTATGTTATTGACTGTGGCCATAATCCTGTTAGCATATTGTTTGATGGTCTCAGACTCCTTCATCCTCAGATTCTCAAAGTCCCTTCTCAAGTTAATCAGCTGTTGTTGCCTGGTTTTGTTTGACCCCTGAAACTCTTCTTTGAGTCTGCCTCAGGCCTGCTTTGGAGTGTGACAAGCCATTATTCTTGTGAAGATCACATCAGAAACTCCATTTTGAAGGTTTGAAATAGCCTTATACTTTTTGGCACAGTCCTCATTGTGCTGCCTGATTTGAGCTATTGTTGGATTAGCTCCTAGAGGTGGTGGCTCTGTGTCAATTTGAACAACACTCCACAGGTCATGAACCTGTAGATATGTATTCATTTTTACAGCCCAAATGTTGTAGTTTTCGCCAGCAAAGACAGGTGGAGGTGGTGGTGAAAAACTTATCATTTTGCAGTAACTATACAAACCAACAAAGACAACTTCTGTTTCTTTTCTTTCAGGCACAAATCACTTACACAAACCAATACACATTAAAGGCCCTCAAAGAAGACAGACTATCGATACCATTTGTTGAGTTTTTAATCAATAACTAAATATCAAAAATACAGTTTCATATTTGAAGGTTGAAAAAACAGAAGAAAAAGGAATGGTGGATGATGAAGATGAAAGATTTTCTTCATTACTTGAATAATTACAAAGACCATATACATAAGTAGCTCAAATTACATTGGTTAAAGACAAAGCTTGCTTATGCAAGTATCTAAGCTGTTAAATCAACTTAATGACAATCTAAATGACTACTAAATCAGCAAAGCACATGATTAAACCTTAGCTGATCAAACAAAAATTATTACAACACAAACTAGCAAAAGTCAACTATGCAAAAGCTTTACAGTCGAATTACACCATGGACATTAGCATGCTTCTGTTGTTTTCCTAGTTATTTACATACTGATGCTAAGTAGCTTAGATGCTTGCATGCTGCTGCTATGTTGCCACCTTTTAACAGACATCAAAACTTGGTAGGAGATTATTTGGTCCCTTTAAGGTCCTACACTGTGTGGGGCAAGAGGCTTACAAGTTGGATTTACCCACCACAGCCAGCATTCACCCTATCTTCTATGTGTTCCTCTTTCGAAAATGCATCGACAACCTGGAACACTAGGTCACCCCACTACATCTTGTGGACGATACCAACACAATGATTTTGAAACCTATAGCGATTTTGGATAAAAGAGTCATCGACTAATCTAGCTATTTGATTAACCAGTTACTTATTTAGTGGGATGGTCTTCCCCCTATAGTAGCTACTTGGGAAGCTAAGGACCACATCCTAAAGTGTTTCCCTGACTAGAACCTTGAGGACAAGGTTCTTTCAAAACAGAGAGTTACTGTTATGATCGAGCCCCACGAGGAGTTGCCTACTGCCTCAATAATTCCATGAGAATTAGATCAACCAGAACCCATTAACCAGGGCATGGACCAGCAAAAACTAAGGAGACATTCACGCAAAGGAAGTTTCCAAAGAAATATGTTGATTTTGTCATTTAGTTTCATGTCAACATCATAATAGCGATTTGGAAGGCTATAAGATGACAGAGAAAATTTCTAGTTGGTATGTTATTGTTATCTTGGAAATCTAATTTCTGATTCCTCTCATCCATATTATTATGAATATTGGCTAAGTTTTTCTAATATTTATAGTTGAGCACGAATATCATACACTATTCTATTGATATTATCACACTTTTGTATCCTTTGTTCTATCTATCTAGGCACATTACACCATATCGAACTTGAAGATCTAAATTTTATATGAGTTAATTTAATAGAATCAAATAAATTTTAGGATTAAATTGAAACAAAAATAAAAACCATATGATAGTAATAATGAGGAATTTAAAATTTTGCTTAACACAAGTAACTATGTAATATTTCTAAAAATTAGCATACAATTTAAAAAAAATTACAATTATTTAATATCATTTACTAAATTTTAATTGTTGGCAACAACTTTTTCCAAATTTATCTACATAAAAACCATTCTCTATTTTATCTCAATTTACAATTCTTCCACCGAAGAAGAATTTTGTTCCCATGAAGATTCAAAAGTTCAAAGTAAGTTTTCTCAATAGCTAACTCACACATATATCTTTTAATTTTTGTTATTACGTTTAACTAGTTTTTATTTATTTATTTATTTATTTATATTTCCAATTTTTTGCGTTAATACTTTTGTTCAATTTAATTTTTATTACTCTGTTTTTTTAAACTTTTTTAGTGTGACTTTAACAGAATATTGAAATCAATTAGATTAACTTGACACCCAAATTTTAAAAGGTAAAAGTGAAAAATATTGGTAGTTGTAGAAATATTGCTATTTGTTTTATGGTTGAAGCAGAACTTTTAAAAGATAAAGGTAAATGGATTACTGAGTATAGTAGAAATATTGGTATTTGTTCTGTAGTTGAAGCAGAACTTTGGGCTATTATGGGTTAGATATAGCATGGAGGAGAGGAATAAAATAACTATTAGTGGAGAGTGGCAGTTTAGTTGTAGTAAATACAATTTGTGGTCAATATGAGGAGGTTGGATCGAACTTAGTGCGAATTATCAGAGAATAACTAACAAGGGATTGGCGCATAAAAGCATCATATACTCTATGATCAGCGAATATGATTGCAGATTCTTTGGTAGAGTTAAGTAAGAATGACTCTATTGGTCTGAAAATTTATGAGTATCCTCCTAATCAGATTGGTAGGGGTGTGTTACAAGAAAGCATTGGTGACCACTACAAGTTTAATCATGGCTAGTTGTAATTAACTTCTTTATTTACAAAAGAAGAAGAAGGTAAAAGTGAAAAATTACAGCTACAATACAAAAAATAAATGCTAACCAAATCTATAGGAATAAAAGAGATATTAACCAATTTATTTTGTTGATTAGTTTCTTTTAAATATGTTACACCTAATATTCACTATTAATTTTTTTAAAGAAATTATATTTCCATTTTGATTATTCTTTAAAAAAACCTTATTAATTACTTAGGTAGTTTTCTAAGAAATCAATTTTAATAAACTCCTAAATTATACTATAAATACTTTTTTTAACTCATAGAAATTTAAGCAACTTCAGTAAGTCCTAAAAATTATACATTCTTTACTGGGTAAATTATAAAAAAAAAGTCACTTTTGTTTTCCTCGCATTACATTTTAGTCAATTATGTTTGGAATGTTACGTTTTAATCACTTATGTTATTTTTTTGTTACGAAATGGTCACTCTACCGTTAAACTCCGTTACCTCCCTAACGACGGTACTAGGTGGCAGTCCAAATGAGTTTTAAATGCCAACTCGGATGTCCAATTATTGGTATGAAAATAGGTTTTTAATTAAATAAATTTAATTTAGACTACCACGTAAGACATCCAAGTTGGCAGTTAAAACCCATTTAGCTTAACGGTAGAGTGACCACTTTATAACAAAACGTTAACGTAAGTGACTAAAACGTAACATTTCAAACATAAGTGACTAAAATGTAATCTGAGGCAAACAAAAGTGACTATTTTTGTAGTTTACCCTTCTTTACTAGATATTAAGGCAAATTATCAAGATTTAATATCATTTTTTTATTGTGAAATGTTATGCCATTATTGCATTCTGTGGAAATATTTTAATTAATTTACTTTTTGGGGGGTAAATAAAGGAAATAGAAACTATTACAAACATCTCATTCAATCCTTGTCAATCCCTCTAAATCATCATTAATCAACTTCAAAACATGAGAAGTTGGCTGTAAGAATTTGTAAAAACCTAGCTCCCATATAAGGGCTTGTTTAGCAAAAGCAACTGCCACCCTATTACCTTTCCTGTTGACATGTTGTATCTTCACTTCGTATTAGTTCTGAATCAATTATTTAACATCTCAAGTCATTGCATATCGATATGCATCTTATAATTAATTAATTTACTTTGACTATGACAATTTGCAGCAAAAAATTTAAAAATTGTGTTATGAATAAAATCCACATTCATAATATTTATTTCATTTACGTTACCTTAAAAAAAGTTACCACATTTATAACACTTATCTAAGAAATAAATTACAACTCTTATTGTTGTCTTTGATGACGAAAGCATTGATTCAGAATTGAATAACTTGTTTATCGTGCTTATCCCTAAAATTCAAAATCTTGAGGGCTCCGCTCACTTTCAACCTATTAGTTTATGTTCTGTCCTTTACAAACTGGTTATGAAGGTAATTGCAAATAAGCTTAAGGTGATCTTTTCGAGAATTATAGCTCCCAAATAGACTGGTTTTGTAGCAGGACAAGACATCACGGATAACATCATCATTGCACAAAAGGTTATACACTCTATGAGGAGTACGGAGAGGAACATGATATGGATGGCCATAAAAACTAATCTAGAGAAAGCTTAGATGAGATATGATGACGCGTCGCTTCAAGCTGCAAATGTTCCTAATTTCATTCGTAATGTTATTACGTCTGCAATTTCTAGCTCTACTATGCAGGTTTTGTGGAATGGGATTCCAACTTCTAAATTTCGGCCAATTAGGGGCGTTCGCCAGGGATGTCCTTTATCTCCTTATTTGTTTATCTTGTGCATGGAGTGGTTGGGCCATAGAATCTGTATTGCTATTGATGCCGGTAATTGGTCCCCTATTCGATTGGCTCGTAATGGTCCACCACTATCACATCTATTTTTCGCATATGACTTGATTCTTTTTGGCCAAGCTGAGAAATATCAAGCTCAGGTAATAAAAGACATTTTTGATTAGTTCTGTAGTTACTCAGAACACAAGACTAAAATGAGGAAAACGAATATTTTTTTTAAAGGGGTTGATGGCAGTGTAGGGAGGAGTATTAGTAGATTTTTTGGTTTTCAGGGGGTGAGTAACTTGGGAACGTATCTGGGTGTACCTTTTCCATGAAAGGTTACCAATAATACGTTACGCTTTGTGGTTGATAAGGTGCGTAGTAAATTGTCTAGTTGGGATGCAAGACAGCTCTCTTTAGCTGGAAGGTGACCTTAGCTCAATCAGTTCTGCTTTCAATTCCAAGCTATTTTATGCAGACGATGATGGTCCCCAAAGGCCTATGTGAAGAGATTAAGCGCATTGTATGGAAATTCGTTTAGGGATCTTCTAGTGGCAGTGCAAAGATGGCCTTAGTAAGTTGGGATTTGGTGCATCAATCGAAAACTCATGGCGGTCTTGGCCTAAGGTGCTTGAAAGATCACAATACCTCTTTATGATGAAGGTTGGTTTCAATGTTATATTAAACGGTGATGCCCTTTGGGTTTGGGTCCTTCAATCAAAGTACAGGGTTTCTAGCAAATTGCCTAAGAATTTAGCACGGGGAAGCTGCTCTTTTTTTATGGAAATCTATTTCTAAGGTATGGCCTTTTATTCGCGAAAACCTTTTATGGTATGTCGAAGATGGAAATAGTATTCAATGTTGGCATAAATGACCCTTGAATTTCAAACTGTGGTCATTTATTTGTACAGATTCCATCTCTTTCTAACCTTAATATGGATTGTCCTCTTAGTAGTATGGTTGCAGGTGACGGATCATGGAATTTGGACATTTTCAGATTATAGGTCTCAGAAGAGATCATTAACGAAATTACAGGTGTTCCACCACCATACCCCTCTTCAGGTCATGATAAAATAACTTGGGGAGCTACTTCGACTAGTTCTTTTTCTCTTAAAAGTGCTTATGAGAATATTCGATAAGGTACATTAAATTCAAAAGATCAGATTTGGGAGATACCTTGAAAATTTAAAAGCCCTCAATAGATTTGTTTCTTTTTATGGCTCACCCTCAAGCAATGCCTACTTACGAAGGCTGAAAAAGTAAGGCGATGCATTGGGAGTAGCAGCGCTTGTGGGTTTTATGGGCAGGATTATGAGGATATGTTGCATGTACTTAGAGATTGCCTTACTGCTAGAACTATTTGGGATAAACTCATTCTAGAAGACAGACTTTCTAGGTTTTACACCAGTTCCCTCTCTATTTGGATGATAGAAAACCTTCAGAATCATCTCAACATTTCTTTGGATGGGGTGGATTGGCCATGCCTCTTTGGGATCATTGCTTGGCATATTTGGAAGAACCGGAACTTGCTTACCTATCAAGGCATTTCTTGGAGTAATTATGAGATTATTAAAATTTCGTTTAGTTGGGCAAAGCAATACATTTTAATCTCCAAAAATGCACTTCATAAGCCTTACAGTTATCTCCACTCTTCACATTTAGCTAGTAGTTGGGTTTGTTTGAGAACAGATGGTTCGATTAGGTGTGACGAAGGTTTTGCAACAGCTGGAGGTTATATATGTGATCATAATGGTGGGTGGATCATTGGGTTCTGCGGATATTTGGGTAATTGCACAGTGACAGAGGCTGAGCTTTAAGGGATCTTGGATGGGTTAATTCTTGTTTTGGAAAGACGATTCGATAGGGTCTCAATCCAAACTGACAGTATTGAGGCCGTTAACATTATTCAAGATTACTCTTCTGGAAACTCTAATTCTACCCTAATCAAGAGAATACTTCAAGTCCTAAATATGTTTAAGCAATGGAAGATTCAACATTTGCATAGAGAAGAGAACTCAATTGCAGATAGTTTGGCTAAGTCAGTTTGCACTAGAAGCTTCGGTTTAAGATTGTTTGAGCATCCTCATTTGTTGATCTAATTTAATTACTTTGTAATTTTAATTTTTCACAAAAAAAAATTACAACTCTTATTGTTCTACCAAAAAACAAAATACTATATATACCTTATTCACCAAGCATTTAATCCTTCAAAATTTTCATCAAGAAAATATATTTTAAATGTCTGCAAGTAACATTATCATACCTGTGCAAAATTAACATGCTTTTACATCATTTCATAATTTTTTCTACGATTAATATTTTAGTAATTCAATTGTTAGATTTAATAATATAATTTTATTTTTCATGCATTTAAAATTTAAAATTATCCAATATCTCTTTTATTTTGACTTAAAATATTGTTTATATAATATATATTTAACATTTGAAAAGAAAATTTTGTATAAAACAAATAGTTAAAAAAATTTCTTTACTTCAAACACTTAACATGCATTATTTACGTGAATAGAACATGAAATTCACGGGTTGAATTGTTAAAATATCAATTGTAAAAAAAGATATGAAATGATGTAAAACCATGTTAGTTAGTGTAAGTAGATTCCTCTATATATATGTTACAAGGTTTCAAGCTTCCGGTTGACATGGAGCCTAACCTTTTGTGTGTACTTTAACATTAATAAATATATATTTTAAAATTATATATATTTATATCAATAATTTTGATTAATATATGGTTATTTAAATAATAACAATCGTATAAAACATAGAGTAATCTGTAGATGGCATAGGAAACAAATGAATTATTCTTTAATTAAGATATTCAAATACCAAAATTTCGTGATTGATATCAATCAATTCAGGTATAATTCAAGACTTCTTTACTCAATAGATCTTGCATGCAATATAAAACTAGTCCTACTTTGATTTCTTTGCATTTCAAAAAAAAAAAAAACTTTTGATTTCAAGTATTTTTTATATCAATAATTTTTCCCAGTTCTAAATTTTCCATGATATGTTTTGAATTTATTTACATATCAATTGTTTTGACAACTATTTTTTTCCTACTCTATTTTTGAAATATTCAAACTTAACAATGCTTTTTGAAAACATGATTTCGGTATCACGTTTTAATTCATTTTTTAAAAGAAAATATTGTTTTTTTAATATTAATCTTACAAATTTTTTAAATTTAAAAAGCAATTTTTACAAGAAAAATCCTTTTTTCTCAAAAAACCCTAAAATTTAAAGGTTGTACAAATGAATAAAAGAAGGGAAAACTTTCAAAGATCACAGTCTATTTAAATTGGTCTATAAATATAAATTTTAAAAAAGTACTGTAAATATCCATATTCATAAATAAAATTCATATTTCTTTCCTTTGTTTTTCTCTCGTTCTTTTTCTCTTTATTCTTTATTGTATAATATACTTTTTTTTGTTTATCATAAGTTTTTCTTAAATATTAAAAAAAATATTTTATAAAAAAATATTTAAAGCAAAATCCTAATAAATGTCAATATAAAAAAGAGAGATGTTTATAAGGATAAAATGGTAAATATAAATTTCTTTTATTTTTTTCTACTTTCAACTTTACCAAGAGAGAGAACGTTAATAATCAACTTACAAATTATATTAATAATTTAAAAAGTATTTAAATTTTATATTTTTATCAGTATATTAAATTATATAGATCTCATTTAAGGATTTATTATTATTTTCTTTTTTTTTGGTGCTTTCCATCATCCAACAACAAAACCCAACACTTGAACTACCAGAACTCTCTTTTTTCCAGCACTTTTCAAAACTTTATTTTTTCTAAAACAATTTTTAGACTGCTAAACCTAAATCATCAAAGTGCTTTAGTTTCTCATCTTGTTGATTCTATTCTCTTTCTTTTTCTTTATCAATCAACTGACCCAAGTCTTCTTGGGATCCAGAATTCTGATGCAAAGTTAAACCTTAAGTATTGGAATTTCCACTCCATATTATATTTACACCAAAATCACAGCTGAAACTAATGAAATTTTCAGGATAAATCTAACCTCAAAGACAATAGTACCCTGGTTCTTATTATGCACATCTTTAGGTAAGCTACAAAGCAACACAAGTTTATTTCCCAGAAAACATAGAACCAATAGAGGAAAATAGCTGAGAAAGAGTGAACAGATGGGCCCTGTGTCTGAGGAAGGAATTTATCATATACCTGGATCGAAGGATTTCACTGACAACTGGACACATGTATCTCAAACATCAACAACAACAGAAAACACTTGTGCAGCATGAATATTCACAACAGAAAAGAAGGAAAGCTTGTTTTAGGCAAGAAAATATTAAGAACAGCAACCAATCTCAACAAAAACAATATATTTTGTTTTTTTTAACAATTGGAACGGAGTTTTTTTTAAGGGTTTGACATAGACTCGGGAACTCAGTTTAACAACCAACCCACCAAAGAAGGGCAAAAACCAACCAATAGGATATGAAAATAACAGCGGAAATACTCACGGTAAGACGAGTTTATTTATACATGGGAGTGCTGAGGTAGAAGTATGTACGACATTATCCCAATAGAAAATACTATTCTATTATTGAGCCTAAATGACCCAAACCCAAGTGCATTTTTCCTGTAAAAATCCCATTACTGTGTTTTCACAGGAATTGAATTACGATGCTTAAAATTTGGAATAAAATTTTGGTGTTGACAACCAACTGTTTGCGACTGACTTGACTAGTTGCAAGTGTGAGGATATCAGATATGACACCGGCAATTTAATATCAGTGTCAGCAGGATGTAGATGTCCACTACAGTCTTCAAATTCAAGGGATCTGCTTTATTATATTTCAATCTCGTCCCAATCCACGGATCTGTCTTCAAATTCCAGCTCTAATTGTAGAAGCCTGTTATTTTGAGCTAGCCTGCTCATTGCAGCAAGACCTGAAACAAGAACCAATTATTGATGATGAACAATGAAAATACAATGAAACAACTTTATTCCAAGATTTGCTTATAGCTGACTTTCAAATCTTCATCTAATGATTGCTATTCTTTGGGTCAATATTACTGATCTTAAAGAGTTTTGAGCGCTAAGTAAAACGCAGCAGCCAAATTCTTTAGGTGAAACTAGATCATTGTTTCACATTTTTGTAGTTGATAAAGCCATTCTTCCATAGGATAATTTACTAGGACAACAGAGAAAAGAGCATGTAAATCACTAGGAACACTCATTTCTATCATCTCATGAATCATTGCAAGGTAAACCGTGGAGCTTTGATCACTATTTTTGTTTCCTCCTACCATCCTATAATCAAGTGAACTAATCATCACTGGCAACCCCTCATAAAATTGACCTGCACAACGTGTGGATTTTTTAGGGGTAGTTTACATGCATGAGAGACTACTATATGCATACCGTCAATTATTCTGTAAAGAGCTGACCACCATCTATCTCTAGGAACTTGGTGTTGCTGAAGAATATCATCTATAACTTCATCATGCTTTCCCTCCAAAACACTCTGCAGAGTTATGACTGCATCTTCAGTTTTCTTGACGATATTGCTTGTATCTCCAATATCAAACCTTTTAAGGTCATTCTGTGAAGAAGTGAGGCTAACAGCTAGGGCAAATTGTGCAGCAGCTGCCCAGCGGGATGATGCCAGCCATCTCTTCCGACCATCTAACCGGGCATCATCTCCACTAAACCTATTCTCCTCACCTCCAAAAATTAAGCCTCGTAAGTATTCAGCATTTGCAGGCCCTGTACTTTGAACCATTTTAGAGAATGCACTTTCTTCATTAGCTAGCAGTTCCTCTGGAGTACTGTGCTCTAGAACCTGAAAGAACAGAATCAGAACTTATCTGGTCACCAGTAATTTCCCAATCCAAAGAAGACTTAATCATAGCATACATAAAGTCCTTGTATATTTAAGCTAGACTAGCCAAGCCATTCCAGGAAAACAGTCAATCTTGCCTTAAGGATATTGTAGTGCTAGAATATGTCTATTAAACAGGAGGGAAAATCGAAGAAAGAAAAAGAACCAGAAATATCCAAGAATAACAACGAGTGAGAAGGCACACCTGACCAGCATCAAGCACAAGAATCTGGTCGCAGTCAATGATGGTATTTAGTCTGTGAGCAATAACTAGCATCGTGCAAGATTTAAATTCTTCACGAATGGTTTTCTGGATAAAAGCATCAGTCTTAACATCCACTGCTGCTGTTGCTTCATCAAGAACAAGAATCTTTGACCTTCGCAGCAATGCTCGAGCAAGACACAATAATTGCCTCTGCCCAACACTGAAATTCTCCCCACTCTCTAAGACCTTCAACAAGGATGGAGCAGAATTATTTCATCAACACTTCCCTTTCTCTTGTTTTAAACGATATATAAAAAAGTTTTTCCAATATAAATGTTTATACACCTTAAATGTAATCTTACTTTAGACACAATGACCAATTTAACAGGCACGGAGTTATGACTTTACCTGACCACTTGATTATACTCCAACTTCCATGAGCATAGCTACATGCTCATATTTTATACAATAAATGACAAAGAAAAGATGCCTAACAAGACGTCTATGATAATTTAAGCCTGTTATTCGACCATTTTAATCATTTTTATTTGTTTTAAGTTTTAACCGAGAGATAACTCACTCGCATCACTATAATTATTTTGGCAGCCCTAAACACCAAAACTAGTTTTCTAGATTAGCAGTTAGCTGTGGGAGATAGTTCAACAAACATACATCACAATTATTATTTTGGCAGTCCTAATCAATAAAACTAGCTTTCTAGACTAACAATTAGAAACCGTTTCCTTTTCTATTTGAATACCTCAGCATCCAGACCAAAAGAGTTCCTCCTGATTACATCCTTCAAATGCGCCCTTTCTAAAGCCTCCCAAAGGTCAGCATCATTGTGCTCATTGAATGGATCAAGGTTTAATCGAACAGTTCCTGAATGAATTAAATATGACTACGAAAATGAGAAATTTCAATCGTAGGAGATATTGTATTAGAAAATAGTGAGGAAATAAGCAGAAATATTTTAAATTCTCACTCTAGAATGTTTCTCCCTACCTGAAGGTATTATTATTCCAACAGAGAAAAGTGAATGCATTGGTCAAAATTTTGACAGAAAATTATTTCAGAAAACTTGAATAAAAAAAGAATTATAGGGTTGACGAAGTATTTTAAAGATTAAGCCAACCACTTCACCTAGTATAATCAAAACTTAAAGTGAGTACCTGAAAAAAGAACTGGTGATTGTGGTATAATACTAAGAGCCTTTCGCAAATCTGAGAGTCCAAATCTCGAAATATCACAACCATCGATCAAGATTCTTCCCTTTTCCAGTTCTACAATCCGAAATAGTGCATTCAGCATGCTGGATTTTCCTGCACCAGTTCTTCCAACTATCCCTATCTTTTCACTTGGAGAAGTAGTAAAGGACAATCCACATAAGACTGGGGGAAGTTCGGGCCTATACCGCAGGACAACATCCTCAAACTGAATTGAACCAGATGAAGGCCAACCAGGTGGAGGACGGTGACTCTCAATTACATCTGGAGCCTCTGAAGGCAAATTGATATATGAACCCACACGTTCCACAGCATTTAAGCTATTCTCAGCTCGACTTGCTTGTCTTAAAACACCACTCAATAAACTAGTGATATTTAAAGAATAGCTCAGAAGTAGACCCATCGTGGACGCAAATGCTGCCTGGTTTTCAGCTTTTCCATTTTGCAGAACTGCAAAGGTTGCTGTCAACCAAATCATAAGGCCTCCTAACGTTTCTAACCTTATTGTGAGCCAACGATTTGAACTTGAATTTGCAAGGGTGAATCTGATATTGTTATCCATGGATTTGCCATTAACATTAGCAACCCGTTCATAAGCTTTGTACGCACGAATGGATGACAGACCATTTAAAGCTTCTCCAAATTGTGCATAAATAGGCGATCTGGTAATCGAATCCAAGCGTTTCACTTCACGAGATGTGCTCTGCCATTGCAAATGATCATTGAGACTTGTCCATAGCAAAGATGCATTAAGAGTGCATTTGGATAGACAACTTTAAAATTTCAAACAAATTTGAAATTAAAGTATTTTAAATACATTCATTTCAAAATGCTAATATTTGTAATTATTTTGTTTGGATAAATAATTTAAAGAAAATTAAGTTTTGGAATTTCATGATTAAAAAAAATTATAAAGAAAATTAGTGGTATTAAAAAAATACATATATGTATGGAAAATTATGCAATATGGATATCATTAGAATTGTAAAAAGATGTCAATATTATTTTGACAATATAAAATATATATTAAAATTAATAAAATGATTTCGTGGTTTAATTTTTTTATTTTGTAGTGAGGTCATGTGAATTAAAAAAGAAGATTTTGAAGAATTTGAATGAAAATTTTGAATTGCTTGAATTCAATTTTGAAATTCCAAGTAAAATTTGAAAGTCGTCCTTAATTTTACACACACACACAAAAAAAATCATTTTTGGTATTTTCAACACATTGTTAGAAATGAAATCCCTCTTCTAAATTATTCATCCACACACACCCTAAATGAAAGGTAATAATCACCATGATATTTTGAAGTGCATGCAACTGAGGTAGAACACTTGCTTATTTTAGACCTAACTTGGAAACTAAATTATCCACAAACTGAATGCACCCTATGATGGTGGAAAGTCAATGTGCTGTACATTCTCAACACTTAAGAAACATAAAAACCCAAGGCTTAAAAAAGATGAGAAACTGAAAATTATAGGACATACCTGATAATATAGATAGGCTGCATAAAACAAGATGAGAAGTGGCATTATCGCCCACAATGAAAATATGCTCACGATGCCTATCAGTGCAAATGTCGAGAGAAGCTGCCACAACTGATTCATAAACATATTCATGAAATTAGCAACATTACGATCTATATCACCTAGATCTCTTGAAAACCTATTGATTACACGCCCAGTGGGATTGGTCTGGAAAAACAACATTGGAGCTTTTAGGATGGAGTTTAGCATCATATCATGTAATCTTCTAGCTGCACGAAGACTTGAAGTGATCAGCCAAAAAGAGTTTGTCAGCGTCACAGTTACCTGAATTAATTAAAATGGTAAATAACTCATTATAATAAGTACTAAAATGGAAGGTAAAAGAGGGTATCATTATAATCTGTCATTACAGCAAGTGCAAATGAATACCAATGTAAATCATCTATTAGCTACAGACAAAGAAACGCTTACCTGACTAAATCCTAGGAGAGCATATATGACAATGTAGTACCCAGGGTGATAACTACTTGAAGTACTTTGATCTGTCCAAAAGCGTAACCAAGTGCTGCTTGAAATTCTAAGAACTTCTGTAGAAAAGTAGAATGTAAAGAGTATCATTACCACCCATAGACCGCCTAGAGCATCCTTATACCTGCAAAATGAAAATCAGTTCTATGCTCATATCGAATTGAATTGGTATAACTTCTAATTTCTTCAGGGTTTCCATATGAATTAATAAGTTGTTCATTGCGTTTTACATGTGAGTTCAAATGTAGAAGAGTTAAAACTCAAGAAGAACAAAAGAGCACAGCCATAAGTCCAATGGGCAAAACTTTTAGCAAATAATCAGTGAAAAGTAGGTATCGTTTGTAGGATGCAAGACACTACTGCTGTACTACTTTTTGAGTGAACTTGATATAAAGGAGCTTCAAATTTTATACACTAGTTCTGCCAGCACTAAACTTTTTAATTCCTCAGAAATTGTTGTTCGATTTTGATTGCTGTAGAGAGACAGACACCATTAACCAAAAGAAGCTGACAAAGGAAGTTCTTCCCAACTGAGTTTATGTTTTAGAAAAAAAAAGAAAAGAAACATAAATAAAATCAAGTTATTGAAAAGGCCGGAGAATGATAAGGTTGTAGTTATAAAATCAAAGATTGGTCCATGCTACCTCATCAAAACATTCCAGCTGACAACACCTGTTTCCCTTTCTTCTTGCTTTACAAGTACAGCTTTCCTTCCTTTTCTTCTTTTTGCAGGATTTGCATTTTTTTGCAGCTCATTTATCTCAACCATCTCATTTGACTTTGGTTTCAAGTCTTCCAGGTCAAAATTTTTCCCATCATCCTTTTCTTCTTGTTTTTCCATTTTTCCGGCATTTTCCATCAGTTTCTGGAATAACCTTCCATTTTTGGAGATCTCCTCGAAGGTACCCTCTTCCTTAATTACACCATTAGCGACAAGGAGGATGTGGTCTACATGCGGAAGAAAATGTAGCTGGTTTGTGACAAGTATTCTGGTTTTCCCTTGCAACTCTTCCTTGATACATCTGCTGAAAACCTGCAAATGACTTCAGATGAGATCAATATGGCATAGCCTCAAGCACCCACCTTGGGGATTAAACAAAGTTGGATGATCACCCCTTAAAGTTGAAAATACATCCTGATAGAAACTGAAAAAATTCTTTTCTCTTAAAAGGAAGAGATAGTTAATTCAATTTCCAAAGAAGAGTTTGCTGAGAAATTTTTTTTTTGGGGGGGCCCGGGGGGGGGGGGGTTGTCCTTGAAGGACACTGGTATTATGCAGAAGACAAAGTTGATCTCAACTTATTCAGATTATTGCTTCTTTTTTTTGTTTTCTAATGGGTTTGATCTTTTATTCAGTTTAATTATGGCCTGAAGCTATTTAAGCCATGTTTTTATTAGAGCCTCCTTGCGGGACAAGAAGTACTAGTTCAATAATTTCTTGTCAGGGTTAGGAGTCAATATATAAGAAAAAGAATTACCATCATATTAATTTTCAGCACTTTTGCTCTAATTCCTTCATCTCAACTTTAAACCGACACCAAATCTCACCCAAACTTTAACTGCTCTGACAATTTTCCATTCTTTTAACCTTGATTAATCCTTAAACATACCCTTAAAACTAATTCTCGCATTTTGCAGTAATATAGATCATCACATTCTAGTCTGATAAGCATCTATTTCCTGTTCTACAGTACTGCGAAATGAACTATGATCAGTGTAGAATGTGACAGATTGTAAATGTTGATCAGAGTAGATAGACTACCTGCTGTGCAACATGCGCATCGAGGGCACTTAAAGGGTCATCAAATATATACACATCTGAATTGGAGTAGACAGCTCTAGCCATGGAAACTCTCTGCTTCTGCCCACCACTGATATTCACCCCTCTTTCACCGATCTCAGTAAGATCATGATCCTGAAGCCCAGTATACGATGGTTAATTAGTTATGGAGACATTCAAAATAATCAAAAGAAATGTCAAGTAGATGTATTAAATTCACTTAACAGGAAGTATGTCAAGATCATGCCGCAGGGCTGTAACATCAATTGTCTTCCAATACCGTTCAGGTTGAAAGCTACACCCAAACAATATGTTGTTACGAACCTGTGAAATAAAGTTTGAAGGTCAGAAACAAGTGGTAGTAGAAACTTTCATTTCCAAAGTACGCTAAAATTTGAAATGGAATCAAATATCAATGAAGAATGTAAGCAATCTGCAACCTACAGTAGCATTAAAAATCCATGAAACTTGTGGAACATAAGCGACAGTCCCTCTTATTACAACACTTGAATTAGCATCTGCAGGTATCTCCCCTAGCATTGCTGATATAAGTGATGTTTTCCCTTCTCCAGTTCCACCAACAATTGCAACCAGGCTGCCAACTGGCACCTCCAAATTGATATTTGATAAGGTAGGTTTCTCTGCCTGGAAAGAAAATCTAAAAAATGTCTTTATCTACGATAGAAGTACATTGCAATATCAATAATGTTGATGATAAGTATGCAAGAACTTCCTAATTATAATGCTGGGAAAGCACAACCTACAGAGACTACACTGCTTAGTATGGTAGTCAACTTTATCCTAAGCACCAGTCAAAGAGTCGCAATTTTTTAAATAACATCTGGGATCTCTTTTAAGTCAATAGCATGTGATGAAGTTGGACAAGTCAGGTGCTCCATATATGACGGCAGTAACAAATTCAGTGAAACAAAATAGCTATAATCCATTGATAAGGGTTATATTCTTTTACAGCATGTTTGGATTTCTTAAAAATAAAGGAAAGTTAAGTAAATCAAGGGAAAGGATAATTCTTTCCCTTGTTTGGATGACGTATTTTGATTAAGCAAGGGAAAGTAACAGGAGTTGGGAAAAGAAACATAAAACAATTTGGATTATGTAAAAAATCCATTTTGTCCTTCAAAGATTTTATTATTAACAATTTATTTTTATGTTTGCAAAAAATTGAAAAGAACTCTTTTTAAGGTATCAAAGGTTGTATTTAATCTTTTTAGAAGATTAGGTCTATATTTATTAAATTTGTATTTAAAATTTTAACAATCTTATCATTAGTTTTTATCTTTTATGAAGAATATTCGTATTTTTCTATAATATTTAATTTAATTTTGTAATTAATTATTTGGAAATTTCATGTAAAATAAATAATTTCCATTCCTTTTCACAGTTTACCCAAACAAAAGATGTTAGAATTCCTTTCCTTTACTTTCCTTTATAATTTTTAACTATCGAAACAATAATTAAGTATATATTTTCCTTTCTTTAACATTCCCCTACTCTCTTTTCATTTTCTTTCCTTTAATTATATTTAACCAAACAGTGTTAAAAATCTAAAACAATGGGAAGCACTCCAAAATAGTACCTAGAATCCATTGTGAAGGGTTATTTTCTTTTAAAGATCTAATACAATGGAAATTAGAGATGCTCATGGGTCAGTTCGGATTTAAACACAATGTTAATCCACTTTATGCTTGCCCAAATTCAGTTCGGAAATGAGCCTAAAATTTTACACAAACATATTCATATTTGTAAATAGCAACCCAAGCCCATTTGAGGCCCATCCAGATTGTTTTTTAATTTTTTAAAATATATATTTATATTTAATATTAATACATTTATATTTTTTTCATTTATTAAAATTTTATATTGGAATCTTAACATTTTTTTGAATGTTTACATTAGAATATTATATATTACTATAGATTTAATTATTATGTATTATAAATTATGTATCATATAAATAACATGATATAATATATAACAAACTTAGAAAACGGGCTAGACCAAGCTTAGGCCTTGAATGTACAAGCCTAGGCCCAACCCATATTTAAATGAGCTTAATTTTTTTGTCTAAGCCCATTTTTTAGGCCTAATATTTTTGCCCAAACCCTCCCAAATTTTGAGTAGACCTTCAAGCTTGGACGAGTAGCTTGGCCCATGAACATATCTAATAGGAAGCCCTCCAAAATATCACCTTAATTTCTACAGACTTGTAATTTACTATAAGTTAACTCATAGGGGCGCAAAGAGATGTTTTTGTAAAGGATAGTAGTAGTGTTTTAGTGTTGCTTCCATTACTACTGTTGCTAAAGCACTGTGTCCTATGTAATATCCGAAGCTATAATGATTCAGCCTGATGCCTTGACACAGACTCAATATCTAAAACTTTATTTCAATCTTTCTATTCTCGCAGAGTATGAAACAGACTAAATGTATTGAGTGATCATCACTAAACCCTTCACAAGCAATACTGAATGCAAAAGTTCCATTTTAGCAAAGCAGATGACTCCAAATTTAAACAGCATAAAAACAAGAATAACACTTTAGAATGACCTTTGAATCCCATGAAAAGTTTCCATCCTTAATTGAGATGGCTGGAAGCCCTGGCTGAAGAGGTAGATTTGGTGCTAGAACTCTCTCTTGAGCTAAGAAAAGCTCCTGAAGACGTTGCAATGACACATTTGCATTAACGACCTGAAAAACCAAGCTTTAGATTGTCAAATAGACAACTGAACTATTTTGAATCTTTTAGCAATCCTACTGAACTTAATGACATGTAAACCTTGAAAATTGTTGGGGCTGCATAACAATACAAATAAGGTTCAACAAAAAATCACGTGCATTATTAAATTCTTTAAGTTCACTTTCCTTTCGTTACCATAAACTCATTAGATTTATCAAATAGCTCTTTAAGTTATTGAGTGACTAAATGGTTTTCTAGTCTAGCCAATAGATCAAAGCAAAAGTGTCTTCAGAGGTAATGTGTAAACCTGACTTAACAAATTAGGAAGTGTGTTCAGAGGAAATCGTAGCAGTGCAAAGAGCGAAAGTGATGTGAATGCCCTTGCTGGTGTCAAATCCCCACCAAGCAAAGTGAATGCCCCAAATGAAACTACTGTCACAACAACTGGTATGCTGTTCAGTATGAAACTGTTAAACTGCAAGAAAGAGAAGTTAAATGGAAAATAAATAAAAACATAAATAAACTCAAATTGTGTGGTAAAACACATGAATACTTCATGTAGCTTGATTGCTAGTAGTGTGAACAGCTAGTGCAACAAGCATAAATCAGCTACATAGAGAAATGAGTTTTTGACCATGTTCATTTTGAGAGCATTATGTATAATGGGCCAAGGTACTAATGTAGCAGCAGTCACGAGTATGTGTCACAACTTATTATAAATCAAAAACAAGGTAGAAATAATGTAAGCCATCGTTCCCATAAGCTGGATTAAAACAGGGAATCTGAGATTATGAATGATTACAACCATAATCACATTTTCCCTCAAATCAAGTTGTGAAGGCATACTTGTAAATTTTATGGTTGGTGTTACATTTTCCGGTGCAAAAGGAAGTACACCCATTGATTTTACATGGCAACTGGCAACTTCATACTCTATTTTGGCATTTCATATGGCAAAGACACATGCAAAGAAAAAATGGACTAGAATTTCAAATATCATACAGCAGATAGCAGCTGAGCTCTCCGAAGCCATGACAGCTCATCATTTCGTATACTGTGAACTCTTGTCTGAAAGCTCTTCTCCCATGCATAAAATCTGAAAATTTTCCAAGCATAGGGCCAATAAGCAATGTCAAATGGCAAAAAATATATTGAAAATCCAAGGGAAATGCTTTCTAAATTCAACCATACTTCACTGTGTCCATAGCCACTAAAATTTCGTTCATAAGGCTGACTCTCCTGTCAGTCCACTGTAGTCCTTCCTTGGTCATTATTCGCATTTTGCTAATCACAATGGTCTGTCCCCATATAAATAGAGGTAATGTTAAGGCATGATCAATAATCACAAAGATGGTTTAAATAATTTCATCTTGCAGGGAACCAAAAATAGAAGATAATAGATGCAAACCATGAAAATATTTTTCCCAACTTGATTGTCACAGTAACTTGCATTGACTGGCATACTTCTCCGTGAGACAAGATTTAATCCAATGATTTGGTTTTTCTACCTATGTCACCACTCATGCTCTTTTTGCTTTCTTTCTCTCTCTGATCTATAAGTAGTCTGAATGAATTAAGGAGATAACTGCTATGTTAACTCCAGAGAAAGGGGCTTTAACTACAGCCTTAAATATGGGAAGCTGGCAGAAAATGATTACAATGACTGGCATCAATTTCATCAAGTACATTCTCACATTGCTAAGAAAATGAAATCTATCACTTCAAGAATTGAAAAGGGTAGGAAACAATTAAAAACAAAGAGTTTCAATAAAATATTAAAAAAGGCAATAAAGATTTGTACCTGCAGTGGAACCATGAGAACTAGAATTACTGATCCAAGAAGTGAAGCAACACCTAGTTGCTGATAAAGAAGAACCATGGAAATAATGATACGAAACGGAGCTGACCACAACACGTGAAGTTGTTGGCATATTTGCTAAACAAAGTAAAGTAGTATCAATAATAGTTCAGATCAACTCTCTAACCAACATGGGAAGAATAAAAAAAATGGAGAAAAGATGGACGCAAAATACAAGATTAATTGCAACTTGCAAACGTTAAGCACATTTTGGTCTAGGATCATAACAATATAGATGTCCTCCCATGTTATGTTCTTGTTAGGTCAACAAGTTATGATAGAAGAATCTACCATATATTAACATGAATATTGTTTTTAACACTATTAAAAAAAAAGCCTAACTTAGTTTAAACTAGACCTCTTCAAGGACCGGCTTACTCACCCAAAATTTGGGAGGATTTGGGCAAAAATATTAGGCCTGAAAAATGAGCTTGGGCAAAAAAATTAGTCTTGTTAAAATATGGCTCGGGTTATAAAAATTAGATTTATGGTAATATATAATACTATAATGTAAATTAGAAAAATGTTAAGTTGTCTATACATAAAATTCTAATAAATAAAAAAGTATATTAAATTATTACATATTAAATTAAAAGCAATATAATTTTTTTTTCAAAAAAATTAAAAAAAATATGGGCGGGCTTAAAATAGGCTTGGGTTTGTCATTTACAAATATACGCGGACTTGGGTAAAATTTTAGGCCCATATTTCGGATCAGGCCAGGCTTGGGCAAGTATAAAGTGTGGAAATATCGTGCTTAAGCCTAGCCCAAACCTAACCCAACCTATGAACACCTCCAATTTAAAGATCATAAATCCACACTCAAAATTTTCTATTTTTGTAACCAAAATGGCCAATATATTCGCTAGATGTTTCAAAATCTCAAATTTCAGTTGACAGTTATATTGATTATATCAATGGCAACATTCTACAATTAACTTTGGCTCAAGTGCAATTTTTGTATTCATCTTGATACTGTTAAAGGATCATCATCTTTCTTAAAGTACCGACATAAGGCAAAGTTTTAAATATAACAGGATATATACTAAAAATTTTCTAAAATATACTGTACTGTCTTTATGGACTTCGATTCCAAATGCATAATACACCATTCTTCAAATAGATTAACACTTCCATTTTCACAACAATCAGACAAGGACCATACCTGAAGTGCAGTAGCATCTGTTGTAATCATATTTGTTATCTTTCCAGAAAGGAAATCCTTGCGAGCCTCATGAGTCAATCTCAAAGATTTGTGAAATATAGCTGCCACCTATGACAGAAACAGTAAAATGCAATTAAGTCACCAAATTGAAATGGATAACTCAGCCTCTACTTGAAAAGAAAAAGAGGCTCCATGTGCTTGTTTGTGTCTATTTTAGGAGGAAGGAACTATATTACCAGAGTAGAACGTAGACGAAAACCAGCACGCCAAACATTCTGCATGTACTGAGCCTCAAGCAGTACAACACATAACTGAAATAAGTCGAAATAAGTCACGTTATCAGAACAGAAGAAAGCTCTCCACGGTATCACTTCTTTGAGCTTTCATGAATAGCTAATATAAGCAACAGCCTTCATCTTTTGTTGAAGAGAAACAAACATATGGACAAAGACAATGATAGCAACACAGCTATTCATATTACATAAGAAAAGAGAGAAAGCATGAATAAAATGCTTGAGTTAAACAGACCACAATATTCAGGTTTGTTGCACAAAACATATACAATGCTATGCTATGAAATAATTTGTACAAAAGAAAACTCTAAACTGGGAGAATCCAGGTTTATACTAAAAAAGAAAATCCAGATATGGAAACACAAAATTGGGACCATACCACTCCAAGAAACATCAAGAAGGCATAGATGTAACCAACCCATGCTGGGTCACCTCGTTGCATAGACTGCAGACCAAAACAAGAGAATTATAAATTTAACACAGAGCACAGAATGACAAAGTAGAATCATCACTAAATGATGAAAAATTAAAAATTTGTCTACCACAGTATTACTTTGGCCAGAGAAAAATAATTGTGTTACTTGTTATTACTTAAAATTTCTATAATTTCTTAAAATACATTCATCCTCAGTAGAACTATAAAGTTATTGAATCTGAAATCAACATTTCTCTTCTATAGCAGAATAAACAAATAGATTCAAGTGGTCATTTCTTTAATTAGGCCTTAACCAGGAAATAAGAAAATAAACATAAACCTGTAAGAGATGGTTCAACAACATAGGCCCCGCAAACTGACAAAGGTCACATCCAATCTGCAATGTTCAAATAGGAATTCATAAGCCAGCATTCAAAAGTTTGTTACAAATTCTTTAGACAATTTAGTCATATTATCATGAAATGCTAAGTCTCCAATATGACTTTCTAGTAGGAAAACTCTACATTTTATCTATAGAAAATATGCACAGTCAAACTGGCTAAGACTTATTATTGGTCGAGATTAGCATAGGCAAGACTCATGCTCATGAACAGGATGAGGATTGCAAAACTTAATTTATTACCGTTTCAAATAGTAGCCACTGAAGGAGCATCTAAACTACAACACATATGGTAAAGGATGCAAAATTCTTCAATACAGTAGATGGCGTAGATAAATGAAGCAAAACACCTACCATGTATAAAATAAATTATAATTACTAAAACTTTCGAGCTCACAAAACATAAAACATGTATCACCTAAATATAATCCTGTTCTCTTAATTCAAATAACGTAATAATTTATCATCAAATTAATTTCCATGAGAAATACGAATAGCATGCTCATTACCTTGAAAACACCCCCCAACCAAAACCTGCATGATTCATTTATAGAGAAATAGTTAATATAGGTAAGGCAAGATGACATCCAGACTTGATAGAGGAATTCTTCAGGATGCATAAGTTCTTATTAGTCATCACCACTATTATAAAGGAAGGGAAAAGTGTAACCACATAGTTAACTAACCTTCCTCCCAAGCTACTATTCAGTGCTCTCAAAAGCCATGGCTTAGATCTTTTAGCTTCTTTGTCCCAACATCTATGGAATCTGTAGAGGTAGAAATTGCTATCTTTGAGTGATTGTATGCATTATCATGTGGAAGCAAATGCAAGGAAGTGACAGAATGCTAACTTATGAATCAGTATTTCGGTCTGATCCCATGTATCCAACTTCCAAACATCCCTCTCAGTGATAGGTCTTTTATACCCTTGCTGCATGAGTGGAGTAATCCATCCGAAAAAAATTCCTGTCATATCATATTGCGTAAAACTTTGAACTAGAAGCTCACATGTTCATAGTAAAGCATCACTTACCTATGATTTGAGCAAAATTTATATTTGCGAAAATCATAGAAAACATTTAATATCTGTAGGACAGACCAAACTGTCTTTATATATAAATGGACTATGTTGCTTTGGCTATTTACTTTTCCCTAAATACCCATGTTAGACAATTATTGGAAACCTTACAGTGGACATGTGTGTGGGGACTCAAGCCCTAAACCTTTCAAATATTATGTGGCAGGGCCGGGGGGGGGGATCAAATGCAACGGATGAACATGTAAACATGTTCGACACTTCTCTCGAGTTCCAAGCAACATGGACCAAGGATGCAAAACTTCTGATAAAGAGTATATAGATTCTTTTGACAAGAACATCCAAGACTAGCACATATCATTATCTTATTGACAGACTGGCCAAGTCATTACCTAGTTATAGTTCCATCATAATGGTTCTTTTCCACAAATAACCAGCAAACCTGAAATCAATTGAACTCTTTGAACTTGTAGTATCATGACCAAACATTCAGAGGACTTACTCGGATAAAGGAAATGCATACATACATACACACACACACACATAATATATAATATAAATATACATTCTGTTCACAATGTAGAACATACCAATCCCATTACTTGCACATATTAATATAACATCTGTCCTTATTTACAGTCTAGCGCAGCAATTACATAGTTATAGTTCTATCAAAATGATGCTTTTCTAAAAATAATTAGCAAACCTGCAGCAGTTGTAATTTTGAACTTGTGGTATCATAATCTCTCAATCAAAGTACTTACTTGAAATAATGCTGGCTTGCCTCTCAGGGCATATTTGCTCTCCTCCAGAAAGTGGTTCATATTTTTCATCAACAAGAGAATCACTTTCAATCAAACGATACCCAGGGGAGAGATGGAGATTAGGAAAATAAACAAGTAGAAGAATCTCAAATAAAACCTACACCAGAAAATAAGCACAATAAACCAAACTGCCATAAAGACTTGAAGACAAAAATTATTAGAACTCATTGTCAAAGAAATTGTCCAAATTTCTGTCCCAAAGGGTTTAAATTTAGACCACCCTACCAAGTATTAAAATTTGACCAAAAGCTTCAACTTGATTAATTTAAATCCATAATAATTAAAATGAAACTAATTCATGTCAACCTAAATTGAGACATTAGCAGCTAAAGTGATGAATGCTTGGAAAAAGAGGTGATGTCAATATTTCCAGAGAGATAAAAAGAGAGAGTTATTGTCTCTCTTTAATTTTCGTTAAGTTTTTGTACTGCACAACTTGCTAGTGACGCAGCTTTTAGCCAGACTTCAAGAGGTTCGTAAAACTAGGAGAGGTATTATGGAACCAAGGCAAATATAAAAGCAGGTAAAGACTACTTCTATAGAGATACTAGAAAAAAAAAACGAATATGGAAAAAGGCAAATATACAGAACAAACCTGACAGAATACTGTGCTGATGGTCAAATATAATGCGTAGCTGCATGAGCAAATAACCTTATCAATGATGTGTTCTGTTTACACAGTTTAATGGACTATATTTTATCTAGTCAGGCAAAATAAATAAAAAAGATATGCTTCAAAAAAGCCTTTTCCTTTGAATGATATCAGTCCATATCTCCAACTAATTAACTGTTCTCAAAAGTATGAAAGTTTCTATAGATCCAAAATGGTTTCCTGTGGTCAAATTTCTTTAGTACATAATTTTAGAAGCTAAAAGAATCGTTACTGCTGATGGTGGGTCTTCTAGAAATACTGGTATGTATAAAAGGAGAAGAAAAAAGAAAAGATAAATGACCTTCCCCCTAATATATTACTATTCCAGAACCAGAAAGGTATTTTTTGCTTAGAGATTTATGAACTGACAAACTGATCCCAAAATATTCATAGGATGAGACTTAAAAAGAGCATGTATATGAGAAAAGGATTAGAGGTCATATAAAAAGCTTTTTGCTTAGATTACAACCCCCCCCCCTTCGAGAAAAAGAAAGAAAAATGCTTATGGAATTTTATTTTTTTAAAGCGGCTTATGGTAAATAAACTTAAATTGAGGAATGGAAGGAATCTAACCTATTGATCAGATCCTTCACTGGAAGAATGAGATTGAGAAGCACAGCATCCCCAACCAGAACATAAACAACTCCAAAACGCACATACCACCGAAACTCACGGATGTAACTTTTTGTTTCCAGTCCTATCATAAAAAGCACAGAGCACCAAGTTGTAGCCTCAATGATCAAAGAGGTTACCTGCAAGAGCGTAAATTATAAAACATACACAACTTTTAGCAAGCTGCTAAATTGCAATAGCATATAACAAAATGGTATTGCAGAAACATATGGTAACACCTGACCATGACCAAATAGAGTAAATAAATTGGATGAAATAAGCAAATAAACTCAGCATAAAGAAACAACTGGTCTGTTTTTAAAGCTATAATAGTCCTCCAACAATTAAACCTAAAAATACAGAAACTTACCTCATAGGGAGCAAGGCCAGTTGTTCCATCCAAATTAAAGATTGAACTACCCATCAACAACCTTAGTATCGGCTCAATGGTACAATAACCAGCCAAAAAACCAAGTATATAGCAATAGTATTCTGAACTCAAAGAAAACCTTTGGACTTTGGAATTCTTCTTAATTAGCCATATACGATAACAGCACAGGCCCAGAAGAACCAAGTGAGAAACTAAGAACACACCAGAGCCGATAGCACAAGGTGTGTAAGCACCAAAAGCACCATCAACAAGTTTTGTCCAAGCTGCATTTTGCAATGGTTGGCAATACCAAACCAATGGTTCAAACGCCATCACTAACCACCACTCTGAAAGACACAAAACCGATTAGCTATTTGTTGAACTCATCTTCTGCTTCACGTGATTTGAAATGTAACAGGAAATTTTATGCATAGTTACTGACTTAATAAAACGTCATGTCTGCATTGAAGAAAAGAAAAATGCACACATGCTTCAAAATAAATAAATAAATAATTGTAGTAAATGAGAACTGTAGACATCTCAACACGAATAATACAAGGAAAGAAAGAAAAAATCCAACCAAGATTCCAACATAATAAAACCACGTAAGGTTACTTTGCAACTAAAACCACATTTGGAATAAAGGAAGACATGACCATTTCGATCTATGCTATTAATGTGATTAAAGATTCAAGTTTTAAGTTTTCAATAATCGTCCCCATTGAGACCAAAATAAAAAATGTACGTCAACAAAAGCCTCAGTGGCACTTTAAACGATTAAACTTGTTCCAGTTCTAAGCAATATGAAATCCCAAAGCTCAGAATTGTAATTCAAATTCCCTCTTCCTGCAATGAATCTGAACAATAACGAGAGCAACAAAGATGAATACCTGTAATTGTAGGACAGGACAGTGTTGTGGTAGTTGAAAGGCTTTAATTAGTAAAGCTATGAGCGTTTCAAGGAACCCAGGATTCTGGGTTACGACAATTGGGATGCTACAAATGGGATGCATGCTTAATCATGTATATATATATGTAGTTTGACAAGAAGTCAGAGAATAAGGAAGAGGATCGCTTGGATTATTTTAAAAATAAAAAGTAGGGGATGGGGATGATGCTGAAAGAGAGACGAGACACAGACAAAATAGATGTAGCGTCACGGCTTACGCTGTATTAGCGAAGCGACAATCATACACTAAAAAAAATTAATGTAAATCATATAATTATAAAATTAATACACAAGACTATTTTTTTAGTAATTTACATGTCTTTAAATATTAGGAGTAAAGGTTCAATTTGAACCTCTATTCACTAGAGAGAAAAACAAATATGCTTACATAGGTTCGGGATAAGCTTTCTCATTATTTTATAATATAAATTTCCATTTTAAAAAACCATTTAAAAGTTAAATAAGGTTGAAGAATTGAATTAAGACAACATACAATTTGAAGAGATGAGCACACAAATAACCCACATTTGTTTCAAAAAAAGAAAGTATAAGGATTATATTATAAAATAATTTAGTAGGTTTTAATTGATGTAGCATTCAATAAAACCCAGAAGAAAGATTCTTAAAAATATTGGGAAGATTAAAAGTAATGTGTTGGATGTGTTTGTTAAAAGGCAAGGAGATTGTTGCCACTTCAAAAGAAAATTTTGTTTAGTAATGATTATAGACTAATTTATTGAAATATGCAGAAAATAAAAAAATTGGGAAATTATACTGAAATTTTTAAAATTTATTGATTTATATTGTTTTTGGGAGAGAAAAAAAGTGTCTTACAAGACGCATTTTTAGGAGAGAGCATAAAAACGCGTCCTACAGGGCGTATTTTCACCACCACATCAATGAAAACGCACCATGTAAGATGCGTTTTTCTTTTAACGATAACTTTTCTAATAGCTACAAGGGCTCCAGCAGTCATAATTGTTCCAATATAAATCTCTCCAAACTTCTTCATTTTCAACTCAATACTCAACCCTCAGTTCTAAATTCTCACTCCTCAATTTTCAATCCTGAATCCTCAATTCTCAATTCTCAATTATTATTTTTAAATCTTTTCCTAAATCTTATTTTCTTCAATTTTATTTTATTCCTTATAATTTGTAAAATGGAAAATCAGCTTATTTGTTTAGATAACAAGCATATCTGCAGCGTTCAATTACAAATGGTAAGAAAATATGATTAAATTATTTAATTTTAAATAGTTAATTACTATGCTATTAACATTATTAATTTTTTATGTTTATATACTCAGGCTAAAGATCGAATTTTGCAGACGTACATAAACAATTTAAGCGAAGGTGCATTGAATGTCATTTATGGACACTTGCGAGATGCAAGATTTTTATACATGGCTCGCATACTTGGGGGGACTACATTAGATACCCCACTTATCAGTGCTTTGGTCGAAAGGTGGAGATTGGAGACACATTTTGTAACACCCCTAACCCTTGTCCATCATCGGAATAAGGTTACGAAGCATTACTAAACTTTTCAGATCAAATATGAACATTTCATATCATTTAACATACATACCAGAAAATAATCATAAATCACTCATATTGTCCCTTATATAAGCCATCGATGCCCAAAAATACATATTAAAAACAAATCGGGACTAAACCGGAAACTTAAAGAATTTTTCACAAAATTTTAAAATTTTTCCTATATGCTGGGGACACACACCCGAGTACTAGGCCGTGGGAAAATACCTGAGCATTCTATTTCTAAATTTTAAAGATGCAGGGGACACACGGCCGAACCACGCACCCGTGTGTTAGGCCGTTTGTCACACACGGCTGAGACACATGCCCATATCTCTGCCCGTGTGGACGAAAATAGGTCATTTTAAGGCCACATTTCTCACCCATTTTGATATCAACCTAAACACAACATTTTAACACATCAATATCCCAACAAACAATCAAAACAAGTCAAAATCATGTTTTAAACATAACATAACATCATTTATATATACCCAAATACCTAAACTTACCTATTTAATCCATCTAACTAGTGTACTAAAGTTAACCACAAATTGAATACAATAAACCTATATCATTCACATCAACATCACTACTATGTCTCATTTTCAACCCAACATACATATATAAGCAAAATTATAATTAATTAACATTTACACAAGACAAACTTTGATTAAATCCACACAAACCCTATACATGCCATATAAACCATATTGAACATTTCAAAAACTACCAGAATAAGTTGGATAGTGTGACCTAATGTGCTGATCCGATCCTCCAACCTCTTGAAAATCTACAAAGACATTAAACAACTCGAGTAAGCTTAATGAAGCTTAATAAGTTCAATGGGTTAAACATAAATCTTATCGAACCTACAATAACACATCAATTAAATAAATTCATTCAATGTCAACTCCTTACTAATCACAACTTCAATCGATGAGTACACTTATTTCAGGTCAATACCAATAACAAATAATATGTTTTTCAATTTCAATTACATATTCACTTACCAAGTCTTCCCAAATCGGTGAATGACTTATGGATAAGAGTACATCGTTTTCAGAAGCCCGAAGGTTGAACAGAAGCTCATGAGAGCTAAAAAAAAACCCATAAGGGTTGAACGGAAGCTCGTAAGAGCTGAACAGAAACCCATAAGGGTTAAACAGAAGCTCAAAAGAGATGAACGATAATTCATATGAGTTAAAGAGAAGCTCGTGAGAGCTAAACAGAAAGTAAACACGAAAGTTAGCAACAAATGCTAAACCTCAATTTACTTGGGTAATTTGCCACATTTTCCTCCAATTCCGTCAACTCACTGAGTGTCGAATGTACTCAAATCCCGCATTCCAATCATTTCAAACATTCAATTTAAATTCATAACTTTAAGAAAATTTCACTTTCAACAATAGGTATGAATAAATACATAATACCATTCATCATTTCAATATATATATATTTATATATTAAAATTTAACCATACGAACTTACCTAGGTTAATTTGTAAGATTTGCAGAAGTTCAGGGACTATTTCGCTAATTTTCCTTTTTCACGAGTATCAACGGGATCTTGATCTAAAATATAAAATTACTCATTAATTAGCATATATTTTAGCTCCAATTCACTTCACAATTATTACCCCTCAATTTTTTCAAAATTACACAATTACCCTAATTTTTACAACTTTTGCAATATAGTCCCTTAACTAGTTAATCCATCAAATGAACAAATTTTTCTTCAATTAATAATTTATATAAATATTCTAAGCTATTATACAGCCCTTGATAAAATAGGAATTTAATACTAAACCCTAATTTTTTAATTCTTCACAACTTGTTCCTAAAATCAATATATAACAAAATCACTTTATAAAATCATCATACAACAAAATTAAAGCTCTAAATCCATGTTATTTCATCAAAAACATCCAGTATTCATCAATTTTAACTTTCGAAATTCTCAATAAAATCAAAAACTAATGAAAAACTTAGTTGGACATAATTGTAAAAATCTTAAAAACACAAAAATTAAAAGAAAAAAGAAAGAATTGAACTCACATTAAGAAAAAATATGGAAATCAACTCAAAGATCTCTCCTATGGTGTTTTTTACAGAAAAATTGAAGAAGAATTGCCTAGAAACCTTTAATTTTTCTAATTTGTATGTTTAATTTCATTAAATTTACCATTTTGCCATTAATTCTCATTATTTTACTATTTTTTTCACACTTATGCCGCCTCAGCCATCTCCCTTAGGTTTATTTACTCTTTAAATCTTCTCTTATTTACCATTTAAGCTATTTAATCACTATTTTTCTTAATTAACAAGTTTTGCATCTTTTTCAATTTAGTCCTTTTTAATTAATTAACTATCAAAACGTTAAAATTTTCTAACGAAACTATAATACTACCTTAATGACACTCCGTAAATATTTTTATAAATATTTTCTGTTCGGTTTATAGAAACGAGGTCTCAATACCTTATTTTTTAAAATCACTTGACCTAAGATTTTGTTACCCGAGCCTAATAATTCATTGCAAACTTAAATTTCCAATTCAAAAATCTTTCTAAAACCAAATTTAACTCGTAAATACTAAATAATAAAATTTACGAGCTTAGTCGTCAGATTTGGTGGTATCGAACCACTGTTTTCGACACCACTGAAAATCAGGTTGTTACACTTTTCATCTTACCTGTGATGAGTGTACAATTGCACTCAAAGATATTAGTTTACAACTCGGTCTACTGGTCGATTGGGAAATCATTACGAGGCCAGTGCTTAATGACGATTGAAGGGCAACATGGAAGCAATTACTAGGGAAGGTACTGAACAAGTTTAGGGGTAGCCGGGTTGAGATGAGATGGTTGAAAGACAACTTCAAAACTATCGAGGCTTTCACAAGTGACGTTGAAAAAGAAAAATTCGCGCGCACATTCATTTTTAAGTTGATTGGGGGTCTGCTCATGGCAGATAAATCTCAAAAATCTAGTAAATTTAATATAGCTACTACTACTAGCCAACTTGAAAGAAGAGAGACGACTTAGTTGGGGATCAGTGGTGCTGGTGATATTGTATCGAAAAATGTGTCAAGTGACGAAACTAGAAAAGGTTAAATTCGACGGTTGCATGCTCCTTTTTCAATTTGGACATGGTATCGACTACCATTTTTATGCCCCCGAGTAGACCCCCTTATGAATTCTCACTCGTAATATGGTCAAATTCACTTGATAATATCATTATTATTTTATTTTTTATTATTGTAATTTTGAAATAACATGTCATTTGAATAGGTGTAACAACCCTATTGGGCACAGCGATATACCGACCGGGCTCGAGGATATTCGACTAGCTTTAGATCAACAAACCGAAGAGGAGGTTAGTTTATGAATTTCAAAGTTATCGGTTTTTTATTCCAACATTCAAAATTAAATATTAATCACATGCTAAAATTTATAAATTCGTATTGCAGTTTGTATAGATGCTATATGCAGATCCGAGGATTCAAGAATGCTTCTCGATCGATTTTTAGGCAAATCGCAACATTTGGAACGTCAAAGTGCCATTGATCATTTTTGCAATGGTCAAGATGCACAAATCCAATCGAGTGATGCGGCAATTTGGGTGTACACAACGTATCCCGCCGCCAACCCAACGCTCAATGACCTGCAAAATATTGACTTGCAGGGGACACTCAAGGAAGATTGACCAACATTCCACAAGAAGTATATCGAGATTTGGTAGTGTAAGTACGATTTATTGCCAACACGTGAACCATTTCTCACACCGGAGTTAGCGACATCTCCGAATTACATGCATTGGTTCAAGTATAATGGCAAATCGTATCTACTTCGGCTTCAGAAAGGAGTAGGCAACGTTGTCGTAGGAGGCTAAGATGAGGGCCCATAAATCCTAGGTCAAGAGAACATGCTGTGAGGGATCAACATTTGTTCCAGCTCTATACGAGGACTTGATTGTCGTGCAACCTCCCAGTTAGTATGATTTATATATTTTCGGTGCTAACCTAGTTTATTTTACACAAGAACCACAACACGCACAATCATTCCCTACATCAACATCTTTTTCGGAGGTATATTTCGCACAACTACTACCTATCGTACCATATTACGTGCTAATGCCATTAGAAACACCGATGCATTCGGTATTGCTGACAATTCTCACTTTTTATCAGCAATCGGTCCATGCGACACCATACAATTATCCGTTGATAATGTCACAAACACCCCAACATTATTATTCTGCTGAGGTGGGTCATCCTCACAACCGCCGACTTATACAGGGGGATGTACGATGGGCGACTAGGACCCAGACGCAATCAACCACGGAGGAAGGTAATGGGCGTCGAAACCACCAAAAATAATTCCTACAAAATTACTTTAAATAGTAGTAAAGAATGATAGTAGGGTCGAGTCCACAAGGATTGGTATTATAATCAACTTTCGCGTTTAACTAGTGATCAGAATTTCTGTCGTATCGATAGTCGCGGCTATAGTCGTGCCCACGACTCCAAACGGACCTGTTGAAAAATAAACAAATAAACTAGAGGAGTTTTGAAATGTTTAGAAACTAAATAATTGAAACAACATAAATAAATTGGAAATTAAATTGGAAATTAAATTCGAATTTTGTAATCAAAGATAATAAGCGTTAGTCCTAGACTCGGTGGATTCCAGATTTTTGAATCGATCCTTGAAAATTAATTTTCTCCTCCAAATAATAAACTGATTATAGCAGTTAAGAATGTCCTAACCACCAATTTTTCCTTTCGTAGCTGGTCTCGATATGACCTGCAAACCAACCCTTACCGATTATCTAACCAAGATACACATGTTCCCGATTCAAGATTCTAGCAGACTTACACTCTGAAGAACCCAACTCAAATTAACGGCCTCAAACGCGTGAGTCGTTTAAACCCGATCACTTCTTCATTGATTTGTTCTCGAAGATCCGAATACAGCACGACTGACTCATTTCTCCAACTGTCAGCAAACACGACTCCAACCCAACGTGCATTATTTTGACTTGAAATTGAGTTAACTTTAAGGGATGAATTGTTAATCCCGATAATTAGGAAAAATGTGAATACCGATTGGAAGGATTTTTAGGATGGATACGTATCTCACGATTCCCGATTGAAAAGAACACCGGCCTAAAGCTAAGATAGAATTTAGTGAAACATGAATTTAATCATGCTTCATAGGTTTTGAAAGGTGATTTGATAATAATGGAGAAAATTGGGAAGAGAAAGGGTTTGAAAGGCAATTAGAAAAATTTTGGTAAAGGACAAAGAAATGAAAATGAAACAGCAATATGCTAATTACTCGCCAACTTTGGAAGAAAAAAATTAATTCTATTTAATTCCACATGGAAATCAAATGTAAAATGTAGTGTGTTTTTCCAAGGTACCTTAAAGCCCTATTCATTTACATGATATTTACTAAATTTGGCTTTAACCACTATAACCTATAATTAAAATTAAATAAAAATTAAAATTAGATTTTTTCTAATTTTGGCTTTACAAAGTCAAAAGAATCTGATGAGTCATTGGCTTTTTCTATATTTTTTTATTCGGCCTCACTTTATTAATTGTGGTTCAATTTGGTCCTTTTCTGCTCGTTTTTTACTCATAGCATCTCAATTGCATCCCTGACAAGATTAAAACATAAAAGCACTAATTCAGTAGAGATCAATTCAAAAATTAACTGAATTAAACACATAAAGCCATTCAAATTAACATGTTATCAAAATGAGATGAATATGGAGATCAACATGGACGTGCATGTGAAGATGAAGACGAAGTTGATGAAGAGCCGCCGACCCAAATAGTGCGACGAAACCCTAGGCATGCTTGACACCCACCCGGTTGTAGCACACATTCGGGACATTGATGATTATGTTATTTGTATTTTTTCTCAAATTGTATACTTTGTTTTACATCCCAAATGTACATTTATTTACAATCTATGAAACAAATTTATTAAATTTGTTTGCTTTGTACCATATCGTATGGTGAGTTCGAATCATTTTTTTTTATTTTTGTTACTTTTTCATTTAAGTTTTTCTCCATCCATTTGTTAATTACAATATTTGCAAAAAGCAAAGATTTGCTGACAAGGTACGAGAAAAATATTAGGGTCACACGGTCCCTCACACAGCCATGTACCTCTGAAACCCTAGGATAGTTCGAATCTCACACGGCCAAGAACCCTCCACACAACCTGCCACACGGCCCTGTCTCCCTTGTAGATTAATTTTTGCATTTGCCACACAGCCATAGTCTGTTACATGGCCTGGTCACAGGACCGTGTAACCCTTCCACATGGTCTATAACCTCTCATACGGCTGTGTGACCCTTAATTTATAGTTTTGTCTAGAATTTTATGAATTGTTCAATTTAGTCCCAGAATAGTCCCCGAACTAATTTTAGTGCTTTATTTCATTCAATTGAGCCTATGATAATATGAATAATGCTAGAATCCATGATCTAGTTGACTGAATTATTATTGTATATGAATATTATATGTTTACTGTCACTGTAATTCTGATGAACTGGTAATATTTTCCATACCACTGTGTTACTGATTGCATGCATGTCTACTGTTATTGTTAAACTAAGCTCATGTTAAGCAAGTTTATTGCTACTATAATGATCCATTATAAGCATGTTATTGCTATCGTATCGATTTGTTGTAAACATGTCATGTTGCATTGCATAGGGTGAGACGATTGAACGATGGAAGTGTGAACAGATTATTTGCACTGTTGAGTGGTTTATCCACACCGTTTGAGCAATTTATCTACATTGTTTAGTGGTTTATCCACACTGTATTAGCAGTTTTAATCTGCAAATATGTTGTGCATCCACAACCTATTAGTAGATTGTCTGTAAAAACTTTTTTATAAAAAAAGACCTCAGTGGTTCATCCACCTTTTTTTATTATTAATGGTTTATCCACAACGATGAGTGGTTTATCCACAACGTGGTGTAAAGGTAGAGAAGTTCTGGGAAACTCCTACTGTGATGTGTAGCAGTGGGGTAGGACATTTTCTGATAAATTGAAATAGCACTGCATTCATAAGCATTTGCATAGACGTGAATATTGAGATATTATGGTGATAAATTTATTCCAAAATACTGAAATTCTAAACTGATAGTAAATTGTGATCATTCTATGAGTTGATATATACAATTTGTCTATTGTTTGCACTGGTTTTCTTATGATTGAACTCACATTGAGCTTTATAGCTCACTCCCCCTCTTATTTCAATTTTTATAGATAACTCACCAAGTTAGGACGTGGACCGACATACGGAGGGCTGGGCTCAAATTGATCTTTTTATTAAAAAGTATTTTAGATTTACTATTTGAAATTTGGTTATTTTGGGAACTATATTATTTTATTTGAATTGTGGCATGATACTTTAGTTTTGGGTTTGTTTAGCATGCATGGTAGTTATTTTGAATTTAAGATATTAAAACATTCAATTTAAACTTAGCATAAAATTATCCTGATTTTACTTAATTAAAGTTAATTTGAATTTAACCTTTGCGCTACTAGATTATAAGTGAAGATGTGGATACAATACAAATGAGATGAGATGTATTCTAAATTGCATTGATTCATGATTTGTAATGGCTGGCCATGCATTCATACAACAAATCTAAAAAAACATTAGTAATTAGTTTATACCTAGCTCACACATATCTATATAATGCATGCTTTATACTTTTGTTGTAATTTTATTTCTTTTTCATGATTCATTGTTTATTATTTATCTTGCTTTTTATTAGATTTATTATTTTTGCTGTTTTTAATTTGATTCGTTGAAGCAAATAGGATATCGAAAGGTAAAAAATAAAGGTTGATTGTTGTTGTTATAAAGGTGATACACAATTTAATTCGAAAATATGAAAGTTTAGATGATGTGGATTTAAAGAAAGTGAAAATAATGATAGGGCAATTGACAATATTATTAAACGAGAAAATATGCATGATATAGAAAATTCAACAATTCACATGGTTGTGAAATAGAAACCACAAGAGGTATCATAGCTTATAGTTTAATGAGATTACTTTAAATTGTAAATATTATGATATATATATATTATACTATTTAAATTGCATGCATGGATTTAATAATAATTGTTATTATATTACCAAGAGCTAATAATATAAAAAAATATGATTTATATATCTAAATTATAATTTATATTAATTATTTAAAAGGTATTTAAAACTCATTTATTATTATATTAAATCACTTAAACTAATTAATCTTTTACTTTCCAACACTATGTTTAATAAGGATATTTTAACTTTCAACCAGTAATGCTAAACACTAGAAATTAAAGTGCATTTTTTCAAGGCAGTTTTTTCAAACCAAGCTTTTAAAAGCACTTCTCAACCGCAACAACAGTGTCAAACTAGCCTTAAATGAGATGAAAATGAAAGAGATAATGGCATATATGAGTTTAACTTAAAACAAATTTAATCAAACTCATTCAATCCTAATTGCAAAAGTTGATAATCGAATTTAATAAAGTTCGAATAGTTGTATTATATCCCAAGCTGATCTTAAGCTTAAAAATAGAAGTTAAATTCAAATTAGACCAAGTCCGGTTTGAAGTATTCACCTTTGATTGTTTTGAGATGCACCGCATTTCCAGTTTCCACTTACCCCATCCAATTGAGTTTGTTTTGCTTAAAACTTTATTATTTACAGAAATGTAGACTTTTTTCTTTTCCTTTTTTTACATTTTACAAAAACAATTCAATAAATTGAAACTACTCACTCATAATTATAATGCAGTTCTTTTAACAATTCAACTAAATTGTCCGACAATTATGGGGTTCAAAATTTTGTGCGCAAGCTCAAAATTACAAAAAAAAAAAAAAAGACAGATTCATGGCTAACAATCCTTGATGTAAACTTCGGACAATTTTCAGATGCTACACTCCAAAACGCATTCCAGTTATGAATCCAAAATCCAGACGGGAGAGATTGAACTCTACATTTCAGTTTGATCCCAGTCGATTGATCTGTCTTCGAAACCATAATCAGATTGATGAAGCCTGCTCCTTGCCAATTTGCTCATTATAGCAAGACCTGGATGAGGAAGAAAAGCAGAAATTTGTAAGATGATTAAAGGAACAAACAGAAGGTACTTAAGATTATTTGGGCTAATATCGATACAAGGTCGATGTAAAAGCAATAGAAGGCATGTTAGTTTTTGTACCTTCAACCATTCTGTAAAGTGCTGACCACCATCCATCTTTAGACATCTGACGCTGATCTAGGGACTCTTCGATTGTTTTATCATGCTTCCCTTCCAGAACTCCCTGAAGGGTTATCACAGCATCTCTCGTTTTCTTGAGGATACTGTTCTCATCTTCAATTTCCAAGCGAGTAAGGTCATTTTGCGATGAAGTAAGGCTAACAGCGAGTGCAAACTGGGCAGCAGCAGCCCATCGAGAAGATGCCAGCCATTTCCTCTGTTTATCCAACTGCCCATTCACTTCTCTGCCTACACTGTCCTCTCCCCCTCCGAGTGCTAGACTTCGTAAGTATTGTGCATTAGCATCCCCTGTACTTTGAACCATCTTGGAGAAAGAACTTCCTTCATTTGACAATAGTTCCTCTGGCGTATCATATTCCAGAACCTGGCATCAAAATAAACATCGATGCATCAACCAAAAGCCAAACACGAAAAAGAGAATAAACCAACGATCAATAAAACCAAGAAAGATTTCAATGAGTTAAACAAACTCAAGAATTATGTATATACCCTGCCAGAATCAAGCAAAAGAATACGATCACAGTCAATTACTGTATTGAGTCTGTGAGCAATGATGAGCATGGTACATGATTTGAATTCTTCCCGAATTGTTTTCTGAATAAGAGCATCAGTTCTGACATCGACAGCCGCAGTTGCTTCATCAAGAACAAGTATCTTTGATCTCCTCAATAATGCACGAGCAAGACTTAGCAATTGCCTTTGCCCGACACTAAAGTTTTCCCCAGCCTCTGAAACCTGGACAAAACACAGGATAAGTGGTTAATAGTTGTCATCGAATAACCATACTGATTTCAGCACCTATGGACACTTCCAAAAAACTGAACAACTGATCATCTCTCTTTTCCAAGCATTGGAAGAAATTGATTAGCAAACTGTCAATAAAATTCCCATCAGAATTTTTTTTAATAAATACCTCAGCATACAGACCAAGAGAATTCCTCCGAATGACATCTTTCAGGTGTGCTCTCTCTAAAGCTTCCCAAAGGTCAGCATCATTGTGTTCACTGAAAGGATCAAGATTAAATCTCACAGTTCCTGGCCCAAATAAAAACAAAATGGACATAAATATTATATATTTTAATTGGAACAAAATAAGAAAGATGAAATCCAATAGACATAAATGTTACATGTTAGATTATCTCCACTTTAGAAGTTAATAGATATTGGGGAAAGAAAATTTATGATAATGCTAGTAAAACAGAAAAAAGGAATTCTAAGTCAAATCATGGGAGATACCCAGAAAAGTTTTCACTAAGCTATTATGTAAATATAATCTAGATCATTGGTGGGGCGCACCAGAGAAAAGAACGGGTGCTTGTGGTATGATCCCAAGTACTTTACGCAGGTCCATCAGTCCGAATTTTGCAATATCACAACCATCAATTAAGATCCTTCCTCTTTCCAGCTCTACAATTCGAAACAAAGCATTTAACATGCTTGATTTTCCAGCCCCTGTCCTTCCAACAATGCCTACTTTGTCACTAGGAGAAATTGTAAAAGACAACCCATACAGGACAGGCGGAAGTTCAGGCCTGTAACGAAGGACAACATCCTCAAACTTGATAGATCCGGATGAAGGCCAAGCAGGAGGGGGACGGTTGTTCTCAATAATAAGTGGTGCTTCTGAAGGCAGCTCTATATATGTACCAACACGCTCCACTGCATTCAAACTATTTTCAGCCAAACTGGCAAGCCTAAGTACAGTGGTCAATAAACTTGTAATGTTTAGAGCATAACTAAGAAGTAGACCCATAGTAGATGCATATTCTCGCTGGTTCTGTGCCCTTCCATTTTGCATGACAGCAAAGGTTGCTGTAAACCAAATCATGAGTCCTCCCAAAGTTTCCAAACGGATTGCAAGCCAACGATTGGAGCTCATGTTCACGAGAGTGAATCTTATATTATTGTCCATGGATTTTCCATTCATGTCAGCCATGCGATCATAAGCTTTGTAAGCACGAATAGTAGACAGACCATTCAGTGCTTCTCCAAATTGTGCATAGACAGGTGATCTAGTTACAGAATCTAAGCGCTTCACTTCACGCGCGGTACTCTGTGGAGTTAACAAAATAATGATTACATGAGAAACATCCAAACAGAAACATCCAGCTGCAGAAACCTCCATATGCTAAATTTACTGACTACTAAAAAATCAGAACTGGTAAAAGACAGGCACTTTCTACGAGGAGAATTTATAAATTTCAGTGTTAGAGAAGAAAAACAAAAAAATCAGAAAAGCAAAAGACAAGGTCAAGTTTAATTACCTGGTAGTATAAATAAGCAGCATAAAACAAAACCAAAAGTGGCATTATGGACCACAATGACATAGTGCTCACAACTCCTATCAAGACAAAAGTAGAAAGGAGCTGCGACACTTGACCCAAAAACATATTGACGAATGGAGCGACATTTCGATCAATGTCACCTAAATCCTTTGCAAATCTATTAATAATCCGTCCAAGTGGGTTGGTGTGGAAGAAGGTCATTGGAGCTCTAAGTATGGAAGTAAGCATGGCATCATGCAACCTTTTGGCCGCATAAAGACTTGATATGATTAACCAATATGAATTAACCAATGTCACCAAGACCTGAAACCAGATGAGGTAGAAAATGAAGATAAAATATGAGATATATAAAACCAGTAAACATATTCCCTGAAATGCTTTGCTAATTTTTCTGAAAATAGAAGTACTATTATGTATTCAAATATAGGGAAGAAAACTTCCCAACCCTTCAGGAGAATAGAATTACTCTATTTATGTAAACGAGTAAAATGTCAGAAAGATCTGTAAGAACTTAAGCATTAACTCAAAGCCAATTAGCATATAACAAATTCATACCTGACCAAATGATAGAAGTGAATAGATCAAATTGTAATAACCGGGCCCATGCATCTTTGTAGTACTTTGATCTGTCCAAGAGCTAAGCCATGTGCTGCTTGAAACTCGTAAAATTTCTGTCAGGATGTAACAGGTAAAAAGCACCATTACCACCCATAAACCTCCCAATGCATTCTTGTACCTGGAAAGAAAAGAGAAAGATAACACACTCATTGAGGTTTTCTTTTTCCTTTATAACAAGATTCAAAAACAAGGGAATTCAGAATAAATCACAGCAGAGATGCTAAATCCTTTCCTCCCTTCCTACTCGCACACAATAAATAGATTTCCAATTACCTAAAGCACATTTAGTTAACATAATGAAACCATAAATCTGCTCAGTGAATCTTCACTAACAAAGGAAGAACAAATCTATCAATAGAAGATAGGAAAATTTGTAAGTGTATTGCAGTGAGATAGACCAGATGGAACTTTTAATTAGTTGCATTAAGGTTCCATATATGAGCCATCAATATGAGAAAATGTTGTCACCTTCCTTCTAAGCATAAAAATGGGGTCAAATTTAGTGATTGAGAAGGTTAAGAGAAGTCTACATATTGAATATTGAGAAAGATGATGTTCAAAGAACACTATGTTTTTAACATTAGCTACATCTATCAATCAATTTAAGTAGAGTTGAGGAGCTAGTTATCATAGAATTTGGGGACTCTAAAGATATGGTAATAGCAGTATATACAAGTAACTTTGCAAAGTGGGGAAGAGGAGTGAAAATCAAAATATTTAATATTCTACCTCACTAAAACATTCCAGCTAACAACTCCTGTTTCCCGTTCTTCCTGCTTAATGAGAACAGATTTGCCTTCTTTTGTTTTATTTGATTGGCTTGCTCTTTTGGGCATGTCATTTGGTACTCCATTAGCAACAGGTTTAGAGTCCTTCTGGTCAACTACATCACTGTTCTCATTTTCCTCTGCATACTCTTCCATTTTTCCTGCATTCTCCATTAGCTTTTGGAACAGCACACCATTATTACTGAGGTCCTCAAAAGTTCCTTCCTCTTTCACCATGCCTTCATGAACCAGAATAATTCTATCAACCTGTGAAAGGAAGTGAAGCTGGTTTGTGACAAGAACTCTTGTTTTGCCTCTCAATTCTCCCTTTACGCATTTATCAAAAACCTGAAAATTATTGGTAGCAGAAATCAGGCCAATATCACATCAAAATTAAAAGCAACTAACATTACCAAATTTCCAAAATACACTGTTTTCAAGGAACAGCAAATGGGATATGAACTAAAATAAAATAAACAAAAAAACATAACAGAAACAAATAAAAGTATGTAGTGCATGTTAACACCTAAAATGCAAGTTTAGAAGATCATATACATACATCAGATTTTCTATGAGCATATATGTGACATGCTTGACTTTTTTCCTATTTTAATAAGAATAGTATTGTTCACCCTACCCAGTGCAACAATATGTTATGCACATCACGATGATATTGGGACCAGGTCTAGTTCTTGATTCTTAAAAGCTTCAAAAAGTTAAAACTGAAAAAATGGGACCAAGGGAATTAACATGCAAAAACAAGAAGGGACTAAACCACATGAATTCTTTTATGACATTGTGCTCTATCAGGGGCAATATCCCAAGTAAGATCAATAAAGATCAGTTTCTTTACATGGTAATATAACATAATTCTGCTCAGCAAAAACAAAAGGGCAACTGAGGAGCAAAAAGAATAAAAAAAGGCTACATTGAACCAGTTACCTGCCGAGCCACATGTGCATCCAGAGCACTCAAGGGGTCATCAAAAATGTAAACATCTGAATTGGAATATACAGCCCTAGCCATGGAAACCCTTTGCTTCTGCCCACCACTAATATTAACACCTCTTTCACCAATCTCAGTAAGATCACCACCCTAACATCAAAAAATAAACTATTGAGAAAAAACTGTTGGGTAGATAAGAGACTTCTGTCTATTCACTACATCGTGTCACAACTTTTCTAAAATGCTTACAGGCAGTAGCTCAAGGTCGTGCCGCAATGCAGTAACATCTAATGCCTTCTCATATCTTGCTGATTCAAAAGAAGATCCAAACAATATGTTATCACGTACCTGCAAGTATAAACCCCAAAGATCAATAACTAACATTAAGGCAATTAACTTCTTAAGTTTGAAGGGTATGGACTTTTCAGCATGTTAAGCTACTAAATCTAAGGCCACAAGACAAGCCATCTTAATCATCTTGGAGGAGACAAAATATACTAATATTCCTTAGTTCCAAAAAGTTTTAACAATATAGTAACAAAACTGACAGCCAATAACTAAACAAGTGAGATTGCATGCCATAAAAGCACTACCACATATAAAAACGAGATAAGCAAGCCAAACTTACAGTTGCATTGAAAATCCATGAAACTTGAGGAACATAAGCAACTTTTCCTCTGACAACAACACTGGCTTCAGATATTGGAGGAAGCTCCCCAAGCATTGCAGATATAAGCGAGGTCTTTCCTTCACCGGTACTACCAACTACTGCAACCAGGCTACCAACTGGTATGTCTAAATTAATATTAGACAATGTGGGCCTCTCTGCCTGAAATAATAAACAAGAATTTTATATCATAAAAAATAAATGAAAGTGCACACTTTATACTATGACATGTCATCAGAGACATAAAAAAGAAAGGAAAACTTTTGTCTCAGCAACACATAAAAATGTAAAGCTTTTTCAGCTTCAGGATAGTACAAACAGAATCAAAGGGTCATTTCATATAAGAGGAAGAAACCAACAGATAAAATATGTACTCTTTAACAACCATATCTAAGGTTCATGAATTTAAGTTCCATAGTATGATTATCATATTAAAGCAATTATAGATCAACTTAAACATATATGCTGTAAACATTCATGTAAATTACAGACTAAAAAAGAAAAAAAGTGTCAGAAATTAAAACTAGACCTTAGAATCCCATGAAAAAAAACCATCTCTTATTTGGATTGCTGGAAGTTCAGGATCAAGAGGAGGATTTGGCAGAAGAACTCTCTCTTCAGTCAAGAACAGCTCCTCCAGACGTTTTAGTGATACATTTGCATTTACCACCTGTCAAACTACAGCATTAGGAACCAAGAAAAGCACCCTACTAGTTTTAATACATCCCACATTTCTATGTACCATAGGAATGTATACCACCAATGTAAAGTAACAGATCAAGGGCAGAGAAACACAATCATACGTCCTATCTACTACCAAAAATTCCAGTTAAAACACCACTGCACTAAATGGTCTAGCCCAGATACCTGAAAGAGGCAAAGAAGATCACCTGAGTAATAACGTTTGGAAGCATGAATAAGGGGAAACGAAGAACCGAAAAGAGAGAAAGAGATGTAAATGCCCTTGCAGGTGTTAAGTCGCCTCCAAGCAAAGTAAACAAGCCAAATGAAACCACAGTCACCACAACTGGAATGCTATTCAGCATAAAGCCATTACACTGCAAACAAGAGATAGAATAAGACAAATAAAAAGGAAGCTGTTGAAATGATCCTACCCAAACACCTATATGGCTACATCCATATCAATGTCAACAACTAGATCAAAATTAATGAAATTGATTACCCATGAAAAGCATTCTTAATGCAGAACAGTACTCACAACTCAGAAGCAAAAACAATCTAGTTTGTAACATGTAACTCTCTCTTGAATAACCAAAATGTTATACTATCTTTGTTTTTCTTAAGATCAGTAAATATTTTATTAGACAATTTGTAAAAGCAATAGCACGTAAATAAACCACTATTATGTACATGATGTTAATTTTAAGATGGGTGTTCGGTGTTGCACACAACAGATATAGACTATGGTAACTAAATTAGCAATTCAACATACATTTTTCTTTCAAATTTTACAAAAACAGTTAGAGCTGACATATTTTTATCATAGCCAAATCAAGACTTCCACAACCAGAAAGAAAGAGAACGAATTAGGAGCTTAGATCAGGGGGATACCGCTCCAAGCAGGGATGCTTTGCGGAACCACAACAACTCATCATCCCGGACATTTTGGACTTTAGACTGGAAACTGTTCTCCCAAGCATAACATCTGAGACATTACAGCATAAATACAGAATCATAACTAAAAGCCCTAGTACTGTACTCAAAAGCTCTGTAAAAACAAATAAAAATGAAAATTAAACAGTTTCCTAGAAACAAATCATACTTTACAGTGTCCATTGCAGCCAATACTTCATTCATGAGGCCTATTCTCTTATCTGTACGTTGTAAACCTTCCTTTGACAATTTTTGCATTCGGCTTATAACTACTGTCTGTTTGCCAAATAACAAAAAGGGAGTAAGAATTAAAAAAACAAAGCCAATAAAATATAATACGTACCCTAATAAGTTTAACATCATATAATTCTCTTTATTCAAGGAATAAAAAGTGCAGCAACCACTATGAAATTAATAATTTATCTTAAAGAAAGAACATGGGAAAAGCCAGAGAGCAAAGGCACATACTTGCACGGGAAACAAAAGGACTAGCATTAATGCACCAAGAAGCGAAGCAACACCCAACTGCTGATAAAGAAGGACCATTGCAAAAGTAATACGAAATGGAGCTGACCACAAAGTGTGAAGTGATTGGCATATTTGCTGCAAAAAGAATATGATAAATATTTCATCACAAAGAGCTGAAAAATTTTAAAAATGCACTGATATGTTTTCACAACCACAGTTTGGTCATTCCTCCCCCATAAACAACAACATGCTCTAAAGGGAAACTAGTTCTGAACTTCAAAGTGATCCAAAGTTGAGCTATAAACTTAAAACAAGGAAAATTAGTAATACTACATGCTTAGAAGATTAACCACTTTTAACATTTACAACCATCTTCAAGGACATTATTCAGGTTAAAAGCAGAGGATAACCCCCTCCCCCCTAATTAACATAAAAGAGGTTAGTCAGTAGTGCACTTCTAACAGCTAGCAGAGTGCTTACAAGAAACAGTAGACTGTGTACAGAATCTCATTCCACGTCATAGAACGTCAAACTAGTTTCAGCAATATCAGCCATAAAATATGTCATATACACATAAGATAAAGTAATAAACGATCATGCCTGCAGTGCTTCAGCATCTGTTGTCATCAAGTTGGTTATTTTCCCTGATGCAAACTTCTTGCGCCCCTCATGAGTAAGCCTAAGAGATTTACGGAACACAGCAGCAACCTACAGAAAATAAGAATATCGTCAGGAAATGGTGAAGAAAAGCACAAATATTTCAGCAACATCTAGAAAAAAATCCGTACATGGCTCTAACACAGACAACTCTAATACATTACAAAGCAAAATGAAAGTTAAATAGAAAGCAAGAGGTAGAAGTGCTCAGAGCTTACAATTACACCAAAGTAATATGCAACTCAAGCCTCAATAAGATTTACGCTTGTAACCAATAATTTAAGTAATATGATCTATAACTAGTAATGCCAACTAATCACTAAATAAACATGCATCCAGACAGGTACTGAGAATGTAAAATCATTCTTCTGGATAAACAATTCTTCCAGAAAAACGAAATCCAAATGTAGGAAGCTAAAACCAGGCCAACATAACCTAATGAAAAATTAGAAGAGAATGTAAGGCAATTATCAATGAGACAAAAGGCACTCTCAGCCTGCCTTCAACACATGAAGAAAAGAAATAAGCTTGTTGATACTCCAGAAAAACTGAATGAAATAAATTGTTTCCAAGATAAAAACAAGTTTACCAAAGTAGATCTCAGCCGAAATCCAACACGCATGACATTCTGGAAATATTGAGCTTCACATAACACCCCAAGGGCCTGGATCAAGTTTCAACAATAAAATTAAATGCATATTCTCATTAAGAAAGTAGCTAGAACCTCCAATAGAAGGATTAAATTTATACCACTCCAACGAAAATTGAGAAGGCATAGATGTAACCAATCCAAGCTGGATCACCTTCTTGCATGGACTGCAGGAAGTTCATTTAACACATAAGTGAAGAAACTTGGTGATAAAGTAAAAAAGACAATAAAGAAACTAAATAACTACAAAGATACAGTACCATTGTGCAGAGTTCTTATATCTAAACTTGATATGTACGAGTCAACTACAGATACATGTTTTAAAGTGTGTTATTTGCCCAATAACAATAGAAAACTGAAGATCTTGTAGTGACAGATTTATTTATGCCTTCGTGCCTGAATAACATGGACTCTCCATCATAAACTTTTGACGTACTTAGAATGACTCATGCAAGAGTATTACCATTAAGAGCATAATATATATAAAAGTACTACTAAATTTAGAAGAACAAATCAAAATACCCACTAATAGGCATAAGAGAACATTACAATCATGAATCATAAATCTAAAATAGAGACATGCAAGATGAACAAAGGACTCCTATACACAGATTTAATTTTTCTTTAATATTTGCCATGAGAGATTAAGTAGAGGTTCCCCTAATTAAAGGAATGAGAAGTTGAGTTCCATACACTAAAAAAGAACTCAATCACAGGAAAATAGCCAAATACAGAAGAAAGCATATAAACAAGTAGCAAACCTGTAACAGGCGGTTCAGTATAAGCGGCCCCACAAATTGAGATAGATCGTTAAAAATCTACAGGTTTAAAGAACAAGCCAGAAATTTTAAGGGACAAATATTAGGGTAAATCAATTGTGGAAAACAGAGAATAGCATTAATCATTGAGAAACCTTTTGTAGCATAAGAAAATGAAGATGTTCAAAAATGTGACCTGTCTAAACTCTAAAATATAGAAAAACAACCTTCAAAAGCCATCAAAAGTTCTATAATGAAAGGCCATTATGTTCCTATGCAATTTATCTGGAGGGATAAGCCCCCTGAGAGGTAGGACTTCAGTTTACACAGCCTCAGGTCACTACTTCGAATTACAGTGGGGTAGATAAATATTAGTCCAAGCCCCATGGTAGAAAGGTGAAAAATGTTAAATGAGGAAATTTTGAGCAGATTCTTTCCCAATATGCTAAGTGAAACATTTGATCATACATTTTAAGCAAGGAGGCCATGAAACACAATGATATGGCCTTTAAGATAGACAAGCCTCTTCGATGTTCATGTACATGCAGAAAGCTTTTAGGATCAAAGCCAACTCTTTCCAGAGGTAGCACATGAATTGGATTCATTTAAAATACTCCAGAAAATCTATGACTTTATTGTAAAAGTTCCCTAAATAAAAGGCATCAGAAATTTCCAGGAACATAGGTTGGTAAGCAATTTTCAAAAACACGAAAGATGTTATAATACCATGTCTCTATAAGAATCAAATTAGCTTTCCAAATAATGATGCAACATTTTAAGATGAGATTATTACCTTCCAGAAGCCTCCCCACCAAAACCTAAAGACAAAGAAGGGGATGAATTAGAAAAAGACGAAGACAGTGATGAACTTTCACAAGCAATATCTAGTATTAACTACTTCACCAGAAGAATATCTGTCTCATCCAAGTCCATGCTAAAGGACCGACCTCAAGATTGAACAACTTTAAAATTTGATTGTCTCCATAAAGGCATAAACAATACAGTCAACCTCCACCAGAAACAATGGTGCCATAATTTTCATTGCCATTTGTCTAATTACTTGTTTCATTTTTTTCTTCAAACAACTAATGCAATAATATGAAAAGGAATGGAGCAAAATATCTTAAGACATATAACCAAATATGAAAACAGACATAAGTAAGTCCATATTTCACTACCTTCCCCCAAGGCTACCATTCAGTGCTCTTAAGAGCCATGGTTTAGGCCTTCGTGATTCCTCAGCCCAACATTTCTGAAACCTACAAAGTCAGAAACAGATATCACACATTACCGCAATGCATAAAATATTTAAGAACCAAAATACAATTAAAAAAAAAAAAACAGCACATACTTGTTGTTTAGTGTTACTGTCCGATCCCAAGTATCTAACTTCCAGACATCCTTCTCTGTTATAGGTTTTTTATAGCCTTGCTCCATAAGGGGACTCATCCATGAAAAAAATATTTCTAGCAAAAGGGAAATGAGCAAAAGAGCATCAGAAGTGAATTACAAGTACAAATTTATTCATTGATCCTCGAGACATATCTACAGTTATCATTTGCATCATGATATAATTAGGGCTAAGAAGAAATGAAATAGGGAGGACTGCTAAACTATAATCCATATATCCATTATTCCATCAGAGTAATTTCATAGTTAAAAAGCAATGAGCATATAAAATTCCCATTGCAATAAAACATGCCATATCATTGTAAATTAAAAGCTAAATTACTCATCATGAGTGTGCAATACCAGCTGAAATGTCATATATGGGCGAACCATGGCAGCATACTAGGCATCAAAGATATAAGGATTTACACTATTGTCAATTTTGAGAATAAGGGCCTACATCTCAATCAACATATAATGTTAATTCAGGGCTCAACTAAGCATCAAAGATAAGTAGAGCAAGATATACATACTGGAAAAGATACTAACATGCCTCTCAGGACATATTTCCTCTCCTCCGGGAATTTCTTCATATCCAGCATCATCTACAAATTCAGTCCGCATTGGAGTATAACCAGGATATGGATCCAAATCAGGAAGATACACCAGCAAGAGTATCCCAAACAAACCCTAAACAAGAACAGCAACCGATCTTTAAGAGTGCAATCAGAAAGGGAAAGAAATAAGTAAAATTGATGCAATTTAATAATTGCATCACTGGCCATGTCATTATTGTCCTCGGGTTTTTAAGGCAAACTCATCATTATCCCTAATAATAGCCTTTTGTGGATAGAAAAGAAATGAAAGATAACACACCTGAACTAGGACCTCACTTAAGTAAAGATACAGGATGGAGCTGCACAAGTATAACAGAATATGAGTCTCAGCTAACAGTCTTAATCAAATATGCAAATTTGAACACATTAGTAAGGTTAAAGACGAAGAAAAGTAACCAAGAGAAAATACCTATCATAAAACTCCCTTACAGAAAGAATGAGATCGAGCATCACTGCATCCCCTATCAATGTATAAAGGAGGCCAAATCTGACAAACCATCGAAATTCATGAATATAGACTTTAGTTTCCACCCCAATCATGACAAAAATAGAGCACCATGTGAGAGCTTCCACGACCAAAGAAACAATCTGCACAAAGAATGAAAACAAAAAGCTTCAGATACGATTTACATTAGCCCCCAGGACTAAATAAAATATCAAACAGATAGATTGCTCGAGCCTTCTTGAACTAATCTTGATTGCAGGCTCATTATATACCAAACTAATTTAGACGAATAAAGAATAGCACTAGAATCTAGAAATATTCATATAAATAGTCAATAAAACAATTCAGACCACACACATCCTTCTTCCAGCATGTATATATATAACACATAACATACCATGCTAGTTGCCACAAAGCCATATATATAGAAGAAGTTAAATATACGAAACATCATAATCCACCATAAGACGTCAATTACTGAAAGCATCTTCAACCGGGAAAACCTGACAGTGAGATACAGCAGCCAGCGTGGAAGAAGCTACACAATAAAGTGTGTTTAATGCTAGTTCCAGTAGGGCTATAAAGAAAATGCTAAATCATCTTTGCATCTGGAATTTCCTCGCTTTCTCAACGGGCAAAAGATTGCAAACTCATGAAATACAGCTCATTGGCTGCCATTTACTCCATCCTCCAATAGGGACAAAAGCATTTGAACAAAGATAAAACCCAATTTCACATAAAAGTAGAAGCGATTACAGATTAAGGTCAACTACTCATCTAAAGGGTAATGTACAACAAAAGATTTACACATCCAAAATATCAGCAAAACCTACAAAACAAAAAAATAGATTATCAGGCAACACAGGGTGAAGTCCTACCTCAAATGGAGAAAGACCAGACTGTCCATCCAAATTTAGAACTGAAATCCCCATGATCAACCTGAAAAAAGGCTCAGCAGTAGCATAAAGAGCCAACAGACCGAGCATATAATTATAATATTTGGACCGAAGACAGAAGCGCTGAGCTTTGAAATCTCTCTTGATCAGCCATATACGATAAACACAAAGACCCAATAACACCAGATGAGATAGGGTGACAACCAGCGAATCAGTTGCACAGGGTGTGTAAGCACCAAAGGCATTGGACACGGACCTTTTCCATACCCCGTCAGCCACTGGTCTACAGAACCAAACCAATGGCTCAAAAGCCATTATGTTCTTGTTGATGCTTTACACAACTCTCTTCACTTAAAATGTACGAAATCGTCCACCCTCTTAGAGATGACTCATCGCTTTGCCTGCAACCGATTTGAAGTAAATTTAGACTTAAATCAATAAACAAAACCGAAATATAAAGCGCAAAGACCATTTCTCATCCTATTTATTTATCTGCTCTCAGCTAAACTTGAGTGGCGTTGACATAGAAATATTAAAGTTTTCTCAGCATCCAAACAAAAACAAGTGCCCAACCCCAACAACTAGTATTGTTCATTTCTACCGATGTAAAGGACTAAAAAAGCATTTTCTACATAACACCCAAAGGTGTGAATGAGAGTGAGAAAAGTATACCTGTGATTCAAGGTTTCAGTTAAAAGAAGGCTTCAGAAAATAATGAACACAAGTTTTTGGATCAGAGAAAGGGAGAGAGAGAAAAACTTAAAAAGGCATTAATAATTCAATATTGTCTGCTAGTATTTTCTAAAGCGAACAAAAAATTATTTTCGTTTTCCAACAAAAAAGATCTTAAAAATTTTCCGTAAGGATTCTGGAGCACTTACCCCTTTTTGTTCCCTCTCTCTCTCTCTCTTGGCTCACTTGGTGAGAAGAGAATTGGATTCGTTACTCTTTAAGTCATTTATCTCATCAAATAATATATTTACGAAATTTAGGCAAAATGTCGTTCCTGGCGACGAGGAAACTGCGTCACCGCTTACGAATGTTATATTATTTTATGACGTTCCCATCTTAGCAAATGAAAAATGAATAAAAAACAAGACAAGTATAAAAGTTATTTTTATCATTTTAAAGTTACTTTAAATATTATATAAAAGTACGAATCATAATAATATTAATTAAATTAGTGTTGACTTGACTTAATTAATTCGAATAATATATTTAAATAATTGTAATTATAATTAATCATCATTTATATTATTTATAAACCTTAGGATCCACAATTGAATTGAAAAACTATTAAAATATATGCTTTTAAAAAATAAATTTTATAATAAATAATTATAGTATATTTAATATTTACGTATATGTTATTATTAATTAATTTTAAATATTTTTAAATATACATATATAACTTTTATATTTTTAGATATTTGTTCCCACGTGTATAAATAAAAATAAAAATTCACCGATAGTACAGTGAATTTGAGTGAGCATACGAACCATACAAGTATGAGATATTTTATTTTTATCATGTGGGAGGGAGGCTATCCTTGTCTTTTCATAATCTGGTTTGCTTTTTTAATTGACAAGTTGGTTTGGCGGTTAGTTAATTGGTAGAACCAAAAACAAAATATATAACAGTCGGATGCACATTATAGTTTTTGGCACATCATATTTTATATTTGAAGGCATTACCTTTTAATTTTTTTTTAATATTTATTTGTATTTATATTTTTTATATGTTAAATATAAAAGTTTTAATATTTTATTTTACTGAATTAACTTTTAATATTATCATGTTAAAATTAATGAATATTAGCTTAAAAAATATAAATATTAATAGCATTTATCAGATTAAATTATTTTTAAAATATACTAAAAATTAGTTACATTTATTGATTAAAGTAGAGCAAAGATAAATATAAAATTACAAAAAAATCGAATATTAACAATTTTGAAAGTAAAACAAATTAATCTAAAAATAAAATAAAATAATATTATTTAAATTATAATACATTAATATTAATATTCAATTTTTGTATTTTTTATTTAATATTTTTAAAATTTTTAATACTATAGTCTATTAAGTTCAAATCTCACACATTTTATACAAAAAGGTAAGAAGACAAATATATCCTCGAATTTATATTCATTACTTTGTAAAAGAGTGACTTTTTCTTCTTTTCTCAATAGAGTTATTATCTTGTTAACTTGTGGTATCAACTTAATTAAAGATTTAAACTATAGTATAGATGCCATATATTCACATTACTATCGAAATTACATAAAAAAACAGTTGGCATAAAACTGATATCGACTAAAATTTACATCAAAATAAAAATTAGAAATTATTGTTGTAATTTATTATTGGAATAGGACATTCTGGCTGATATGACAAGATTAACTTCCTTGATTGAAAGCCAGCGAAACTATTTTTGAATATAATTATATAATAATATTTTAAAATTTATTATCATGTAGACTACCCAATATATTTGTAGAACTATTTTTATTTTAATTAGATATATTTAAGTTTATAATATTTTATTTAATTTTACAAAAAATTAATGTAATATAAAATATTTAATATTTAAACATTTTAAGTTGATAATAATACAAATGTCTGTTGATAATATTCCCTAAATAAATAAATCACACACCAACCAACAAATAATTTCTATAATTCAATCTCGTGATATGCATTGGCCAATGGATCCATTTCACTATATTGAATAGTGAATCTATAATAATGTTGATTTGATGAACTAAGGACTTTTTAGTAATATCTATTTTAACAAAAAACCTTGTTTATATATAAAAAGAAATTAAAAATAAAATTTTACACCTATAATTACACTAATCAAAATTGCATATCATAAATTATAAATAAATCATGAATCACATATGGTTAATGCCTTAAATGGAATGTTTGGTCTGACCATTGAGTGGTAGGAATTTGTCAAAACTCAACCTCTTTTTTGCTTTTCAACTTTTTTCTACTTTTCCATTGTATTATCATAGCGAATCTTGATAATTTTTTAATACAGTATCTATATTGTTTTTTGGTCCAATTTAATATTTGTTTCTTTATAAATTTATTTAAAGTTATGTATTTTAGTTTTTGAAGGTAATAGCGTTGACTTTTTAGTGTTTAATTCAGGTTTTAAGGTTGATTCGGTGAAAGTTAATTGCTAATATTATTATATTTGAATTTTTAATGATTATGTTAATAATAAATTTAGTATTAATTTGAATTTGCTTAATTTTGCATTTGATTTGTCAAATATAGTCCAATAAATTTGATTTAATTTGTATTTTAAAATTGATTTGATGAAAGTTAATTACTAATTTATTAGTTAATTGTGAATTTTCATCGAAACAACTCTAAAATTCGAATTAAACACTAAAAAATTAATATTATTACCCTTGAATACTAAAATATTTGTCAAATGTAAGTGCCAAATTAAACTAAAAAGAACACAAGTATCATATTAAAAAAATTATCAAATTTAGGTATCAAATTTTGTATAAAACCATCATTAAATCATTACCTTTTTGTTGAATTTTGATGAAAAAAATTACCAAAAAATTATGATAGGAAAGGATAGTTGTGATTTTTTTTTTGAAGGAAATGAAAAATATTTGTTGGAAATTTTCAGGTGATTATGGGCCGAGTCGGATCTAACAAAATTTTTAGGCCTATTCGTTAGGCATGGGTCTGGTCTGAAAAACGAATATAAAATTTTGTCCAAGCCTGACCTAGATACAAATGTTGAAATTCGTGTTCGGCTCGACCTGCCCGTATTATTATTTTTTATATAATTTTAAAATATATATAATACATCAAAAATATTAAAAAATATTAAAATAAATGTTTCCAACAATCTGAAAATAACTTTAAAAAACATTTATACTTAAATAACACTAAGATATATGTCACTTAACAAACAAATGCCTTTAAAATAGTAACAAAATTAACAATAGAACAATAATTATACAATATCCAAATAATAACAACAAAATAATAACAACATAATTGTAAAATGGTAGCAAAATAGTGAAAAAAAAAACAACAATAAAATAGCAAGAAAATAATAAAAAATAGCAAGAAACAGTAAAAAAAGTAATTTTTTTTCATATTCAGGTCGGGCTCAGGCCAAAAAAGCCTTACCCGAGGTCCAACCCATTTTTTAAATGAGCATTATTTTTTTTGTCCAAACCCATTTTTTAGACTTATATTTTTACCCAAACCCCATTACTTTTCGAATAGGCCTTTGCAACCTGCCTATGGACAAGTCTACTCATAATGTGACATCAATATACCAATTTTTCATTTTCACCTTTTAAAATAATTCAAACACTACATAATCATGTCATCGTTCCATATCATATCAAACAAACATACACTTATATAACAAAACTACATGAATTTTAATATGATACATAACTTTGCTTTCGTGTAATTATATACATGAAACTTTAATTGTGGTTCAAATGTATATATGAAACATTAATTTTAATTCAATTATCCACATTTAAATAAATAAATACATCAATTTATCTTTATATTAAATATATATAATTTTAATATTTCAAATATAAATAATATTTCACATTAAATCACTATAAATTGAATACATTTATTCAAGTCAATAATAAGCGAAATTATTCTAACAGAAAACAAAGAAAGAGAAATAATACTCCAAAATTTCAATGTGAAATTCTTGAGCAATTTAACTTGATTCGGGGACTAATTCAAGATTTTCTCTCCAATTTCAAGGTTTAGTAAAGATTAATAAAAATGGGGGAATACATGTGGGTGTTGGGTCCAACTATAGAAAACAAAATTAACAACCACTTTACTTTAATTTCAAATTAGTCCACAAGTCATCTTTCAACTTTGAATTATGTATCTTTTATTCTAGCCCTTAAATTCATCTAGAGATTACACTTAAAAATTCGAGGCTTTATGACTTTCCTCGTTTAAAAAATTTCATCCTCAAAATTTAAAAATGTACCTTAATGAAATAATTGGAGATATTGTTGTCTCATCGTTTCTTCACTTTCCCACCTACCTTCTTCTATTCTATGGTTTCTCCATAGTACTTTGACCAATGAAATGTGCTTGTTCCTTAATTCTTTTACTTCTCGAGTTAATATTACCATTGGCTTTTTCTCATATGTCAAACTAGTTATAAATCAATTGGCCCTATTAATATAAAATGTGAAGCTAATTTGTAAGCAACCGACCCACACGTTCAAGGATTTTTTATGAACCAATAAACTTAAGGCTTTTTTATTTATTTTTACCAAAATTGAGAATCTTCCGTGAAGAAATTTTGAAAAATGCTTTCTCTCTCACTTCATATTCAGTGTCTCTTATTTTCAAATTAGTATATGGCTTCTATCTATCAATGGTTGCCTTTTCTGTCAGCTTAATCAATCTGAGTCTCACTAATTTATTTTCTCCTATTTATGTTTACCAAAAGGAAGTTCTGCATCTATAACTATTATTATAAAATATGTTCATCCCAACCTTTTTCAAATTCAATCATACAACTCCTTAACATATCTTTAAGTACCATTATTATTCTTTTCGACTATCCATCGATCTAATGATGGAATGCTGTGCTAAAATTAGGTCGTGTACCTAAGACTACTTGTAAACTACCCCAATATCTTGAGTTCCACCTTAGATCTCGATCATATATGAGAGAAAGTGGCACACCATGTAATCAAACTATCTCACTAATACAAGTTTATCAAGTGAGTAGTTTGATGTAACAGGTAGAAATGTGTTTACTTAGTGAGTTGATCAAGAATCACCCAAATGACATCATGTTTCCTTTGTGTTCTTAGAAGACGATTCACAAAATCCATCATGATTCAATCTCATTTCCACTCAGGTATTGAAATAGATTATAATAGTCCTGATAGGACTTGGTGTTCTACTTACACTTGCTAACATGTCAAACACTTTGAAACATATTTAGCGATGTCGCTTTTCATTTTAAGTCTTGGTACATTATATTAGCCCATCGAGTTCATGGTATAAGATGCATTATGTGCTTCCTTTAAAATATCTCTCCTCAAATCATCAACGTTAGGAACATAAATTCTACCTTTATAGTATAAACTACCATATTCCTATACGTGATATTCAAGTTCCTTCCCTTTTCAATTTTACTTAATAATCGACATCAAATTCTCATTTAGCTCATGTGCATCTTGCATTTGTTTTAGTAAGTTCAATTAAGCTCAAATTTCTCTATAATAACACATTAAGTTAAACTCAAGTGAACATTTATTGTCTTAAAAGCTACTACGGTCTTCCGACTTAATGCATTTGCTATCATATATACTTTTCATGGATGGTAGTCAATGGAAGAATCATGATCTTTCAACAACTCCATTAATATGTTTTGTCTAAACTTCAGTTTATTCTGAGTAGGTGAGTATTTCAAACTTTTATGATTTGTCGATATGTAACACTTCTCCCCATATAAGTAGTGTTGCCAAAATTTTAAGGTAAACACTATCGTTGTTGTTAGAGTTGTGTGACCCGAATTCCATCACTTGTTAAAGAAATAAAATAAGGGGACCTGTGGCGAGCTACGGCCTCGGGCTCGCGGTAAGGACCATGCCGCACAAGTAGAATCCGTATAGAACTACACATTTTCTATTTGACATTGATTAGAATAGAATTTTTCAACATTTAAATAGATGTAGTTGAAACTACTCTTGTCTAATTCGGGTTTCAACATTAGTAAATTTCTCCTCATTTGCTCATAATTTTTCCCTAAAGGATTTTCCACGTAAAATCTGTGTGTTTTCTTTTTCTTTTTCTTATTGCTTCATGATCTGCCATTATCGACATATATTATAATAGTTGCAAGCTTGAAATCTTGTGTAGGATAATTCAACTAATGTGATTTCAATTGTTGGGATGTATAAGAAAAAACTTTTTCCTTTTTAATGGATCTAAGAGGCCAATGAACTCCATAGTGCAATTAGTAGCGAAGGCTACATGGAGGAAGAAATGGTGTATGGCTTTAAAGTTTGCTAACACAATAAGAAACAAGGCATAAAAGAAACCATCAAAGCAGGGATGCGATGATTCCTAATTCTAAAGTCAATGAAAAAGCTTAAAGAAAAAGGCATAAAGTTACACATTATCCCATTTAAGCATATTTCCAAAACTCATGACTACTTAAAGTTTTTATCAAACACCCATTTGACACATGTTAATCTTATATAAAAAACATAATGACTTATTTAGCCTCCAATTTAAAAAAAACTCATTTTAGCTCTCCATTTAATTTTTTCTCTTTTTAATCCTTAAACTTGTGTTGTTTGTTAAATTACCTCGAAATAAATGAAAAAGTTAATACATGTTAACTCTGCCAATGTGACGTACTGTGAATTGATATTTGAATGCCACATCAATAATTAATTAAAAATTAACAAATTAAAAAATTTTAAAGATAATAAAAATTATTAAAAAGATATATAAATATATATTTTTTAAATGTTTTTAATTTTTAAAAAGTGAGATCCAAAGCTTCATTAATATCTGAGCACTGAGCAGAGAGATTCTGTTTGTTTTTAATATATTTTATATATTAAAAAAGAAAAAGTATCTGTATAGGCAGACTGCAATACTTCTCCAATTGAAAACATGGGTTCAACTTAAGAGAGAAATTTATGAAATATTTAAAATAATATAAAATAATTAAAAACGGATGAATTGTAAATCATAGAAATAAAAAAAATTGATTATTATTAAAATCTTTAATAATATATATATATAATTTTTCAACTGCTTTAATATAAATTTCAATAAACTTGCGATGTGACATGTATATCAATTATTTGAATAGCATTTAAAAATAAAATAATAAAATTGAATATAAAAATTAAAAAATTATTCTAAGTTCAGTAAAATTATTCATAAAAAAAAACATAATATAAAAACTTTCCTTCTAGTGGATATCAATCCTAAATCAACTTGTAAATTATAAATTACCAAAAATAAAACAATATTATAAACTAAAATGCTACTAATAAAAATACTAATAATTAATTCTTTGTTTGTAAAATTACAAATACAATTTCTAAGTCATTACTGGTTTTAAACGGTTTAATCAATATCATTCATTCACTTTTTATTACTGTTATCAAATATATTTTTCTTACAATTTTGTTTTATATACATAAAAATAAAAAAAAATTACATTTAGTAATATCATCATAACGTGGAGTATGTCTCGCATTTCGATCAAATTTAGACACAATTAGAAAGCGACGTTGTGACAAGGAAAACAATTAGGGAGAAGTAGAAACAATGTTGCGATGACACAAAAGGAGATGTCACGACGTGTCATGCAATTTTCTCGGTTTTCTTCCCCTAGTTAAACTCCGAATATTTGTTTCAGTCGAGCTCTGATTAGTGTAGATTGTTTTAAATTATTTTACCTACGAATTTAGCCTATAAATAGGCACTTTTCTACCCTAGAAAGATTTAACCCATTACAGATTTAGGTATTAGCTTTTACAAGCTTTCAGATAATTTTGTGTTTACGTTTTGAGGGTTATTATTTCAAGCTTCAGGGTTTAGGTTTATCTCCATCTTTGTACTCTTCGTTTTTTTTCCGTTATAGTGAAATTATCTTTACATGTGGTTTTTTATCCTCTTCGAAGGGGTTTTTTCACGTAAAATATTTGTATTCGATCTTTTCAATTTCTTTATTTTTTGCCTAATCTTTGTACTTCATCAATTAATGTCTTGAAAATATTATAATTTTCAAAATATTTTTTGAAAATAAAAATTCAAGTTAAACAATAACTTTACATATATAAAATAGATTCCTTGAATATCAATTATCATTATGATTAATTAAAATTTTAAGTATAAATTTAAATATCTAAAAACATTTGAAATAAAGTCAAAATGAATTTCAGTAATTCGTATGCACTATATATCAAAACCCAACAATAAACAAATAAACAATTATTCAAATATGTAATATATATCGTCAAAATAATAAATTGAATAGTGTCGAATATGTAACTTTAAAAAAATTATTAATTCATTCCATGAACGGGATCATACAATTTGAGAAAAAAATTAACAAACATCTGTCATAAGCTGTGAAGGACAAACTCTATCAACACAACAAAAGTTTCGGCCTCAACATCAATAGAACATTATGACATGATGATAATTGACTCTATCACAACTCAAGCGTGACATATCAAGTCAATAATTAATATGATAAGGAAATCAACCCTAGATGATCTAAAGCGGTGGACAAAAATCAACAAAAGAACCAAGCATCCACCAAACAGGAGAAGACAACGACAAAACTATTCTTAAAATCACTTGCAAAAGCAAGATTATGTGCATAAGTAAGACTAAAAACGTGCTACAAGAGCAGACAAAAACTTTTAAAAGTGAAGACTTATTAAACAATGAAAAAAAAACAAAAAATATAAAAATATAAAAGGTAAGACAATACATGTCCAAACTGACTTATGAAATAATTTATTATTCTAAAATACTCTCAAAATAGAAATAGATTAATAGCTAAAGAGGAGCTACCCACTTTCCAAGAGAAATTGTTAGTGGTCAGTAGAGTTTTAGGGCCAGTTTTTCATTGCTTAAAAAAACACTTCTGAAATTTTTAGCTGAAATTTTTAGCTTTTCAGAAATGCTTTTGAAAAGCACTTCTGAAAAGAAGCTGAAAAGGAGAAGCTAAAAATTTTAGCTTTTCCTCTCCCAAAAGCACTTTTGGTGCTTAATTACTTTTTCATCCCTCTAATGATATGATATTTTTAATTTTTTTCTTGGTGCTTAATTACAATTGTGTTAAAATCATTAATTAAAAATAAAAAATATTTTTTAAAATACTAATTACAAATATTTAATGGTTATATTTAAATATTTAAAATATAGTTTATATATTCTAATTAAATTTTATAAATAATTAATGTTTATTGCTTAAAAATATTTAAAATTTATATTTCATATATTAAAATATTAACAACAAGTTATAATAATTTTTTTTATATTCTTACTAAAATATAATAATATTAACTAAATTAAATATTATTTAAATGCATATTTGTTACTTGATAATAACATGTCTAAAATGGAAATTTTATTTCTCAAAAGCACTTTTTGACAGCAATGCTAAACACTCAAATTTTAAACCAAACTTTTTAAAAGCACTTCTCAAAAGTATTTTTCCACAGCACTTTTCAAAAGCAAAGAAGAACTGGCCCTTAGTGATGATAGACACCATTATCTGTCTATCATAACTTGTGAAGACAACATATATATCAATAAAATATATCTACAAACGAAAATAGAGTGTTGACGGGAGGGAGAAAAAGGTAGGCGATAACCAGCTTAAAGGCTAGTAGCCTGGCACCGCTGTTGAGCAAAACAAAAAAGAAAAATCAAATTGCTTAGAGAAAAAAGAGGAGAAAAATTGATAGAGCTTCAAATGCTTTATAACTTTTAATTATCCACTTAATGACTGTATATATTTATATAATAAAAGCATATGTTGTCTTGGGGTTGTCTTATGTGCAAATTATTTTAGATAAAATTATAGTTATAGGTTTTTTATTGTGATAAATTTGGAATTTAACTCTAAAATTTTAATTTTATATAATTTAATCTCTTTATTTTTATAATATTATTGGTTAGTACACACATTTAATTATTTCAATTAAAATGTTTATATGAATTTTTCTTAAAACCACAAATTTTAACTCATCGGGTTGAATTTTTTTTTGTATTAAAATAATGTTTTAAGAGAAATTCATGTTAATTTTTAATTAAAATAGTTATTGATATTAATTATTTAGAAGAATAAATACTATTATAAAAAATTACAATAAAAATATTAAAACCATACCTTAAAATAATAAAATAAAGGACAGGTGTCGCTATCTCCTACCATGGGGATTGTTGTAGAATAAGACAAGAAGTTGGAAATTGAGTACGGTATAAGATTATGTCAGCCTCATATGAACCAAAAGTGTTGCGGATTGAGCACTGTGGATACAATAATTTATAGTCGAAAATGGTCAAAACGGTGGAAAAGATTAGCATGATGGCAAACTATGGTCCCAGGCTGTGGAGTGCGAGTCCAAAGATTCTGCCTACATTAACTTCATTTTATGTGCCTATCAAAAGTGGGGTGTTTTGACTTTCACTTATTGCTTTTCTAAATTATTGTATTGAATGCGTGTATTCCAAACTTACTTTCTGAACCTAATTCAACACCTATCCCTTGGACCATCTAATCACCACCAAATTTTGTTACATTTATTAGGAGAAAAGTATTATTTCTTTCTTCGCTTATGGTTAGTTTAATAATAGTTTTAAGAAATGCTTTTAAAAAGTATTTTGAAAAAGTGATTTTAATAAATATTTTTGAAAAGTTTAGATTAAGCGTTTAGTATTTTTGTCAAAAAGTATTTTTTAAAAATAAAATGTTTATTTTAGATATGGTGTTATAAAGTAATAAATAAATATTTAAATAATATTCAATTTAGTTAATATTATGTTATTTTAATAAGAATATAAAAAATAATTTATTATAATTTGTTGTTAATATTTTAATATATGAAAAATAAATTTTAAATATTTTTTAAGCAATTAATCAGAGAAGGGAAAGTATCATGAGTTAGAGGGGTAAAAATATAATTAAGCTGTCAAAAGTGCTTTTGGAATAGAAAAGTTAAAAAATTTAACTTTTCCATTTGGGAAAACTACTTTTAAAAAGCCAAAAATTTCCTTCAAAAGTTATTTATTTAGCATTCATTTTGTTTTAAATGTGTTTCTCATGTCAAAAGTGCTTCTAAAAAGCACTACTAAACCCAACCTAAAAAAATAAAGAAATTACTTCTTTTATGTTAGAAAAAAATACAAGAACACCTTTGTATTAAAATTTCATCTAATATGTACTATTATTAAGTAGTGATTTGATCTTTTTTATTTTGCTTTTATATAAGTCACATGGAAACAAATGATGAGTAAGATTGGGTAAAAATATCACGTTGGCCCTTATATCCTCTGATTGTTGCATGTAAATATTTTTTTCAAGTTCTTCATGCAAAAATGCAGTTTTTACATCTAACTGCTCAAGCTCCAAATCATGTATGGCCACAATAGCAAGCAAAGATCGAATCGAACTATGCTTCACAACTGGGGAGAACACATCTGTGAAATCCACTCCTAGAATTTGACTGTAACGCTTTGCAACAAGCATTACTTTACATCTGGGTTCTTCAACTTCTGGAGTCCCTTCTTTATTTTTAAACACCCATTTACAACGAACAACCTTTTTACGTTTAGGAAGTTTCACAAGATCTCATGTATTGTTTATGTTGAGTGATTACATCTCTTCTTACATAGCAAACATCCACTTTTCTGAGTCTTCACAGCTAACCGCATCAGAATAATTAGATGGCTCTTGGTTTGTATCTATATCTTCAGCTACATTTAAAGCATAAGCAACTAGATCAGCCTCGACATACTTATTTGGAGGTTTAATTTCTCTCCTAGTTCTGTTTTTAGCAATAGAGTATTGTGGTGAAGAAGCAACTCTATTTTGAATTTTTGTACTGGCTTAAGGAGTCGACTCTGTTGTAGATTCTGGATTAATCTGATGTTTTACCTACTTTTGATTTTCTTTATAGGAAAAGTCTTTAAAAGATAAGTTAGGTAGTATAGCAATTTCATCAAAAACAACATCTCTACTAATCACAACTTTTCTATTTTCAAGACACCATAACTTATACCCTTCTACACTGGCTTTATAACCAAGAAAAACACATTTAATAGATCTCATTCCAATTTTCCATTATCAACATGAGCATACGCAGGACACCCAAAGATCTTTAAATCAGAATAGTCAACAGAATTACTAGACTATACCTTTTGTGGAGTCTTTTTCTCAATGGTAACGAATGGAGATCGGTTGATTAAAAAATATGCAGTAGGGGCTGCTTCGGCCCAAAATGACTTTGGTAAGTTGGCATTTGACAACACATATCAAACCTTCTTCATGATCGTTCTGTTCATTCGTTCTGCAACGCCGTTTTATTGTAGAGTATGACGAACTGTCAAGTGTCTCACGATCCCTTCTGACTTACACAGTTTATTAAACTCATCAGAATATAACTCTAAACCATTGTCTATGCGGAGGTATTTTATTTATTATTTATTTATTTTTCAATCATAGTTTTCCAAGACTTAAATACGGAAAACATATCGCTTTTCTGCTTTAGGAAGAACGTCCAAACTTTTCTATTTTCAAGACACCATAACTTATACCCTTCTACACCGGCTTTATAACCAAGAAAAACACATTTAATAGATCTCGGTTCCAATTTTCCATTATCAACATGAGCATACGCAGGACACCCAAAGATCTTTAAATCAGAATAGTCAACAGAATTACTAGACTATACCTTTTGTGGAGTCTTTTTCTCAATGGCAACGGATGGAGATCGGTTGATTAAAAAATATGCAGTAGAGGCTGCTTCGGCCCAAAATGACTTTGGTAAGTTGGCATTTGACAACACACATCGAACCTTCTCCATGATCGTTCTGTTCATTCATTCTACAACGCCGTTTTATTGTAGAGTATGACGAACTGTCAAGTGTCTCACGATCCCTTCTGACTTACACAGATTATTAAACTCATCAGAATATAACTCTAAACCATTGTCTATGCGGAGGTATTTTATTTATTTTTTCGTTTATTTTTCAATCATAGTTTTCCAAGACTTAAATACGGAAAACACATCGCTTTTCTGCTTTAGGAAGAACGCCCAAAATTTTCTGGAAAAATCATCAATAAAAGTTATCATATAACTAGCTCCACCTCTGGAAGGCACTCTAGATGGCCCCCACATATCAGAATGAATATACTCCAATATTCCCTTCGTGTTATGCATTCCTTTGGTGAATTGATCTCTCTTTTGCTTCCAAAAAAACGCAGTGCTCATAGAACTTCAGTTTGCAAATTTCTTGCCCATCAAGAAGTCCTCTTTTGCTCAATTTTGCCATGTCATTCTCACTCATATGCCCTAGGCGCATATGCCAAAGTTTAGTAATATCATCATCTGACAAGGAAGAGAATGCGACAGTTGCATCACTAGTAACAGTAGAACTCTGCAAAACATATAACTTGGTAGTATTTCTTTACCCTTTCATCATAACGAGAGAACCTTTAGAAATTAAATTTCTCTTCAATTCTGGAACATGTCGTATGTCACTAAGTGTTCTAACAACTCCATTAAACATCTTAACTTTAATTGTTCCAACACCTGTAATTCTACGTGAAGCATTATTTCCCATCAAAACAACGTCTTCAGACATTGTTTTGTAAGTTGTAAACCAATTCCGATTGAGACTCATATGGAAGGTGTAGCCCGAATCAATGATCCACTCTTCGCTCACTTTAGAATTATTGACAGAAGCGGCTAGAAGTTCACCATCGTTGTAGTCTTCTACAACATAAACTTTATCAGAATTTTCTAGTTATTTTTTATTTTGATTCGTAGCCTCCCTTTTGATCTTATTCTATAGCTTATAACACTCAAATTTAATATGTCATTTCTTCTTACAGAAGTTATAAGTTTTACCTTTATTTGAAGACTTCGATCTACCCTTAGATTTACAGCAAAGATTCTGTTACTGTGTCCTTCCATGATCATCATCAGCATTTCGATCTTATCTTTCACGAACAAAGAGACCCTCTTCCTGAGAGTCAGTTTTAACCATAAGATGATTCATCTTATCATACAAGGTTAAAGAATCATAAACCTCATCAACTGTGAGAGACTCGCAGCTATATAAAATTGTATATCTAAAGATTGAATAAGAAGGGGGAAATGAACAAAGTAGAATCAAACATTGATCTTCCCTATCATATTGAACCTTCATGACTTTCAAGTTTGAGAGAGCTTCTTTAAACACTGTTAAGTGTTCGTGCACAGACATACCTTCCTCCAAACGATGAGCATAAAGACGTTGCTTCATATACAACTTGCTAGTTAGAGTTTTCGACATACATATTTGTTCCAACCTCTTCCATAATCCAACGATGGTCTTCTCCTTCATCACATCCTGTAAAATTTTGTTAGACAAATGTAGATGTAACTGTGTTAACGCCTTTTGATCCTTGCGCTTCTTCTCTTCCTCCGTCAATGTTGAAGGCATCTCATCTACCCCTAGCAGGGCTTCCTCTAAGTCCATCTATGCAAGAACTGTCTGTATCTTTATCTATCACAACGTGAATCTAGTGTTGCGATCCAACAACAGAATTTCATACTTCAAAGACGCTATTACCGTGATTGATATGAACAACCTGGAAGCTCAAATACCAAATAAATAGAACGTTGGTAATGACAATGTATCGCAAAGAAAAGAATAGAGAAAAATAAAGAACACACAGATTTTACGTGGAAACCCTTTCGGGGAAAAAACCACGGGCAGAGGAGAAGATAATTCACTATATCAAATTCGAATAATTACAAGAAGAGTAGACTATGTCTATTTATAGGCTTGTAAAACCATATTCTAATAGGAGTGTAGTAAGATTGAAACACCTTATTCTAATCAATATCAAATAGATGAAGTTTAATAAGGTTTAAAAACCCATATTTTAAAAAAAGTATAGTTCTATAGGGATTTTACTTTTATTTTATTTTTACCACTGTATTTTATATAAATAAGAATTTGGGCCACTTAATTTTAACACTCTGCATAGATGGATTACTAGAAATAATCCACACTGCGAACATTATGGTGTAATGATCCATTAAAGATCTTTGATGGAATAAAATAGTGTTTGATCTAGAGTTGTGGCAAGAGAAGTTGGGATACATTCACTATCAATGCCTGTAAAGACTATTTTGATATGATACAGTTCAAGGCTTGCCAAAGCTAGAATGAACGATCCCTAACGTATGTGGGAATTACTTTAAAGGGGAGTAGCATAGAGAGCCACATAAACTGTGAGCACAACTTATAATCACAACTCTTCACACATATCTTTTTGACCCAATGCAAACTGAAAGTATTAGAGGTAACATGTATATGTTGGTATGTATGAATGACTTCTCTCGTTACACTTAGGTGAGATTCTTAAAGGAGAAATAAGATGCCTTTAAAGTTTTTAATAAACTTTGTAAAAGGCTCATGATCAAGAAAGAGAAAACCATTGGAGGTATTGTTGGGATTAGGATTGATCATTGCAAGGATTTTGAAAATCAAAAGTTTGCTGAGTTTTGTGATGATGAAGACATTGATCATAAATCCTTTGTTGCCAAAACTCCTCAGCAAAATAGAGTGGTAGAAAGGAAAAACAAATTCATAATTGATTACTCAAGTAATATTGAAAAGTAAGGGAATAACTTACATGTTTTGGGTAGAAGGAGTTCATACCATTGCCTATGTCATCAACAAAGTCCACTTGAGGCCAAAGACCTGCTCAACTCCATATGAACTATAGTGTGGTAAGAAACCTAATGTTAATTATTTCCATCTATTTGGCAATGTGTACTATATTCTTAGAGACAGGGAATGCCAATGGAAGTTCGATGAAAAGAGCAATGAAGGGGTCTTCCTTGGGTTCTCAAGCAAAAGCAAGGCTTATAGGGTCTAGAATAAGCATATCAATATCTCACAAAAGCAAACAAAATTAAACGAAACCAAAGAAAAATGACAACGAAACTTACATAGAAACCCTTCAATTGAAAAACCATTTTAAAAATAATTTAGTTTTAATATTATTGATAAAGTGATATTTCAATTTTATTTTTTTAAATTATTTTTCAACGTTTTAGATTTAAAAAATATTATATGTTTGAAACAGTAAGCAATCATTCATGTAAAATTTTGGAAAAACTTCAAAATTGTTTTAAAATAATGAAATAATAGAAAAAAAGAAGAAGATCAATTTCAAAGTTTATAATAAATGTGGAGACAAAGTGACTTAGTAGGCAAATAATCAAGTTATGATTTCAAATTTCTAAAGCATTTAAAACAGGACTAAACTTATGAATTTAAAAACAAAAACCCTTGAAAGTTATCTTAAGAAACATGTAGGGTCAAATGTTGAAATTAATTATGCTGAAATTTCGAATTTCAAATAAATATAAAATAGGAAGGACCTAGGTTGTAATTAAATAAGTTAGAAGGCCTTACGAAAATAATAAGAAAACACGAAGGGACTTATCTTGCAATTTCTCCATTAACTCCAACTACAAAAGCCAATCGGAAGAGATTTTTTTTATTTTTTATTTAAAAAAAAGATCATTTTACCTCTGTTTCTCTTTATTTTAGTGGAAAATTTTATGTCGGAAAAATCATATATTTTCTTTTATCGATTTCCAAGATCAAATAGCTCAAATTTCGCCAGAATATCAAAAAGAATTTTCAAATTTTATTTTATTTTATAAAAATATTAAAAACTTTATTTTTAAATCTAAGCTTGATATGGTGGAATAAAGTTGTTTCCTAGTGATTAGGGCCAATATGGTTGATCATTGAAAATTTTACCCATAACTAATCTCTGCTTTAAAAGGGTGTAGAAGAAATTTTTTATTAAAAGGAAATGAAACGATTTCCGTCACTGATCAGAACCACAATAAAAAGTTGAAACGTTAAAAATGAAAGAAATTGAAATAATATTATTTAAAATAATTTTATACAAAAAAATTGTAAACATTTATATAATTTTTATTGAATTTTTAAATATTAAATTATTAAAAATGTTATGATAATTATATATAAAATTATTTTATTTTATATTTTAAAAATATAAATATATCTTCTTAAAAAATTTAAAAATAATATAGGTGGACTTACCATGGTTTGGGTTAGTCATTTGTAAACACAGACAATTTGGATAAAATTGTAAGTTCATATTTTGTGACACCTTATACCCGACCCACTTGTTAGATCCGAATATAAAATGTCACATTTTGTGGCCGAAACAACTCACTTTTCCATTTTTTTTGAAAATGAAATATAGTGGTAAAATTATTTTATAAAAACTTCGGCAGCATTTTTGTCTATTTTACATAAAACCTCCTGTAAAATTTAGATTTTCACAAAATATTCATATTTAAATTATCTCCCAAATCAATTCCTAGCACTACGATTTCTCAAAACATATCAATAAACTAGATTTCTATGTTTTACTATTTTATCAAAACATTAGTTATAAAATACTAGCTAAGAAAACATAATGAAAATATTTAAATTCAGTTTACGATATAATATTATATATTTATAAGCCTAGGTACATGCCATTTACATCAACTATAAAGTAAACTCTTCACCAATATTGTTTGAGCTGAACTTCGGTTATTTGGATATTGCTGGAGCCATCTAACGAATCTAACTACCTACGCACTAAAAAATAAACAAACCGTACGCTGAGCAATTTTTATGCTCAGTGGTGCTAATATCATATAAATCATTACATAGGTATTGGACACAAATTAATTGATAAAAATAAACTAAAACATGATTATAAATATCATTAATAACATCACAATAAAAGAAAATTCTAATATTAATAAACTTTAATATTTTGATATTGACAAATTGAATAAAGAAAATAAATTTTTTAATTAAATTCAAAATCGCGTAATTAATTTAATTTGCACGATATGGAAATTCAAACAAATTCAAGTTTTGTTTTTACTTTTCTTTCAATTTAGACCCTATACTAAAGTTTAAACTCATAACCAGATACACGAATTCGCCACCTCGAGTTGTTCGGCAACGATGACTATCAGAGTAGTCCACGACCCTTTGGGAATTTGGGAGATCTAAATTCTCTGACATAAAGACTCTATGACATGCCAACTATATCTGATTTAGTCTAACTTAGTGAAACGGGGTAAAAACCAAATTTCATGATCCATTTCAATTCTATTTTCATATAATTCTCATTTCAATTCTGTTTCATATTTAAATCACATATCGCCTAATGTAAAATAGGTTTCCAATTTGAAGCATATTAAATATTTTCTTACTCAATCATCTAAAACCATAATACTCAAATCTAAATCATAACCATGAATTCGCTAATTTAGTCTTATGAAAAACACAATAATCATCTCGAAACATAATTTTATAAATATCAATTAAATTATTCAAGCTCATCCAAAATCATAAAAATAAAATAAATATAACTAGTCATATTAAATTAAATATTCTAAAGCTTTATGTAATGAAAATAAGATATTAGCACAAACCTAAGTTTTAATCCCTTTACTCCTTTTCTTCGCCTTTCTCCTTCAAGATGTTCGCTTCGTTATTAGCTACAATAGGAGCAATTCAATACAAAACAACATCATTTGTCCATTCTAAAATTAAAACTAAAAAAAAAACTTAAATATGCATGATTATTCATATTGACAACTTAAGTTTTCTAGTCCGAAATTCGCATATATTCCGACTTGATTATCCGTTTAAATTCCATCTACACCAGAGTACTCACTGCTTCACAAGCTATCATTTAGCACTAATATTACACAAAGTGGTCAATGTTCTGTACTTCCCCTTTAACATGGCCAAATTTACCAAATAAACTTTTCATCCATTTTTGTTTCTTTTTTCACACTTCTAACAAGCTAGAACTCATCTTCTAATAATTTCCTATCCAAAAATATATCTATTTCACTTAAGTTTTCTAAGCTTTCATCAATGTCCTTTAATGGCAACTTCTAAAATATTTGATAAAATAAAAAATATTGGTATATATATGTAAAGCAAACTTCAAAGATTCAAAATCTAAAAAAGTTTTGAAGAAAAACTATACCTTCCACTTGAAGGAAAATGATGGAAGAATATTTTTTTCTTTCTTTCCCCCTTATTTTGAAGTGAAAAAGAAAGAAAGATGAGAAAGATAAATTTTCTCTTTTTTTGTTATGTATTATAATTATAATATTAATTAATAAAATATTATTACTTATTAAAATATTATTATTTAATTAAAAAATCATTTAAAAGCTATCATGAAACTATTGATTTTTTTTAAGTAATGAAAAAAATTGTCATTAAGTCTTTTCCATCAAAAGAAAAATAGAATAATTGTACTTTAGTCTCTATAATTTTTTAACTTATTCAATTTAGTCCTTAAACTCAATATTGAATTTTTAACTTAACCCTATACTCCTACTAATAATCTTCTGTGTTTTCATGTCTGACGGTTTTCTCTAAAAACGATCACAATTTCTTATACTCCTATTTATTTATAGATCACTTATTCAATGACTTCTACAATAAATATTCTTTTTCTCTTTTTTTTAAGTGGAGATGTACGTGTTTTTACTAGACTGGACTTGTATAAAAATAAAATATGTTAATATCGTACTTAATTTGTGTTATTCAAGAACACCTCTAGTATGAGTCCAAGAGTAATTGGGCCGACAACAATGTAATTTTGGTTTTTCATTTGCTCGTCTGTTAGCCCAAACCCCTCATCTGAAAACCCTAGAGAGAATGGGAAAACCAACCCCTATTTGTACTTAAATCACCCAAAAATATTGTTTATTTTTTGGTTACATAAAGCTATCAAAAAACACTATCTCCTCCATCCGATCCGAAATAGTTCACTATGGCGGCGGAGGTAATGCTAATTAACGAGATAGAGGCGAAGGCTGCTAGCATGGCCATCGATTTGAATATCGATTTCAATTCCATTCAACTTCCTCGTGGTGAAGATTGTGGCATCGTCAGGTACTATACTCGATCTTCTTTCTATTTAAAAAAAAAATACAAATCTGATTTTCACTTCTGGATAGTGATGATGAGGATGTTTACCATGACGATCAATTGGAATTCGATTCCGGGTTTGGAAACGTTATTGTAGTGGATAATCTCCCAGTTGTTCCTAGTGAAAAGTTTGAGAAACTCGAGGGTGTCATTCGGAAAATCTATAGTCAGATTGGAGTCATTAAGGAGGATGGCCTTTGGATGCCTGTTGATCCTGAGACTAAGAAAACCCTAGGTTATTGTTTTATAGAGTACAATACTCCACAGGTTCGGCTTTTATGGCTTTTGGGTTTTGGTAATTATGTTCTCTTACCTTTCAATTTTTTATTTGCTTTTCTTTGATTCCTTATGGATGTAGGAAGCTGAGCTTGCTAAGGAGAAGACCAATGGGTACAAGTTGGATAGAGCACATATTTTTGCTGTTAATATGTTCGATGATTTTGATAAGTACATGAGAGTTCCGGATGAATGGGCTCCTCCTGAGATTAAACCCTACACGCCTGGGGTAATATTTTCAATTCAATGTTTTGGTTGTAAATGCATTTGGTTTACGTTTTCCTTGCAATTGCCATACACACCCATATTTAGTAGGAATGTTGATTAGCTTTGTTCTAACATATACTGACTTGGTTGAAACATTGATAGTAAGCTGCTGATAATTTGTCTCATCTTGGAGTTTGTAGCTATGGGGTCTTACTAAATAAAAACATCTAGAATTTGTAAAAGATGGTTTGATTTAATTTGGGCCAGGATCAGTGCTGAATATTTGAAATTCTTCTATACTGGCATACTTGCTTTAAGGTTTTAGACAAAAGTTAACTATTGCAGTTTCTTCTTTTGTGGCATTATGTTGAATTTATTGCTATAAGAGTTGTTTCTGCAAGTACTATTTAACCATCTTATGTGCCTGTTAATCTCAAGTCTTTAAACTCCTAACACACCTGTGTTCTCTCTGAGCTCCTGTTTATTACTTTGATGATGTTACAGGAAAATCTTCAAAAGTGGCTTACTGATGAAAAGGCACGAGATCAATTTGTAATTCGTGCTGGTACTGACACTGAAGTTCTGTGGAATGATGCAAGGCAGTCTAAAACCGAGCTCGTTTACAAACGCAGTGTAAGTAGTTTACCCCTTGTATCAAATACTGCAGCTTGGTTATCTGTTTTTCATTTCCAACAGCCATTTTTTAATGGATATAATTGATTATAAAATGTTTTTGCATACAGTACTGGACCGAAAGTTTTGTGCAGTGGTCTCCCCTGGGGACATACTTGGCAACAGTTCACAGGCAAGGAGCAGCAGTTTGGGGAGGTGCAAATACGTTTAATCGTCTAATGCGTTATGCCCATCCTCAGGTCAGAAATAGGCTTTGTTTAACATTTTCTCCGAAGTTTTTTTTTCACCTTTTCCTCGTTTTTAACCTGCAATGATACTGATAATACAGGTTAAGCTTATTGATTTTTCTCCTGGTGAAAAATTTTTGGTAACCTACAGCAGCCATGAACCAAGCAATCCTCATGATGCAAATGTGAGGCTTTCAGACTCATCTCTTGTTACTTAAATCCTGTTCTCTATTCCAATGCAGATTCTGATATAACATTTTGCATTCAGAGGGTTGTGATAAACATTTTTGATGTGAGAACTGGAAAAGTGATGAGAGATTTTAAGGGAAGTGCTGATGAATTTACAATTGGAGGAGCTGGTGGTGTTGCTGGAGTTTCTTGGCCTGTTTTCAGGTGATTCTTGTCTTTTGTTTTAATTTTATCTTCAACCATCTCCTCTCTTCTCATTTTTGGTGAGCATACTTGTGTGTAAAGAATTAGAATTGTCATGTTCCAGATGGGGAGGCGGAAAAGAGGACAAGTATTTTGCCAAACTTGGGAAAAATATGATATCTGTTTATGAAACAGAGACTTTTAGCCTTATTGACAAAAAATCTTTGAAGGTTGAAAACGTTGTGGACTTCAGTTGGTCACCAACTGATCCCATTCTTGCACTTTTTGTTCCTGAACTTGGAGGTGGAAACCAGCCTGCTAGGGTAATTGCTTGTTCTTTTGAAAGGCTCCATTATTTTATGAGTTTAGACTTGATGTCAACTAATATGCAACTTGCATGTATTTCTCAGGTGAGTCTGGTTCAAATTCCCAGTAAAGTGGAATTGAGGCAAAAGAATCTTTTCAGCGTCAGCGACTGCAAAATGTACTGGCAAAGCAACGGTGAATATCTTGCTGTAAAAGCTGACCGATACACGAAAACAAAAAAAAGTACTTATACCGGTTTTGAGCTCTTTCGCATCAAGGAAAGGGACATACCAATTGAGGTTTTGGAGCTTGATAATAAAAATGATAAGATAATTGCTTTTGCTTGGGAGCCCAAGGGGCACAGGTTTGCTGTTATACATGGGGATAATCCAAGGCCTGATATTAGCTTTTACTCGATGAAATCATCGCACAATTTGGGCCGAGTTTCAAAGCTCACTACTCTGAAAGGCAAGCAGGCAAATGCGTTATTCTGGTCACCTGGTGGCCGTTTTATTGTACTTGCTGGATTGAAGGGGTTCAATGGTCAGTTGGAATTCTTTAATGTCGATGAGCTTGAAACAATGGCAACTGCTGAACAATTTATGGCCACAGATATTGAATGGGATCCCACTGGAAGGTAAGCCAATAAAAATTGATGACATTTAACTGAACTGAGATGCTTTACTGTTTATCTTCTTTTTTTTTTTAAATAAAAAATTTATTATGCTTAAAATTTTATTCTAACAATTGCTGGCTCTATTATTGTAAAGATATGTTGCAACCGCAGTAACATCTGTTCATGAAATGGAAAATGGTTTCAATATATGGTCCTTTCATGGTAAGCTACTCTACCGGATACTGAAGGATCATTTCTTCCAGGTAATTGAATTATTGTACATAATAATATAAAAGCATAAATGGTCGGTTGCAGTTAGATAGTTTATTCTGGCATTGCGGAATCATGATTGTGGTTGTTTTGTGGAAAATGACAGTTCTTGTGGCGCCCAAGGCCCCCATCCTTCTTGAGCGCTGAGAAGGAGGAAGAGATATCAAAATACTTGAAGAAGTACAGTAAGAAGTATGATGCAGAGGACCAGGATGTTTCGATGCTATTGAGCGAACAGGATAGGGAGAAGAGAAGGATGTTGAAGGAAGAATGGGAGAAGTGGATAAGCGAATGGAGGCGGGCAAGTGAGGAAGAGAAGTTGGAGAGGCAGAGGTTGAGGGATGGAGAAGCAAGTGACGAGGAAGAGGAATACGAAGCTAAAGAAGTTGAAGTTGAGGAAATCTTGGACTTCTCCGAAGAAGTCCTTTTTGAAGAGTGAGTTGGTTAGGACACGATTTTTCAGTATGTAGGAGTGGAGTAGATGATGTTTCGGCTATTTTTATTTTAGAATTTTTGATCATCGCGCTAACACTTTGTGTTTATTTATAAATGATTGTGTGAGGCAATGCCAAAATTAGTCCCTGCATATTTTTCTAACTTGTTTTGACTGTGATACCCATGATTTAGGGATTTTAGTGAAAATTTTCAACTAATATAATAAATAAATTTTTAATAAGATTCTAAATGATGATATATTATTTAGTTTCTAATAGAATTTTAGTTAATTACTGCTATTTAGCTTCTGCTAATTTTTTTTCACTTTAATTTTTAATAAAACTTTTTTAAGCATAAATGTACATTGACAATTTTTAGTTAAGTTAAATTACTATATAATGATTTTAATATACTATTATTCTTTCTAAAAAAATTCAGAATATTAAAATCAATTTGACGGTAATAATTTGTCAAATACTGAAATAATTGAAGTAACCTTTCCCAAAGAAATTATGAGAAATATATTCTCATGCATTTACGTCTTGGGTTGTGAATAGATGCTTATTTTATCATTGTGTTCCTTTTATCTCTTATTTTACTACATTTTTTCCCTCTACTTCTATACTACATTATCACCTCAATTTACTCAATAATCATTCTTTTCTTTTAAGTGGATATATACTTAAACTATGCAACATCTCTGTTGAAAAAGCAACTCTAAATTAAAATACATGCTTCTTGTAAGTACATAAAACTGGTGTATAATTTCATTATTTTTGGATGATTAATTAAAGGTTCCTATTCATAATTTCTTTTATGTCTCATCAATGTAATTGAAATACATGCTTAACAATTGGCCTTTTTTTATGTCTTACATTCATTTAACATGCACAATGGTAATTGAAATATTATATACTGTCATAACATTGCCTACATAAGGGTACGGGGGCCTAGTAAGCAATGCTAAACACGGAGGGCTTAAATTTACGTAGAATCGCCACTAACTAATTAGGGCCTGGCTAGTTAGCCATCTATCGTCTAAAAGTTCAGAATTAATACTACGAAAAATTCTAAAAGTCTAGACTCGATCTCATCACCAAATTTCGGGTTCGGAAGTACAGTTACATGTGGGGAAGGTTATAACACCCCCACAACGCCTATCCAGGGATATTCCTACCACTACACCAAATCAGGGTTTTAGCGGTATTTTTAGTGGCGTTTGGATAAAAAACGCCGTTAAAAATTGAGCATTAGCGGCGATTTCAGGGAAGCGCCGCTAAAAATGAGCATTAGCGGCATTTGTGGGAAAAACGCCGCAAATGTTAGGACGTTGACAATAGCGGCGTTTTTTGCGGCACTTGTGAAAGACCTAAAAAACGCCGTTAAAAACCTGTTTCGGTGTAGTGTACGAGGTCTTAGGAGCTAGGTTTTTTTTTAAAACATATTAATGTCTTAATCTAGGCTAAAATCTTATGAAAATCTTAAATAAAAACTCTAAAGAAAATGCCTTTGGTTTACTTGTAACTCGATTAAGATGTGTTCACAAAACTTATCTAATTTGAAACTTAAATTAAAGATTTTTACTTTTAACGGGAACCCTAAAGGATACCTAAATAATTCTAGTAAAATACCTTCAATTCCTAAATTAATTCTATTTTAGAATTCTAAAACAAACCTAGAAATTACTAATGAATCAAGAGAAATATTAAAATCCATCTATAACTTATTCGATCCTTTATTATTATTATTTTTAAGATTTAATTAATAATGTTGAACCTATCAAGATCTTACGAAAGTATCCTATGTCGGGTTTATGATTTATCTTACTTTAAAATTCTTGATCTAAGGTTTAAATTCGTCAAAATCTTAAAATAATATGTTTTAAATAACATTTATTAGCTTTCTTAAAAAGTTTCCAAAATAAAACACTTAGAAAGACCTACTCATGATTTACAATTTACCTATAAAAATATTTAGTTTTAATCTTGAATAAAGTTCTAAAGAATTTTTCCATATTAATTTAAGATTCTAAAGAGGAATCCTATACTATATTTAAAATTAATTTAAAACCCTAAAAGTAATATCTTACATGTTATTTATAATTTTTCTAAGGTAAATGATAGGTAAGATCTTAAGGACTGACCTAAATCCAAATGCAAAAACTTTATAGTTTCATTAAAATGCAACACCTACTTAACTAACTTCATGTGAACAATTATAGGATGAAAAAATGACCTAAAGTTCCCTATTTTAAAACGAATAGTAATAAAATAGGAAAATTAATTAAATTGACTAAAGTTAATGAAAAATTAAAACTCTTTCAAAATAGCAACAAAAAAAGAAAGATTAAATAAATGAAATAAATAAGACCTTAACATGATGATAATAATAATAACAATAATACACCTTATTCATAATACAATCAAAGAATCAAAGTAACATAAATAAATAATATTAAAATGTATGTAAGGGGAATGTGTAAAAAAAACATAAATATAAATTGACATGAAAATAAATAAGAATAAATAAAAATTATACAAGTGTGAATAAATATAAAATATTAAAATAAAGTGCATAATTGACATTAAATATATAAGGTGTAAATGCAAATGAAAGGGAAGATATAAGTGTAAATAATTTATTAAAAATGGAAATAAAATGACATAGCTTGATTTTGGGACTAAAAGATAAAAAATGTGGAAGGCTGAGGACTGATGTAGCAATTAGTTGCTTTTATTTTTTATATTTCAAATTAAATCGAATGTTTGAAAAAAATAAAATGGTTACGGGTGTAAATATGCCAGAAAGTGAGGGCGGTGCTACAAAAAAGGGGTATTTTTTGTAAATTTAAAAAGTAAGGGGGTGAGAATAAATTACCCATTTTTAGCACCTATAAATGAAAAAAAAATTCATTCTTTTATTTTAACCTCATTTGTTTTTCAAAAAAAAAAACATCTTCCTCTTTCTCTTCCTCATTCTATGTTGGCCATGGCTCCACCATCGAAGAGTTCAACGGCTCTCCGGCCTCCGGTGGTAAAGCCGCCGCGTATGATGGTCGAATTTTATTTTTATTTACAAAATCAAAGTTTTCTTTAAAAAAATTACTACTTTTCTTAAAAATCTAAACTTTATTTTCAAAATAGTTGAAAAAAAATCAAAACTTTTTTTTAAAAAATTTAAACTTTTCCTTTAAAATGACTAAAAAACATATTTTTATTTTAGAAATCTAAACTTTCTCTTAAAAAAAACACTATTTTTCTTAAATTCAAAGCTTTTATTTTGAAATAGTTGAAAAAAATCAAAATTTTATTTTAAAATTTTAAACTTCTTTAAAATGACTAAAAAAACATATTTTTATTTTTTAAAATCTAAACTTTCTCTCTTTTTTTTTTAAAAAATGAAAACTTTTCCCAAGATCAAACCCCCTTTTTTTTAAAAAAAGAAACCTTTATTTTAGAAAGGAAGACGGAAAAAATCGGATTTTTGGGGGTTCTTAGGGGTGGAGGATCGACGGTCTGGTAACGTCCCCTTTATCAGAGCCCAAAACCCGATCCCTTAGAACATGTTTATGACCAAAAAAAAAGATAGAAAAAAAAAAGAAATAGAATGCTTGTTGTTGTTGTTTTACCCTTTTTTTAAAGAACAAAAATATGAAAAACCTAAAAAATGATAATGGTATTTAATAATAATAATAGTAGTGATGATAATAATAATAATTTGGGCCATTGACTGGCCTAAAAAGGAAAGGAAAAAAAAGGTCTCAAATTTACCAAAATTAAGTGGGTTTCAAACAGCTCAAGAGAGAACAAAAATTTAAATGGGCCTCAAATTGGGCTCAGACAAAATGAAAATTTACATATACCATTAAAGTAAATAATCAAATATATACTAATAGAATGCGAGTAACCTTGTAGCTTTTATATCATTATATAATGAATCCATTATATTTGTAATCTTTTAGCTTTTGCCTTGGTATGAAGGAAAGAAAATTAAAAAGATAAAAAATTGAAGTGAAAATTAGAAGGATGGAATCTTTCCATAGGTGTACTTGGATAGAACAGATGGAAAAATAGAAAGAAAAATCAATGTTATTTTCTTCCATTACTTGGTAGAGTTAAAATGTGAAAGAAAAGAAAATAAAGCAATTGAAACATATATAATTCCTCTCATTATTTCAATTTGAAAGAATTAGTTTTTATGCATTAGGATGGAAAATGATCATCACTCATATTTTTTTTTCTTTCCACTTTTCTTCCTAACCAAGCACGCTCCAAATTTATTTTCTTTCCATTTTTAAATTTCCCCCCTCATCCCTCTACTTTTGCACCGAAACACGCACTCAATGAATAACAAAAAGATATTTACTAAAAAAAATGCAAGTTATTTGATTGTAGCTAGTCTAGGATAAACCCAAAATATGCTATATTGGTTAGTTGAGAAATTGAATATATCAATCCCATCAGAATGTAAGTCCATACATATTCTATTATTTAATTTACTTTTCATACTTAATAATTGATTCATTTTATACCCTAATTGTTATCATTATTTTATATTATCAATTACCATGTCAAACCTTGAAAAACTTGAATTTGTGGTCCTTGACATATTAAGCAAGAATTATTTATCATAAGTGTTAAAAAACCGAAATTTACCTAGACGTTAAAAGTCTCGGGAATACAGTTATGCATGGGAATGAGACATTTAAATAGGATAATGCCCAATCTATGATTTTCCTTTGTCATAATTTTCATGAAAGATTGAAAACAAAATATTTGACTGTAAAAAGTCAACTTGAATTGTGGAATAGCCTAAAAGAGAGATATGACCATTAGAACCAAAAGCTTGTTATAATTGAATGAACTTAAGGTTGCAAGATTTATAAAATAGTAATTGAATATAATTTCACAATATTTAAGATAAATTCTCAATTAAAAATATGTGTAAAAAAAAATAACCGATAAGAACTTATTGGAGAAAACTTTCTCAACTTTTCATGCATTTAATGTGCTCCTGCAACGACAAATCTTGAAAAAAAATTTAAAATACTTTGAATTAATCTCATTCCTTTTGGTGGATAAAGATGCATTAATGAAAAATCATGAAAGTCATCCTGCTAGTTCAACTTCATTCCCAGTAGTGAATGCAACCATACATAATAATAGAAATGAAAGAAATATAATCACGGTTGTGGTTGTGGTCATGGATATGGTCATGGACGCTATAATTACTGTTATCATGATGGTACTAATTATTATAACCACCAAATGAAAAATAAAAAGGAAAAGATGATGGTCCAAGCAATCTTTCAAAAAATATTGAAATTTTGTGCCATTGATGCGGTATGAGTGTGCATTAATGGTCACGTACCTGTTGTACGCCTGAACATCTTAATATGAGTGCTTATCACCTATCTTGGCTATTGGAGCTAGATTGACTCAAAAATTTGAGACATAAATGTGATTGTTTGGATAGACAACACATCGAATAAGTACCAAGTTGAATTTATCCTAAATTCGTTTATGACTTAATTCACTTATGACGTTCATGGAGTAGTTTACCTAAGTTTGGAGTAAATGAATAATCATTCATGTATGACTCATGTTCTTTTATATATTAAAAACCTCTGCTCTTAAGATAGTTGGCAAAAAATTATTATGTTGGGTACATGACTTATACATGTCATGGTTTCACTCACAATAGTGGAATCATAGCTCGTTTACCTCTCATCGGCAGTGTTTATGAAAATGGAACATTGTCATGAGTTATTTGTTTGAGACAAATGATTTAATCATTGTTGTTATAGATAATGATAATGTTTGTTGTAGAAGATACAATGGTGATAATGAGATAAAATGGATCAGATTAGGTGAATGGATTTTAACATAAATGGATCATGAATATCTTTTAAGGGTAACACATATATGATAATGTCATTGGATAAAAACTTGATTTAAGTAGCCTTACTAATGGTATATAACGAGGAGTTCAATCATGATATTTTTAATGGATTGACTCCACGACCAAAAAAAATTGTCATTAGTAGATGAAGAGTCGGAACTTGATTACAATTTATTTTAGCCCTAATTATATACGTTCAATTGGTCCCTTAGCCAGCTCACTATATAACATTAAATGAATTGCTTAATAAGAAGCTTTGAATGAATGAACTAGATGATGAATGAAAATTAAATTGCATGAATTACTAAAACAGGTAAGAGGTGACTTGGGATTAATTTAATTTCTTTGAATGATTATTTAAATGAATAAATTAAATAATTGAAAATTTGATAATTAGTTTAATTCATTCGAAGAATTGAACGGAATTATAATTTTTTTGAATATAAAGATTCAAAATAAATGAAATTTATTTGTTTAGTGTAATTTCCATCAAACTTGGAGGGTAAGTGGGATATTTTCAAACCCAAACCAATGATGTTTTGAATGCTTTTCCGAAAAATCATTAACAAATATATTAATTAAAGAGGTTTTGATTGAATTAGCAAAATCAAGACATTAAAATTTATAATGTTTTAGATTTAAATATATATTTTAAATTTTACATGAAATATAAATTAATAAAAAATTCATGATAATGATGCTTGTTATTTTATAAAATATATTTTTTTCAATAATTTTCTAACTAAATTGAAGTTCGGTAACTAAATTATATTAATTGAATCGGTAAAATTAATTCAATCCATCCGTTAAATAATGATATAAATAACATTAATTTAAACATCATATCATATTTTTATGTAATATAACTGGGAAAAGATACTGTTTTATAAAAATAATAAAAAATTTAGATTAATTTTTTCGATATTTAAAAAAATATTTAGATTTTAGAGAATATTGCTAATTTACCCGTATAACATGTCTATCCATCTATTATAACTTAATTTTCAACCGTGACATTTAATGATGAAAAAATACAAATTGTTGATAATAATAGGAGAGAGAGAGGGAGAGAACGAGCAGATAAAAATTAAAAAGAAATAAAGAATGTGGCAGGGCTAAGTGTAGGGTAGGAGAAACTGCAATTTCAGTGGACGAAGACTATAAGCTACGTAAGCCTAATGTTCCACCAGGACCCAGGCCATAGCATGCATAGTCTCATTAGGCACAAGTTACGTTGCACTGCATTCTAATCACTCCTCGTCACCACTTTCCTTTCATCTCCATTTCTTTATTATTCCTAAATTGATGATTGGAGGAGCTTTCCCTTTTAGTCTACTCCTATAAATATATGAATAGGTAAATGTCGTTTGCCATTATGTTGCCAATTCCTACTGCATTCTAGCATTGTAAATGAATTAGGTGAGAGAGATGAGGCAGCGGCTACCTATGCCGTTTTTGCCAATAGCTACTAACGCTGGACACACTGACTCATTAAGGAGAGGAGAGAGAAATGAATGAAGCATTTGAAGATTCATGCAAACCCCACATTTTGTATTGCGTTACCATTGGACACTTCACTTGTGTGAATGGAAATTGCACAGTGAAGTTCCAACCAAATTTCCCATGTCTATATTTAAACATCTACTATACAACGACAGTGTTGAAAAAGAGCTTCATTGTTTAAACTAAAACACCCCACAATAACCACGAACTTGTTAAGCTACAATACCTCACCAACTCCCTTTAAAATCAAGCAAACAAACCAAGGGTCGGCAAAGTAAGGCTAGGTGGCCCTGAGGATCAGGAATGGGACAAAGTGATTAAAGCCACGTCGCAGGCACGAGGAAACCGACACGTGGGAGAAGGTTATTGGGTTTGGTGGCATTTTGTTGGGGACAAAGGGGGAGACAACACTTTTAAATTAAAGAAAGGCAACCGTGGGAGATCACATGGACGGCCCCCATGTCATGTGTTGTCAAACCGCTCACTCCTCTCCCCAATTATTATACACAAACTCTACTGAATTTTCATAAATAACGGTAACTTATGTGTTTATCAACTCATTCATATATCAAAATAATTTGACTATTGGTTAAGTGGAGAAGTAAAAATGAGGGAGGGGGGTTGATAGTTCAAGATTATATATATTTTAAAAGTCTTTTCTCATTTTTAACACTACCAAAAAATAGAGGAAAGGAAATGAAATTTTTGTTTTCTTCAATAAATTACAAGAAGAGGGCAAAAAATCTACCAACAACACAATTAGCGTGATTTAAACTCGAGCCACACTTCCAACAATAGACACCTTGATCATTAAGCTAATACATGATACGTTTCTCTAATTTTCTCTCCTCTTACCATTCTAATTTTTTATCTCATTTATTTTTCCTATCAAGCGTACTCAAAAATGATTTTCTACTTTTCTACTCAACCAAGAATTATAAACTTAATAAACTAATGATTGAGTGTTGTTCATTTTCCACAAAAAGTATGGGAAATTCTGAACCCATCCCTCTTATTACTTGAAACTCAATAAAGGTAATATTTTGTTTTAGTTTCATCAAGTTAAATTATTTATTGCTACTCATAACCTTTTTTTGTTTGTGTTTGGCCAACATTTCGCTCTATGCCCCAAAATAATTACACATTTGTATAAAATATAAAATTAAAATATATCATAAATTTAAGAACAAATACAAAAACTTATCACATATAGATAAGCAATTTTCTAATATTTCTATACTATTTAGATAAAAAAAATCAACCCATAAATCATACTATTAATTTATTGATTTCTTTTCCACTTGGTGTTTGAATATCTTCCATTAATTAGCTATATAATATCAACCACTAAATGCAAAGTTTTTATATCTTTAATAATTTATAAAATTTTAAATTAATAATAAAATTATATATTTTAACTTCTAAAAATAATTAAATTTAATTTTTAAAAATTATAAAATAATATAAAATAATAAAATTATGTTTTTACTATCATACAAATATCCAATCTAATTCCCAACCTAAAAATTTCTTACTTAAATAGCACCATTAAAAAACAAAAGACTGCTCGAATATACATATCTGTCTCTCCACTGGCCAGTCGTAAAATCTGGCATAACCGACAGAACACGTGGCCTCTCAGAAGTAATCAAACGCGTTGGATTGTTCCTCGATCTCAGGATGGTGAAAGGACGTCGTGGTGGGTGGCCGCCGAAATCCCGGAATCTCCGGCGGCGTAAGCGACCTTATGAGGGCCAAATTGAGTCCTTTAAAGAAAGGATGGGTTTTGACGTCGGCAGCGCCGCGTTTGGATCCCAACCGAGTGTTGGGTTCCTTGTTTAACAACCCGGAGATGAGGTCTCGAGCGTGGTGCTCGAGAAGAGAAGCAGGCGAGTGGGTTGGGAAAGTGAGTGGCCTTTTCACGATGTTGCGCAGCGTAACCTCGTTCGATGGAGCCGCAAAAGGTGTACCTCCGTATATCATCTCGTAAATGAAGATACCTAGAGACCACCAGTCCACGGCGTTACCGTGGGACCCACCGGCAGCCACCTCGGGAGATATGTACTCGTGGGTCCCTACAAATGAGCGTGACCGGGCGGTGACGGGCTCCGCCACGAAGAACAGATTGTTGGGTGCGAGCGTCTGTATCTTCTTTGACCGGAAGAAGCGGTGGAATAGGCAGGAGAGAGGGGTTGGAGGTGGACGAGAAGAGCGGTGGTTTTGGGGAGGCGTGGGATCCGGGGACGATGACGGTGATTCAACTGCTGCGATGGCATCTGAGCAAAGTGAAAGGTCGAAATCCGATAGCATGATGTGACCGTCTGATCTTACTAAAACATTTTCCGGTTTTAGGTCTCTGTAAATAATACCCAGCATGTGTAGGTACTCTAGAGCTACCAGAACCTCAGCTGCATAAAACCTGGAATAAGCAACTAATCATCAGTTTATTTAGTTCATTTTTAATGTCAGAATTGATGGAATCTGGAAACAGTGTAGTTAAATGTCTTATCGTCTGCAAATTCTCAGCAACCAGAGTAACAGAAGCATTCATCTCAAGAGTTTGCTTGCATGGCAAGGAATTTTATCAAGACAATAAATGGAAAGGCACAATCGAATAAGGGAAATTCAGGCTAAAGTCTGATGTATGTAATTGCGTGAACAATCTCAGCTGTCGAGCAAGAATAAGGAAAAATAAATAAAATGCTTCCTAACACTCCCGAATTCTCGTACACTGATGAAAATTCAAATGAAAACCGAGTAAAATAGAACAAAACTCAAATAATGAAACTTTATTTTCTAATGATATTTTGGGGAAAAAATGTATATCTTATTGCTTTATAAAATAATATTTGTTTATTTGTAAAATTTATAGCAACCAAGAAATATTGGAAAAAGAAGAGAGACAAGGTTGCTTATTGAAAGAGACTTTGCAGAGTTGAGGCAGACAAGGATAAGAACAAGACAGGCTAAGTGTTTTGAAAACAGCAGAAGAAAACAAAAGACACAGATTAAAGCATGCAAGAAGGATGAGCGTAAAATCATTGTAATGAATGTGAAGGTAGTGAGCTAAGAAAACAAAAAATGATGTACCTTGCGGAGCTCAAAGAGAAGCGTTTTTGAGGGTGTTTATGTCTAAGAGAATGCAAGTCACCGCCGGAACAGTACTCCATAACTATGCAAGAGAAATGAGAAGCTTCGAACTCGGCGTACAAAGTAGGCAAAAATGGATGATCCAGCATCTTCAAGATCTTATTCTCCATTTCAGCACGTTGCACTTTATTCTTCATGGCCAACGCTTCTTTATCCACCACCTTCATCGCATAACAGCATTTTTCATCTGCGTTGGCAAGCTGGCAGAGGTAGACGGTTCCGATGTCGCCGGAACCGATGCGGCGGATGAGCTGGAAATCACGGGACGTGAGGCCGGTTTTACGGGCGAAGGTGGCGGAACGGATAGCGGAGTAAGCCAAGTCGGAAGATCGGTGGGGTTTGAGATAAAGGTTTTCCGGGGAAGACCGGAGCTCAAAGGAGAGACGGCTGAAGCTGCTACGGCTTTCACTTGTCATTGAACACTCACTCGATGAACTTAACTCACTTTCTGACTTCCGTTCGCACTCCAACATTTTATGTTTCTCTCTACTTGTAAGACAGGGAAAATCAACATAAAACTCTTTGATGATCTAAGAAGAAGAAGATGATGATGATGATGAAGAAGTCAAAAAAGAAAAAAGTGGGAATCACTTCAGATGACCGAAATTAAAGACGGTGGATAAAAGCAATCAACTTTGAACATTTTGGGTTTTAAGAAGATGATTTGATGATGAGTGGAATCAGATACCCGTAAAGGAGATGAAGGAGAGTCAAATAGTGAAGTAGAAAGAGAGCAGTAAGTTTGAAGGGGAAAAGGGAGTCAAAAACTATGGGCAAGCAAAAAGAGAAGAAATGAATGATTAGCAGAGAGGGGGCATTGAATGGGATTCAGTGAAATGCTTTGAATGCATATTTTGAAGCACATCAGAGGGGCTTTTATGATGAAGGACGGGGACCTGATATTTAGGGTTTCTAAGCAAACCCCCAAAAACCACCATGTACGTAAGCAAAGCCAAATTTCTGAGACGCATAATAAATAAAAGCAAAATGAAAACAGCCTTTTGTTTGGTTTCTTGTACTAGGAGCTTGGTTTGATGAGTGAGGCCTGAGGGGGCGGTGGGGGATATTTAATGTTTATTACGCTGCTGCTGGTGAGGTGATTATGGTGGCATGCAGTAAATCGCGGTTAATGGCTTGGCCTTTTAGCTTTTACCCATGGATTTTGGTGTTTGCCTATACTATTATTACGACTTTTGGCTTACGTTGACGTTGGGTTATCCGCCACGTGCGCCTGCTTCATATCACTTAACACTATAATAATGTGTTATTAATTAATCATTTCTTTCTAATTTCCATTTTTCAAGGTAAAATAAGCCTTAAGCTCTACTTCAAAAACACTACTACGTGATTATTTCCCTCTTTACGTGGTAAATTAATTAAACGATTACAAATTACTTTGGATTATCAATGTATAAGAGTATGAGATTTCATTTCCCTCTCTTAATTATCAAAAAAAAAAAATATGGGCGCTTGGTAGTTTATTGACAAAATATAGGTAAAAATACCATCAATGTTTTTATATATATTACATTTTACCTTTTTTACTAAAAAATAGATAAATCAATCTATATACATTAAATTAAAGAGTAAATTGATATTTCTATTAAAAATTTCATCTATATCTATTGCTAAAAACTGTCGTGGTTGACCAAATAATCCGACAGATATGTCGTGTGTGCTTCATGTTGACATACATAGACCAATTTTTAACAACAGAAATGGATGAATATTTCGATAGAAAGATCAGTTTGCTCTTTGATCTAATGTATAGAGATTAATCTGTCCATTTTTTGAATAGAGAGAATAAAATACAATGTGACTTCTAATATAGAGACCTTCGTAATACTATTACCGTAAATCATGAGAAGATGAAACGTGAAATGCAGTTGTAAATCTAACCAAACCTAATCTAATCATGTATATGTATATGTATATGTATATGTATATGAATTATGATAGTAGGTCCCAAGTAGTTTTGCTAACTTATTTAGAACCAGAAGAATTTAGCAGACAAAAACCCCAATCATAGAACTGCATTGCTGACAACTTATGTTTCCTTTTTCACTTTAACTACAATCTTTTCTAATTATTATTTTTTAATCTTTTATATATTTATATGCATGTTCCTCATCATGCAATGTTTTTACTCTGGATCATGGTATATAAAATACTATCTTGAAAAAGAAAATATATATAATTAATCTGAAAGTAAAGGCAATGCTTGCTGTCCACAACTGGCTTCTGCTAATATCTCTAACCAAATAAAAAAAAATTAATTTTGGTTTTAAATTAAAAGAGGAAAGCAATATATAACAGTAACAGAACCATGAGACTGCAAATAGTGTTATTAAAATCCACATGGCCAAATAAAAGAGAGCATGCATGACATGTCCACCAGTTTGGGAGCAATCTCCTGGGCCCTGAGGTTGCAACAGTTAGGGCCCTAACACTTAAAAGAGAGACGAGGTCCAAACACTTTCCTCATAAATGCCTAACATTTGATGACCAACTTGAATTTAATAGGGGGAGGGATTTGAGATTGAAAAACCTACAAAATTTGCTACTAAAATAGATTAAGAGGCACAACTTTTGAGTTCGATTCATGTTTATTGTTCGAGTTTTACTTTATAATTAATAAAAAGAAAAGATTAAGAGGCAAAAGTAGGACGAAATTGGCAGCAATCACGTCATGTTGACAATAATAAACAGAAAGAATGCAATAATTTATATAGTATTGAGGAAGTGTGGGGTATAGAGGATGATCTATAATTAAGGTTTGATTTGAGAGTGAAGGTCCCCCAAAGGCTCTTGAAAATCGAGAAATCAACCCACCTGAGATCCCATCCAAATCTAAATCTATCTATAGGGTAAAAAATCTCTACTTAGTTTTTCCTAAAATTAATAATGAGGTTGTCAACAACCATAATTAGCCTACAAATTAATAAAATACATAACTTGTCCACAATAATTGAACGACACTTCCTAATAATCATAATCTTAAATCTCAAAGTTATAACTGAGATTTGGCATGAAATTATGTTGTGTCCACTTGACTGCATTACAGATTCTATTATTGGTATTAGTTTTATGGGGTGGGGGATCTATATTCAAATTACAACTATGTTTGTCCCCTATCTTTTTTCCCTTCTTACTGCACCAATATGCTATAAAATCTTAAAAAGGGGAATCCTTTTTCTAGGGAATAAGACAACCCACAACCTCACATTTAAACTCTCCGCGTTTTTATTTTCATCATTCAACTTTTAGAATATTTTCATTTTAGTCACTTAATTGTTAAATCTTTAATGACGGTTAATTGTACAATCCAAATCATATTCACATTTCACTTTAGTCGCCCAAAAGATGTCCATTTTTTTAAGGATTAATTGGAGTTAAAAACATTAAAGATTAAAAATGAAAAAGCTGTAGAAACTAAAATAATGTTTTAAAAATGGTCAAATTATACTTATTTACGCCATTGCCAAAAATTCTAAATTATTTTTTTTAATATTGAAATTTTAAATTTCAAAACATCATAATCAAATTAAATAGGTTATTGAACAATTTCTTATCCCTTGATAGTGTCAACCGATTTGTTACAATAATATTAAAATTAATTAATTTAGTCTCCTTTTAAATATTAAATTTTTATTTTATGTTTCCAAATTAAAATCAAATCAAATAAATCATCTTAAATAATTGTACATGAAACCTGTTTTTTATATGATCTCGAGTCTTTCGTACTAAACTAAAAGCAAAGAAAAATCCTTACAATTAATTTAATTAATTAATTTTATCTTCCATGCCAAATAAAACTCAAAGATGTTTCATTACTTCTTTACCCAAACGAAGAACAATCAATTAATTTAATTAATTACAATTATTTTTCTTTTCTTTTAGTTTAGTATGAAAGATTCAAGATTATATAATCAGAATAAATTTAAATTTCGCAAACAATTATTAAATATGAGTCACCGACTTAATTTCATTAAGAATAACATGGAAACATAACCTAAAATTTTAAAATTTAGAAGGAGATTAATTTAATTAATTTTAATATTATAGTAACAAAACAATTAATATTATCAATGGATAAGAAAATTTCAAAAATTTATTTAATTAATTTTTATGTTTTGAAATTTTAATTTTTAATATTGAAAAAAATTAGAATTTTCAGCAATGTGATAAACAAGTACAATTTGACAATTTTTTTAATGCGTTATTTTAGTTTCTACCGCTTTTTTATTTTATTTTATTCCTTTTCTTTTTACCCTAACCAATACTTTAAAAAGGGATATTTTTTAGGTGAGCAAAATAAAAGCGATCTAGAAGTTGGTTGACCAAAATGAAATTGTGAATATGGTGTTGCGTTTAATCACCGTTAGAGATTTACCGGTGGGATGACTAAAATGAAAGCCCCCTAAAAGTTGAGTGACGAAATTGTAAGAATTTCATTTTAGGTGACTAAAATAAAAGTTTCCTAAAAATTGAGTGACCAATTAAGTAGTTTACCCTATTATATATTTTAATTGATGCCCTCTTTCTTCCTTAATTAAACTTATCATACTTGGTGTTGCCTGATTTGCTGGTCTTGTATTTTCATGACACTATCATTATCATGCTTGGTTTGGATATATTTTAATTTGCCTTTTTTTACTCCAACAAAATAATTATTTAGTATATAACTTTTTAATTTAAATTTACTTATAAAATATTTAAAAAAACATTAACACAGAATACATAATTTTTAATTTTAATATGTTTCAAACACTGGTTCAAGGCTTTCGAGATTGATAGGTAGGTCAAACTTTGGACAAATACAATTTCTATATCTAAACATGATCCGGTTGGTATGATTCATAGGCAAACTTTATTATATTTATAATCTTTTTTTGGTAAAGAAATATAGATAAGATAAATCGATCCCATTACAAACGAGCTGATTATCTATCCAAATATGTTCAATAATTTTTGTCAGAGTCTCTTTAAACATTTTAAGACCATAACAGAGATTTCTCATTAATCCAGCCAAAGTATGTGCTCCAATATTGGCTTTCTCTTGAAACCTTCTGTATGTTTACCCGCCAATCTCTCTTACAAAGCTTCTGAATTCTTATAACCAAATCCCTATTCGATTGTCCACGAGTCTTATCCAAAATTGTCGTAATAGCTTGAGCACAATCGGTTTCAACGATAACATTATCTCATTTAACATTCCAAGCTAGAGAGAGGGCATCATAAATCGCCCGAAGTTCAGCTTGCTCGACATTGCATTTGCCAATATTTCTCTTCACTCCCCCAAGCCATCTACCAACATCGTCTCTTACAACTACGACAGCCGAAGCCAGCCCTGAATTCAAGGATCTCACCCTGCCCGTGTTTAGCTTAATGTACCCCAAAGGTGGTGGTTTCCATTCTCGACATTGTCTCTGTCTTGTATTATTACCAATAAAGGGCATAGAACTATGTTTAATAGATTTCGCCCGACACCACGAAGATTGAAGAATGTGACATACATCGAAGTCTTCTCCTAAGAATATCCACAGATTCCAACAAATAATATTGAATAGAGATCGCCACTCAACTTCCGTAAAATCTAAAGCAAAATTATTCCTTAAATTCATCATGAGCCATTAACGAGACGGAAAAAAACTGCAATAACACCCTCTCTGAGAAAATCTACTTCCACACTACACAAGCCTTGCCACAATCTCTCAACACATGAATGATAGATTCTTCAACATTACCCCAAAATATACAAGAAGGGTCATCAACCATACCTCGTCTACATCGTTCAACATTAATCAGTAAGCGTTCTTCAAGCACCAACCAAAGGATTTGTCTAACACGTTGCGGGCCAGCAAAGAACTATGCTTAAACACATTAATTTATAGGTAATAATATTAAATACAATAATAATAGAGGATCGAATCTTAATTTAATTGATATCATTACCGTTATAGACAAATTTGAGAGTTATCAAAAATTTTATTTACTCTTGAAGGTCCGGGATATGCGAGGTCGGGCTTTTTAGTATATTATACATCAAGATACAGGTAGTGTATATTTAGATGAAAGGATATAACACAGGGAGGTAATAATAAAATATTATAGCTGCGTGCTTCCTTATTTTATTTATTTATTTACAATTATTTGGATTTACATATTACAAATCATGTGATTTTGTAGTGAGATTTTTTAGGAGATATATAAATACCATTATATTATTTGATAATTCGACATTAGGGAAATATTTTAACTGCACAATTCTTTTAATTTAATTCCTTCATTTTTGTTTTGTTTTTAATTTTTCTTACTTACGTAAATATGAGATTTATCCGATCTATTAGAAATCATTATCAAAGAGTCGTATCATAGTAAAGCACAATGATGATATTTGTAAAATTAGAATTCTAAATGATAAAGAAGAGGATGGGCCATCTAAAATTTGATCTTTTATGCATCATTGATGTGATGGGTCTCTTGTGGCTCTTGACGGTAGTTTTTTTATTATCGGAGTTGGTTAGGTTAGTCTAATAATGGTAGACTAGGATGCAATTTTAGTGGTTTGTTTTAGAATTCTTCTAGTGTTCTGTTGTTTTGGGATTATAATACAAATATGACACGCTGTTGTATTATTATTAGAAAACGAAAATTTAATATAATCCAAATCAAAATAATTGTGGATAGAGATGAAATATGAACTAAAATGGTTTCGGAATTTAGATAATCTCAACCCCGTTAATGATTCTTGTATAAAAATTAACATTTATTAATTTTGTTAGTGCGACATACATGTGTTTTAAAAATTTATAAAAATTATTAAAATAGATTAAACTTTATTTTTTAAGAATATATAAAAATATATTTTTTTAAATTTTAAAAAATTAATTAATTATTAACATGGCGTGCATGCAGACATGGATGGTAGGTTAATAAAGTTAACCAAATAATGCAATCAGCAAAGACAAGAACAATCCACATTTGTATGAATTGCCATGTTTAAATCATTCATTCCTTTTATTTCTCAATATGCGGATACTCTGATGAGTAGTCCATATCAAAAGGCCCCCTGTTCTACATTATGAAGGGGATGATGCCCTCATGTTTTCTGAGACTTAAAAACAAGGTTAAATTATGATACTACTCCCTCTAATTCTCTAGAATTTGAGGTTTAATCCATGTGATTTTAAACCTAAAAGTTCAATCTTATTTCTTTTTATTTAAATCATTATTTTCATTGGTAGTTTTTGTTAAAATTTGTCATCTTAATATGTTTATTTCCGTTAATCATATAACATGTCATGACTTAACCAATATATCAAATTGATAAATTTTAGTTAAAAAATACTTACGATTTTAATAACTGACGATTATTTTTTAAAGTCTCAATTTTGGTTAAAAGGTAAGAGTAGTTGAATTGTGTTGGAATATTAGTTTTACCTTTAATTCTATTTTTAAGATTCATTTTGTTTTTAGTTAGGGTGTTGTTGTCGATAATAGTGATTAATGTCTTTATCATAGGTGTTCTCTAAAGAAATAAACGGCTAGTGCTCCATTCACACGAGCAAAAATTAAACCCTCAAATGAGATATTTAAAGGATTGACTACATTTTTTAAAACAAAAAAGAAAGTCCTACATCTTTTCGTAATATAAGTTTAAATTTGTTGAATGTCTCTATACTCTTTTAGAATTTAAATTTAAATTTTATATTTTAATTTTGAGACATTAAGTTCTTATATTTTTTTATTTGAAAATATTGGTCCCTCCGTCAATTTTGCTATTAAAATTGATGTTGTAGCTATTATAAAAAGATAAAATAACTCTTTTAACCCTCAACATTTATAAATTTTTTTCCGTCAATTTAGTTCTTACTCTTTAAAACTACATAAATAATTACAAAAATAATTTAAAAATTAAAAGTTTTTCATATTTTCAATAACAATATTCAAAAAATATATGTTATTTATTTCATGAATGGTAATAACATCTCCTTAAATTTTGAGTTATTGGTTCGATCCATATTAAATTAAGTTTGAACAAGTTATTATTATTATTTTAAATTGATTTAATTATAAGTATATAAAATATGTTTTAAGAAAGAATGATATAAACGATTGAAATAAAAAAGAAAAAGAAAAGTAATATAAATGAAGGAGAAAAGCAATGGGAATTGGAATAAATGAAAGACAGAAAATGGAAGGAGCACATGGGCTTTAAAAGATAAAGCCTTATTAGGCTAAGCCAACCAGAAACAGAGAGCCGGCAAAAGGAAAGTTGTTGGTCGGGCGCCACCCCCGCCTTGATAGGAACCTCTCGCATCTTTGATTGGGCTTTCCAAATTTCTAAATTCCCTTCAATAAATAAACATCATTTACTTCTGTAATGCAGGAACAACGGTGGAGGGACTGCCAATGCCTCCTACTCCCCTCCTTAATTTTCTTTTAAATTTTACTAAATTCACTTTTACTTCTTTGTTTATGGGAGGACTTGATCCCTCTAAAATTTAAATTAAAAATATATTTATTTAAATTTAATTATAGAAGTAAATAAATAATAATATAATGTTATATATTTTTAATATTTTATTATTTTTTGTTAAGTGTTTCTGTGTATCTTTTAGGTGAGTAGAGTTGTCTATTTGTATGATATGATTATTGTTTGTGAAAGAAACATCGTTAGTAGGGTTCATGCATATTCCACTTTAGGTTTGACGTATATAGACGCTCTTCCTACGAACACTTCATATCATGTGGGCTCAATATACAAACCTTACAAAATTCAACCCGAATCTATTTAAATTGTGGGTCAATAATATTAAATATCATGGAAGTTTTTAGAGAATGAAATGCGTTATTCGGATATTCTAGGCCAAGTTGAGAATTTAAAAAAAAAAAAAAAAAGACCGCAGCTTAGTTAGGCACAACTCATCCATACCTTTATTTGGGTATTTATCCAAAAATATGGTAAGTTATGCTCGATTTCCAAAGGTTTTCTTTTCCTTTTTATAAAATTTGTAAATTGGTGGGATAATTTTGGTAATATTTTTATTTTGATTAAAATATACTTTAAATTTCTACATTTTCCGTATATTTGTAGGGATGGATTCAGGGGATGCAAGGGGTGATCGTCCTTGTATTTTAGATTTGGTGTTCACATTGTACAACATTCACCCCCTGACTAAATTATAATTCATACAATTCGCCCATTAAATCATAAGGTTATACTTTATATTAACAAAGTATTTTTAAGTTTTTAATTATATAATAATAATCAAATATTAATGTATGATGGGCCATGAAAGACTAAACTTAGAGGACCAATATGGATTTTAAAGTCAAATTTCAGAATTAATTGATTTGACCTATACCGTACATATTAGGGTAGTGACTTCCTTGGATTTTGATTTGTATGTCTTACTAAAGAATTATCTTCCTATAGTAAGGCTTCGCAACATAATGGAAGATGATTTTCTTTTAACTTATTTGGTGGCATACATCGAAAAAGAGATAACTCGAGAATTTTTAACAAATTCTATCATTGATGAGTTTGATCTTATAAAAAGCGAAGGGTGCAATTTAGAATACATAGTATTGAAAAATAAGAATAAGGCCAAGTTCTTAAATTTAATTTTTGGAATTATAATGATGTTTATGAAATTTTTAGCATAGTATTAGTTATTCTTTTTTGCATATTGGAAAGAAATAATTAATTTTATATAGTGTGATTTTTTTCTTTTAATTTTTTTACAGTTAAATCGTTCATATTTTTAAAAAAACATTAAATTGATTTATTTGATAAGAAATATATATATATATATATATATGAAGAGTTGACTCTTTTTTTGTTACAAAAAAGGTCGTCACTATCAACTATGATAGGAACCAAAGGTATATTGAACGCCACACCAAATGTGATAAGTTCGGTAAACAAAGAAAAGATGGACGCCACAAGCTATGCTTGATAAGTCAAATCAATTCCGTAAGAACAAAGAGAATTGGATAGCTCACAATTCAAATATAACATCTATATTCAGCAAAAGTCCCATTAAACCCCCACTATGTGCTTCATGAACCAGCAAATTTCTAGTTGATCCTTGGGGTATGCACAACTTATTTTCTCGAAATAGGAATCCATCTTGCTGATAGTACCTGTCATACGCACCTTGCACACATAACTTGTAAACTTCTCCAAAATCAGAATCATCAGCATATAATTCCTTTAAATAAGCAAAACCAAGTAACTTAACATCCAAATAATTTAAAAGAGCATACCTTCGCGATAAAGCATCTGCAACGATATTTTCCTTACCTTGCTTATACCCTTTAGAGTAAAATCATGGATCCGTCCCTATATATTTGAAACTTAGTTCTCCTACTTTTATTTCAATGAATTTAGTCCCTCTATTTTTTAAATTTAAAAATTTAAATCCAATTGTTAACACAATTAAAATTCTTTTGTCAAATTTAGATTCATTAAAATACCAATTTTTTAGTTATGTGGTTATAAAGTGAATGTATTTTCTCACTAAGTACAAAAATGACTTAAGAATTAATTTAATGTTTTATAATTGTTATTTAATTAATTATAATTAAATAAGTGATTAATTAATTGAAGTTCGAAATAAGAATTAAATTAATTAGTCATTATGGATTTGTTGAATAAAACAATTAAATATATATCCTCTTATATTCTAATATAATAAAGTTGTAATGGCTTTAATGGAATTAGAATTGGGTTGAGAAAGTAATTTAATTGAAAAATTAATTTAAATAAAATTAAGTAAATTAAATAAATAATATATTGGGTAATAGAAAATAAATATTGGATTGGATTAAAGTTTAGGAAACACATATAATTAGACTCAATATAAAAAAAACCCAACTAGGCCTTATACCATGTAAAGGGTGACAAATCCTAGCATTTTACTAGAGGTGTCGCCTCTCCTTATACTATAGTTCTACTATAGTATTGAATTTTCTATTAAAATATTGTTTAATTAGACATTATTTAAATAGATCTCTTGTGTTGTTTTTATAAATAGAAACTACTGGTTAAACAATTTAAAAATTTTAATAGACATAGTTATTCTGCTATAAAGTAGTGGCAAATTATTTCATAGAATAAATTCTATTTTTTGAGAAAAATGCGTAGTTATCTATTACAGGGAGAAATTAACATTCCTACCAAAAGTTAATTACAAGTTTCATTTTGTGATTTAGTTTGTGTTGCTCGAGCTTATACTTGAAACAATTATGATTTGAAGACGGCAAAGTAGAGCGTTTAGTTGAAAGCTAGGATCAACTTAACCACTTCATATAAAGGACAAACACTATTATAGATATATCATCAAATTTGCGACAAGTGACAATCTCTCCTTTTATATATATATATATTTTAGTTTTTAATTCTCTATTAAATTTATTTATTTTTTTAACAAAATCATATTATAGATATATCATCAAATTTTTAAATAAAAATAATTCAAAGTAATTTAACCTTAAAAAAACTCTCCATTTTTTTTAAAGGTAAAAGCTCTTAAAAAATTTAAACTATTATTATTATCTCAAATAATTGATCAATATACTTTAATGTTTAAATGAAAAACCAAATATTTTTTACAACTAGGTCTTGACTATAAATTTTTTGAATAATGACTATTATCATACAAATTTTGAAAGATCATTTTTACAACAATTATACAAGATTTTAAAGTTAGAAATATTGTTTATAAAATTTTCTCATAAAAACTAAATAAAAATATATTATTAAAATTTAAATAAATTACACAAGTTTAAAACAATTTTTAATTTTTTTAATTATTATTAAGATTCTTTATAAATGCACTCTCCACTTTGTTAAAACCCTAAACTAAAATTTAGGGGTATTCAATTGGTTAACCGATCAGTTAACCGACTTGAACTACCATTAACCGAATTAACCGACCCTTTTAAACCTTTAACCGTTAACCGAACCGAATTAAAAAAAATTAACCGAACCGAACTTTTTCAGTTAATTCGGTTGGTTAATCGACTTAACAGACCAATTAATTTATATTTCAAAAAATTAAACGAACCGACTGAATACTTATATATTATAATATTATTTATTAAAATTGGTTAATTTGGTTAACCGACCGATTTCGAACCGAATTAATCGTTAACCGAACTTCCAAAAAATTATTAACCGACCCCCGACCGAATTAATTCGGTTAACCGACCGATTAACCAAATTCAATCGTGTAACAGCCTTGTAATATCCCGAAAATCTTTACAGTAAGATATTATTTTTGATATAATAAAATAAGAAAATAAAGCGTCAAAAAGGGGAAATTTTGGAGTTATGTCAACATTGGGTCGTATATTATGACATATTAGTTCAAGAAAGGATTAAATCGTAAAAGTGAGAAAAGTTTTGTTGCCCAAGAGTAAATACTCAAAAATTAAGGGGTTAAAGTATAAATATAAAAAGTTGAAGGACCAATGGTGTAAATATTTTAAGGGTGGAATGATCTAGAAACTAAGAAAAATGGATGGATTAGGACCAAATTGAAAAAGGTGAAGAAGTTTGAGGGACTAAATCACAATTTTACCAAATTAAGTGATGACTCAAGGTGGAATTTCAAAAGATCATGAGGGGCAAAATGGTCAATTAAAAGAGAGAGAAATCTAGAAGATAATGATGATGTTGGAGATATTTTAGATTAAATAAATAAATAAATATTAGTTTATTAATATTTTGATTTGATTTTTAAATGATATGTTATTATTTTATTATTTTAATATTTAGTATATATATATGTGGAAAGAAAGATGAGAAGGATCCAACCCACCATCTTTTCCATGCAATTCATGTTAGAAGAGAAGAGAAGAAAGAAAGTTTTACTTTCTTTACAATTTAGTCCTTCCACCAAAAATTCATCATTTTTATCTAGAAATCAAAAGAATTTCCATATCCATCACGAGAGAAAGATAACAAGGAGACTATGGGGAGCTAGAATATCAAGTTGGATTCAAGAAATAGAAGCTGGAGGAGAGAGAAAATCAAGTTAAAGATTGAAATCAATATGACAAGGTAAGTACATCAAGATTTTAATATATTTCTAAGTTTGATATTATTGAAAAAGCATGGAAATGATGTTAATGTAAAGTTTTTGTATATATGGTCCTATGTTCTTGATATGTTAGTGAAGAGAAAATAAGAGAAAGTGATGAGAAATAGTGTAGAGAAAGAAAATAAGGGTGTTATAAACATGGTAATAAACATCTTGCACTAAAATGGTTTTGGACAGTAACAGTGGGCTCACTTTGAAAAATCACCATAAATTATGAAAATCGAATTAGAGTATGAATAAAATATGGAATTAAATATTATTGAGTCTAGTTTCTCATAAAAGAAACGTTGTAAGTAATGGAATTGTAAATTATGAGATATAATAAATTTTGTGAGACAAGGTCAGAATGAATCCGGGTTCCCTGTTCTGACTTGGAAAATTCATTAAAAATTGTACAAAAATAGTTATGGGTTACAATTTATATGTTTAAAATCCTTAATGATTCTATTTTCAATAGAAACAAATAGGGACATCATACAAATTCTGAACAAAGAGATAATTAATTTTTAGTGAAGAAGGGTCGGAATTGTCAGACAGCAGAACAAATGTGACTTTAAAGAATAAACTGTACTTATTGGCTGAACCAAAAATTCTGAAAATTTTATGGTAAGAAGGTATGTGAGTCTAGTTTCAGGTAAAATTAGCGTATCCTAATTTGGAGTTCTGTAGCTTAAGATAAAAATAATTTAGTGCATATGACTCAAATAGACAACTTTGAATAAATTTACAAGTAAATTGTGAAATCATAGATAATGTTACTTATAAGCATGTATTATAAACTAAGGATGTGGAATGGAGAGGAGGAGGAGGAAAATATATATATATATATATATATATATATGAATATTCAGTTAGCATGGATAACTTGCACGTTTTAGACTCAGGGACTAAATTGAATAAAAGTAAAACTTTAAGGGTAAATTTGTAAAAATGTCAAAAAGTGACCAAATTGCATGAAATGAATTGTTTTATTATTTAAATTAGTAAATGGAATGAAATATTAATTTAGATCAAGATTGGGTGAAAATTTGAGAAAAATAGAAAACTTCCAAAATATCCCTGAATTTTGGTATTTCTGCAATTTAGTCTGGTAAGCTCGAATGAGCTATATTCTATAATAATTTTAGTTGAAGTGAATGCTATTTGGTAATGAAAATTATATATATGTGTGTATTATTATTGGAATTAAATTATTATTGGTAATATGTATAATTATTTGATACATTTAGCTGATTATCGGAAGCTAAATTGAGTTGGAAGCTTGTTGAGATATTTCACAGTATCCATTGGTTCTATCGGTAATTTTGGATGATTTGATTCTGGTTATAATGGCATGTATAAGTTAAATTGGTTAACGTTAGCTCATTAATGTATTGATTTTGATTGGTTATAAATATGAATGCTAGATAAAAATGAAATGTCTGAAAATTAATTAGTAAACTCCGGTAATACCTCGTACCCTATTTTGGTGTCGAATACGGGTAAGGGGTGTTACAAGCCTGAATTTTCAATGGTAACAGAAACGGTGATTCGAAGTCACCAATTAGGAGGAGTAAGCTTGTAAATTTTATTATTTAGTATTTACGAGTTAAATGTGATTTTAGAAAGATTTGTGAAATAGTGATTTGAGTTTAGAATGAATTATTAGGTTAATTGGTTTTAAAAAGGGGGTATCAAGACCTCGATTTTATAAACCAAGCCGTAAATATTTTTATAAATATTTACGGAGTGTCATTAAGGTAGTATTAAAGTTTCGTTAGAAAATTTTATCGTTTCGATAGTTAATTAATTAAAAAATACTAAATTGAAAAAGGTACAAAACTTGCTAAAGTGATTAAATAGCTTAACTAATAAATAAGGGAGGACTTAAGGCATAAATATGCCTAAAGTAAATGGCTGATGCGGCATAACATAGGAAATTAATTAAATAAAACCATTTAATGGCAAAATTGTAAATTTTGCCAAATAAAAATGAAATAAAATTGGAATTAAAGATTTTCTAGACATTTCCTAATAAAATTTGGCCAAGAACAGCTATGGGAGAAAGGGTTTAAGCTGGTTCTTCAATTTTTGCTTCATGTGAGTCAAATCCTTACCCATTTCTTGAATTTTTTTTATGTTTTTGAGATTGTTACAATTAGATCCAAAATTTACCTTAGTTTTTGATTTTATGAGTAATTTTGAAAGTTACCATTGATGAGTGCTGGATTTTTATGATGAATTAACATGGATTTGAAGACTTAATTTTGTTATATGATGATTTTATCAAGTAATTTCAATAGAAATTGATTTTAGGACCAAATTGTGAGAAAGATTAAATCTTAGGGTTTGGTATTAAATTCTGTTTATTAAAGGCTGTGTAATAGCTTATAATATTTAGGTAAAGTGTTGATTGAGAAAAATTAGCTCATTTGATGAGTTAATTATTGAGGGACTAAATCGTAAAAATTGTAAAAGTTGGGGTAATTGTGTAATTTTGAAATTTGAAGGGTATAAACTGTAAAGTGAATTATAATTGAATTAAATGCTAATGAATGAAAAATTTTATATTATAGATCAAGAACCCGAAGAAAATCGTGAAAAAGGAAAATTAGCTGAATAGTCCCCGAATTACAACAACTTCTACAAATTGGTCCAGGTAAGTTCATATGGTTGAACGTTCATGATTAATTGTTAATTTATGAATCATATAATGCATTATTTCGAGTTTTTGTTTTTGAAATATGATTATTGTAAATATATGAAAATTGAATTGAAAAGTTCAAATTAAGTGAAACGCAAGATTTAGTACGATCGTTTTATGACATAGGATGAATTGATGGATAAGACCATGGTTGGACCATGACAGTGTTTATATGTAAGACCATAGCTGGGCTGTGGTATTCTGATGATAAGACCATAACTGGGTTATGGCACCTTGAATGTAAGACCATGGTTGGACCATGGCAGTAAATGTATACGTGTAAGACCATAGCTGGGCTATGGCATCCTGATAATAAGACCATAACTGGGTTATGGCATTATGAGTGTAAGACCATGGCAGGGCCATGGCAATTGTGTAATACCATAGTTGGACTATGACATCAAGAAACGATGTACTCAAATTCGTAAGACGTTCTCTAATTTAGCAAGGATTGGTAAGTGTTACAGGGATTAATGTGAAAGAAATTAAATAGTTATTGACATTGAGCTCAATTATGTGAATTCATCAATAAAAATTGTGATTGGCAGGAAATGTTGTGAAATGCTTAATTTAAATAAATTATTTAGTATGTTCGGTAAGATTTATACTTAAGGCCTACGAACTTACTAAGCTTCAATAAGCTTACTCGTGTTGTTTAATATTTTTTTTGTAGATTAACGTAGGTCGGAGGATCGGATCATCACATCAACCTCACCCTATTATTTCCAGTAGTTTTTGTAATGTAAATTTTTGTTTATATGGCATGTATAGGGTTGGTTTGGTGATGAAATAGTTTGAATTATGGTTGTGAATATTAAATATTCGTATGCATGTAATTAGTAGTAGATTTTGATAAATCAATGAAATGAGTTAAACACGTTGGTATAATTAAAAGAAAAATTTGTGATGTTATGTTAAAATGGGTGAGCAAAGTGGCCTTAAAATGACGTATTTTTGTCCAGACGTGCAGAGACACAAGCATGTGTCCCCTGATTCTAAGGAAAATTTTTTGAAATTTTGGGGAAAAATTTCCTGAGTACTTGATTTAGTCCCGAACCACTTTTAATATCTATTTTGGACCTCGAGGGCCCGTATTAGGGACTACACACATGAAATTGATTGACTTTTGTTTGATTGAGAAATGAATATGAAATGTATGATTGCTTAAGTTAAAAGTTCGGTAATACTCCGTAACCCTATTCCAATAACGGATAAAGGTTAAAAGTGTTACAAATTGATTAATCAAATTAATTCAAATTTACCCAAAATTTACACACCCCTACTAAAATCTCATGGGTTTTGAGTCTGACTTTGTGCACTGAAATGGGAATCAATTTTAGGCTTTGACTCTGAATAAAATTTCAATTTGGGGTTGGGGCGTGAATAAAAAATAGGCTTTGAACTTTGTGCTTTCTGGACCCTCTCTTTTTCACTATTTCAATTTTAGAATTTCACTTCTCTGCACCCAAAAACATATTAATGACATTCCCTTTATATAACATTTTGCACTTTTTCCTAATTTAGCATTTAAATTTTTTTATTTAATTCAGTATTTGAATTTGATAATTTTTCTTAATTTGATACTTAAACTAGTAAAATGTTATACAAATTATCCCAAAACACTAACGTTGTTAAAAAAATTCGTGTTATGCTACAAAAATGTCATTAGTATTAGAAGAAATTTGTGTTTAAAAAATTATGCATTAAGCTATACTTAACAAATTAATATTGAATAAAAAAAACAAGAGCTCTAAAAACCCAAATTAAAATAAATTCATAATTTTAAATTAAAAAATAAAATAAAATAAAATAAATAAAACTAAAAGTAATTGAATATTTAAAATACAAAAAAGAAATAACATGCCATTTGCCACATGTTAACAATACATTAATTATTTTTACTATCTTATAAAAAAATAATATTGCTAATATATTGAAATAATTTATAAAATATTTGACAAATTTAGGTGTTAAATTGGATAAAATTAGATTAGATATCAAATTAAATAAAAAATTCAAGTTGAAATAGTAGCCAAAACACATTAATTTGAAAATGGAATAGAAAAACCGAGATATACAATAAGGAAAAGAAAGAGGGAAATAATATAAAATCAGTGGTATAATGGTGTGTCCCAACTAGTGTACTTGGGTGGCTTAACAGTTAACACTGATGCATTTCTTGATACATACATCAATCACTCTTTTTTCTCCTTGAATAAAGAGAAAAAGAGGATAATTTCCTTTCAAGAAACTCCTGATTCCTCTCAACTTCCCTTCTTTCTTCCCATCTGCTGCATTTATAACACATTTCATCACTCTTGTTAATGTAATTAAGTGGTGTAGGAAGAGTTGATGTCTCTTAAGACACATTACGAGTGTTAAGGACGTGAGCCTTTTTTGTCACACTCAGTCATTAGTGGTGTAGTGTGGTGGAGTGAAAGAGGTTTTAGAAGAGGAGGTTAGCTAAAGAAGAAAGCACCTACACCATGACAAAGGTAGCTTTGGTTTTCAAGTGCTCCCTCTTATTAATGACCTGCTGTTTTCTAGGTATGCTTCTTTCAATGGTTTGCTTTGCTTCTCTCCTCTTTATTTCTTGGCTTGGTATTGGGTCACAGAGTTCATTTCTCTTTCTCCTCCTCATTGGCCTCTCGGATCTCATTCTTGTTTATATACCTTTCTTAAACTTAACAATGGTAGTGCCAACAATGGAAACATCAGTGCAAGACAAGGCAGATGCAGCGATTCCAGTGACAACCCTTTCACCTCCAGAAGGAAACACAACTTTCCTTGATGGTACCACATGGTGTGTGGCACTGGCAGGTGTCTCCCAGATTGACTAGCAGAATGCATTAGACTGGGCATGTGGACTGGGAATGTCTGATTGTGGTGCAATCCAGGAGGGAGGAAAATGTTATGAGCCTGACACACTCCTTTCTCATGCTTCTTATGCCTTCAATAATTACTACCAACAGAATGGCAACTCCGATATCGCTTGCAATTTCGGAGGAACCGCCACTTTAACAAAAAATAACCCCAGTAAAAATCTTTTTCATTGTGTAGTTTGTGTAAAGAAACGATTCATTTCATCATCAACATACAATAACTTTGCTCATCTTACATATGCAGGCTATGGAAAGTGTCTGTATGCAGCACCAGGGTATGGTCATTGTATTCTCTTCTGTTTGACACTTGGCAGGGTTGATTAATGTTGATATGTTTGCTTTTATTTAATAATGTCTTTCAGGTCTGATAGGTCAGCAACACCTCCTTTGTCCAAGTATAAATCAAGCTTTTTATGGTGGGAAATTGTGGGGATTTTACTGCTTTTGTACAAGGGAAGCTGATGCAAGGTTTAGTTTTACCCTGAATTTGTGATTTTTATGCTTGGGAATGTAATGTCAGATGGAATTAAAGCATATGGCAACGTATTACTATTATAAATGTTATCCGATTCCTATCTTTGTAATTGGTTTAGGCATCTAATATTTTATATCACTTTATTTTATTTATATTAACTACACTTTCACTTTTCTTATTTGTGTTTTTTTGTGTGTGTAATATATAAAAGAGAAAAGCCCTTCAACTACTGGAGCCTATACATATATTCCAGCCAGGGTATTAGTTGAGAAATTGTGATTAAGCTTAAGGATGGTGCGAATAAAATGATACTAAGATTAGATAAAATAATAAAGAGAAGTGAAAGAGGAGGTGGGAGTGGGGCAGAGGCTGATACGTTTTGTCTTTTGTCAGAAACAGCAGTTGCCTGGGGCAGTGTTCTTAGCAGTTTAGCTGACAATGGCATGAAATGAAATGATGAGGAATCTCAATTATGTCCATTCACCTTCAACTGCTAAAAGTAAAACCATTGCTTGGCTTTTCTTCAGGCTTGAGGAAGCCCTTTGACTTCAAAATCTAACCATTTCAGTATCGCGGATACCAACAGTTGTGAGAATCCAGAAAACTTTGATCCAACCATTTTTATACGTCTTGAGGTTATATATTTTGTTCAAACCAAATCAAAAATTTATCGGACTCATTTTGAGAAGTTCAAATCGACAATTGGGAAAGCCAATGTATGTGGTAGGTAGGGGAGTCCCAAATCACTATCTCGGATGGGGGAGGGCAGACGGGGACGGAGTGAGATGATTTTTATTTTATTTAATATTAATATTAATATTAATATTAATATTAATATTAAATTTAAATTTATTATTATATTTTTTGAAAATATTTATGTGTTTGTATATATTTCTTTAAATTTTTTAGAATCAGGATAAAATTAAAATTATATGTAAATTTAGAGGGTTATTTTTTTTAAAATTATGATTAAATTGATTTAATATGTAAAAAATGAAAGCTAAATTTATTATTATATCAATTTTAATTATCACATCAATTTACCGTTTGTGATTTTAACAGGAATGGTCAAAATGGCTAAATTATATAACTTAGGTACTTAAATTACAATTTCTTTTATTTTGTGTGCCTAAATTAAAAATATTTTATAATTAAACTTTTTCCGTATGAACTTTTTTTTCATGATTTGGGATATGATTGAGATGACATCAATACCTAATAATATCAGTCATAAAAATTCCAATACTTCTATCAATAATTTTAGCTAACTTGATAGTTTGCTCTTCCTCCCAGCCCTTTAACCCCCTGCTTCCCCTATTACCTTAGTTTTTTTACACATTTAAACCTTAAACCTTTCAATCACTCACAAAATTTACTATATTCTATTTTATTATATAAGTGTTTTCCTTCCTATTGTTACTTTATTAGTGTTATAAAAGAAATTCTTGAATACGTCATATGTATGTTTTTTTTACCATTCAAGCAAATTACACTATGTTTGGTTGGGTGTATTGGCTATGCCAATACACCCCTAATCGGTGGGCCCCACCTAATACCTCTTTGATCCGTCGTTTGGTTCAATGTCTTTCTAATACGCGTGTAATACAATACAGATCTAATCGGTGAAAACCACCGATTTGTAATACAGCCCTTTTGCTTAGATTAGGTGCTGCATCGTTGTTCCCTCCCTGTTTTACCCTCCCGATTGGCTTCCCCATTCCGTCGCCTCTTCCTTTGTTCTACCTTCGCCTCCCGATTGGCTTCCCCATTCCTTCGCCTCTTCCTCTGTCTCTCAACCTTTTCTTTTCTTTTTCTTTACAACCAGTCACTCTTTCGATTTCCCTTCTCAACCACCGATTTGCCTCTTTCGATTGCTCTCAATTGGTGGGTTTCCAGGTTACTGCTACTGAAAGGTAAAGGTTTCTAACTCTCTTTTGCTCTCAATTATCCTGTAATTGTTCTAACTACCTTCTTCTCTCTGTACTGAGTTGTAATGGTTGTCTTGTGTGTCTTATTCATTGCACTTTCAGGGCCTGATCTCTGTTTCTTCTTTCTCAGTTGATGTGCAACTTTACATAAACAAGCCTGAGCCCCCCATTGTTTTACCCTTTTTCTTTCTATGTTAGGGCACAAGACATTTGCATGCAATCTGATGCAAAATTCATTTTCGCCTAAACTTCCTAGCATGTTTCAATCTGTGTTTGTCATTAACTGTGATTATGTAATTTGGAACTTAGGTTGAGCATCTCCATAAATGGCGTCTCCCCTTTGTTCTCTTTTCCTCTTGTTTATGTTTTCTGACCTTCTAGTTAGCCACCTAAGTAAGATACTTCCATATTAAAATTTCATGTAAAAACGGTTGAGTTTATTCATGTTTTATTCTTTGTAGTCTCACTCTCTACATTAGTTTGTGCAGTTGTTGGTTTACTCCATCTATTTTGACTGGTTAATGTTTCTTTGAATCTTCTAAGCTGAGGTGATTAACTTAAAATTCCATATTTCAATCAGCTATTCTTTTTCTCAACTTTTAGGTGTTAAAGGAATTTACTCTTCAAAAACAATTGAGGGTGCTACTCATTTTTTGCATCACTATTCAAGCTACTTGGGTGCAAGGTATGAATTATAGGTCTGATTTTAATTAATTAATTAATTAATTTTTTAATATTGTAGAATGCAACTTGTAGAAAACTGTAAAACTAAGTTAGGTTGGCAAGAATGATTAATGTATCATTATTCTTTTTCATTCTAATTGATGTTGTCTTTGACATGCATATTAGTTGGGAATAAAAAATGAGTATTAGTTGTTCGTTCGAATCTTATTGGTGAGCTTTGCTACTTAAACCTAACTGAGACTTTTTCCTTTATGCTGGACATCGTTGCCAATACTCAAAGATAATGAATGAAATGTAAAGACGCCTAATGTTATGCAATGATTTTATCTTTTAGGACATATCTTAGATACGTGGTAGTTGAAGAAACTATTTTTCTTTGAACTATTTCTCCACTCCTTTTTCAAACCATATCTATTTTAAGGTGTAAGAAAATTTGGTATAAAAAAGATTGCAGTGATGTAAGGGACTGTCATTCCTTTAGAGGCAATGGTGATAATGGTAGGCTTTGCTGAAATATGCCCAAAATTGACTCAACCTCATAACATGGTAGGCTTTGCTGCAACAAAAGAGTCATAGTTTAGAACAATATTTTCCAATGGAACATGCTAGTTGTGCAGATTTATGCATAGATACCTGTTGGTAATCATCCTTTATCTGAATCAGTTTAATCTAGCAAATTTTGATAGGTAGAGGGATTACTGATCACATCGGCAATTACAGTTAGAATTACATTATATTCAACTAAGCAAAGACACCACTTGTTTTATAAGATTACTAGCATCTCCTTAGAAGAATCATCGAGCACCTGCAGCCCCTCTTTCTTGTTCAAGACCATTTTAGTTATATGGTCAACAGTTGGTTATCCTCTCTTGAAATGTTTTTGATTTGTATTGATTTGTTAGTGAGTAGAAGATGAAACTGGAAATTGTTGCAATTTGTTTTGATATTGTTATTGATTGTCTGCTGGAAATTGTTGTTGATTTGTTAGTCAGTACAATGTGAAACTGGAACTTGATTTGTTAGTCATTGATGGCAAAAAAAATGAATAAATAAGGATACATTTCAATGACAAAAATAAGAGCATAAGCATAGAGAAGCTATCATGAACTCAAAACAGCATTACTCTTCAACCTTACAACAGTTCAGGGTAGAAAAACATTGTCAACTTGACACAAATAAAATCAACTCAGTGAACAAATTCCATAAACAAATTTATAATTATCTCTCGTTTGGTGTGCTTTGGAGGTTACAATGATATACCCTTTTAATGGAAATCTACTTCTAACTTGATTCTGCTGTTAGCGGTCGCTTAAGCTTTTAAAAATGAAGATTAAAGTAGCCCTTTTGTTTTTCCCGGAAGAGATCATAATTTGCATTCCAGTTATGTAATTGGAATTTATATTTATCTTATGCTGTAACTTCTGATTATGGAATCATTTATCAAAAATGTTGATTGAATGAGGTTGTTAAATATCTAAAAGCGAAAATTGTTATCGGCGCCTTGGTGGGATAATAAGATGTGGCATTAGTTTCTGACATTGTAATGGTTTTGAATGTCAATAAATGTTTTCATTTTAGATTGATATATCCGATTTTCTAGGTGTACATTTCTGTTATTGTTTTTTTGGTTCTTTATTTTTACATTTGTTGGGATACTGGGGGCTTAGGGCCTGGTTCTCTGCAAAATCTAGGAATTCTCTTTTTTGTTACAGAAATTACTCAATCTGAAAATTTTCTAACTTCATAAAATTTGAACTAGCTTCTATTTTTCGACTATTTTTCATTACAAACTTTCAGTGAAGAATTCCTCCATGACATTGAACTAACAAACTGCCTCGTTTGGTGTGCTTCATTTATTTGAAATTCCATAAACAAATTTATAATTATCTCTCAAATTAAGTAAATTAGTCAAAGTAATTTAATTTATGTCAAGTTAAAAGGTAAGCAATTAAGAGTAATTAAATGCTATATGAATACCTTTTGGTTAACTGTACATATTTTTTTATTGATGTAAATAGATTTAACTCTAAAAATTTAATTATCTTTTAACTGTTGATGTATATTTACTACTTAAAAATGTGTAATATAATGTAACATTAATGGGCAATATTTATGAGCTAAATATCTTTCAATTTAAAAGGCATAAACTTTGGCATTAATGTGCTACAAAAATTGTCTTCTTTCTTTGAAGGTATAAATTTTCTTCTTTTAACGACACAAAACTAATCATAAGGCAGAGCATTAAACGGGCTTTGAGAAGTATTTTAATTAAACAATCATAATCCGCATTAATGTATTTGATTAAAAGATAATTAAAACGAAATGAATATTTGAGTGTTATGTAAATATTTGATGGTCATGCCAGACTTAAAGACTTACTTCATAAACTAATAAATTATTTTTGAATAAAAATATAAAATATAAATAAATATGTATGATTGATACAATAGTACTAATTTCGTAAAGTACTATTTAGCGAAAGCATGTTTATAAATAAAATTGGTTCTACTTTCTTTGATAGCAGTGGCACTAATAATGGTTCAGTTTGTTTTCAAGTGTCGATGTTTTATTGATTGTGTCTTATAATTTTAATATGTTGCAGTAACGGCCCGTCTGCCTTTAATTGCACAACGTGAGAGGCGTAAAAGAATTGGTATTGCATTGACACTATGGTTGGAAATCTGTAGAATTGCGATTTGGTTCTTATTTAGAATGGGTGCCAGCCTTAGCCTACAGACTTATAGACCAAGGATTAGGTCTTATACCTTAGATTTTTATGCAAAACGGGATTATGTGAAAAGGCTTGTATATGCTAGTGATGAGACTTGTATTGAACAAGTTAGGATGAATAGAACTGCCTTTTTTAAACTATGTGAGATGTTAGAATCGATAGGGGGATTGAAGTCATCAAGAAACATGCTTGTTGATGAGCAAGTAGCAATGTTTTTACATATCATATCCCATCACCTGAAAAATCGAGTTATCAAGCATCACTTTAGAAGGTCCGGGGAAACTGTTAGCAGAGCATTTCATAGTGTTTTAAATGCTGTCATACGCTTACAAGATGTCTTATTTAAAAAGCCGGAGCCAATTACAGCCGATTCTTCTGACACAAGGTGGAAATGGTTTAAGGTATTAGACTGAGTTTTATATATAGCTTGTACGACATTTAGTTGACTTAGAATTAAATTAGTATTCTAACTCAAGGTTTTATATCATGTGATATAGAATTGCTTAGGTGCTCTTGATGGAACCCACATCAAGATTAAGGTGCCAACAGTTGATAAACCTAGATATCGAATCCGAAAAGGTGACATAGCAACAAATATGCTAGGTGTTTGTACACCTGAGATGCAATTTGTTTATGTTCTTCCTGGTTGGGAAGGTTCAGTTGCCGATGGACGGGTGCTTCGAGATGCCATTAGTAGAAGATATGGACTAAAAGTTCCTCGTGGTACAGTGTATAGTTAGAGGAATTTGAATTATTCATTGAGATCAAACTTTGTTTGCTGAATTAATCATTTTAAAAAAAAATTATTTTATAGGTTGTTATTATCTAGTTGATGCTGGATACACAAATTGTGAGGGATTTCTTGCACCATTTAGAGGACAGCGATATCATTTGAACGAGTGGCGTCAGGGTTATCAGCCAAGTTCTCCGCAAGAGTTTTTTAATATGAAACATGCCTCAGCACGTAATGTCATTGAAAGATGCTTTGGCTTATTAAAACTTAGATGGGGAATACTTAGGAGTCCATCGTTTTATCCTGTAAGGGTGCACAATAGAATTATTATTGCATGTTGTTTGCTCCATAATTTTATTCGAACCCATATGAGTATTGATCCCATTGAAGCGGAGGTGGGAGAAGGATTACCTACTAATGTGGTGGATGACGATGAACCGAATATCACAAATATTCATCCATCGGATGCTTGGGCAACTTGGAGGATGGAACTAGCCAACCAAATGTTCGATGAATGGCAAACATCTAAAAATTAGTTAGGTTTAGGGACAAATTGAGTTTGAATTGATTTGTTGATGTTATTTTATGTATCTAGTTTATGAAACTTTGGTGGTCTTTGATTAAAATTCTGTATTGTACTAAACTTTGTTGAATTATAATTTAATTATCTTTTCATTCAGCATGTGTTATAAATTTAAATTTAGTATTGAACTACCGATATAATATTATAAATTGTTCACCTTTTGATTCATGATATTCAAAATAGTAAATAATGTTAATTTGTTTTTTTTTCTTAAGAACAATATGTCAGGTGTTCCACCAACGGGTGCTTCTTCTCAAGCTTCTCGAGGAAGTAAGAGAAAATGGGTTCCAGAAGAGGATGCAGCCTTGGTTTCTTGCATGGTGGATTTGCACAATGTAGGAACATTTAATGCTGATACCGGATTCAAAGCCGGTTATTTGAACGAGCTAGAGAAAATGCTAGAAAAGGCTTTACCAGGAGCAATGTTGAAGGCGAGACCAAATATTGAATCTCGGATTAGGTGCTTAAAAAGGGAATGGTCAGTCGTCTACGACATGCTTAATGGTCAAAACAACAGCGGTTTTGGTTGGGACGAGCATAGGCAGCTCGTTGTTGCTGAAGATGCAGTTTGGGAATCCTATGTTAAGGTAAAATGTATTTCAAGTATTTATTTGCTTTTTTACAAAACTTATAACTAATATGATTTCCTCGTTTTTTTCAAAGTCACAAAGGAGCCTCTCAGTTCAGACATCGTTCTTTCCCTTACTACAACCAGCTTACTGCCATATACAAGCAAGAGATCGGGCGACTGGGAAAGACGCTCAAACAGCTGCTGATGTTCTTGAAGAAATACATGCTGAGGATGATCGTACTACAGATATGAATGAAGAGAGAAACACATTCTATGACTGCGAAGCTGACGTCTCTTTAGACGACATGGATGTTTCCGGTATGGATCCGCGAGGAGATAGAGATCAAGGGGGTTCCTCATCTTCAAACAAGAGAAAAAAGAAATATGATGCTCGTGATAATGTGTATGCTTCATTTGAGGAGGCTGCCACCTTGTTGGGGGAAAAAATCCAGGCCGTTGGCGATAGAATCAGTATGAGTATTACCTCCGAGGTGGTAGTTCAGCAGAAGTCTGAAGAAAAGATGGAAGAGAAAGCTTCAAATTTATATTCAGCCTTATGGTCAATTGAAGGTTTAACCGACGATCAGCGGTATGATGCTTTGAGTAAAATTCCCGATCATCCAACTCAAATGATCGTTTTCTTCAGTTTACCTTCTGTTGCCCGATTGGAATGGGTCAGAAGATTTCTTTCTCACCATTAAATATCAATGTTCAAACTTTTTGATGTTGTAAAACTTTTGAACATATTGATTATGATGTACAATTTCATTTTCATCTAACTTTTTCTTAGTATAAGTTAATTATGTTTATGCAGAATATAATTTTCAAGTTATATATTTAATAATAATTATGTTAATTTATATTTTACAGTATCATATATTATGATTTGAGTAAATTAATATAAGAATATTATTTATTAAGAATTTTATTAAATTATATAGTTTAATTAAAATATATTTAATAATAATTATGTTAATTTATATTTTACAGTATCATATATTATGATTTGAGTAAATTAATATAAGAATATTAATTATTAAGAATTTTATTAAATTATATAGTTTAATTAAAATATATTTAATAATAATTATGTTAATTTATATTTTACAGTATCATATATTATGATTTGAGTAAATTAATATAAGAATATTAATTATTAAGAATTTTAATAAAATAAATATTTTAATTAAAATATATTTAATAATAATTATGTTTAAATATGATTAAATTATTTATTATTGATAATAATAATCTTATTATAATTTAAATAACAATAACAATAATCATTTACCAAAACAAATTTATGCTAAGGGTATTCTAGTCATTTTAGTTTTTTCCATTATGCTATTACACCTCTATTCCATTCAACCAAACACAAGATTACTATTACGCCTCTATTCCATTACATTCAACCAAACAGTTGATTTGCTATTACACCTCTAATCCAATACACCTCTAATCCAATACATCTCTAATCCAATACACCTCTAATCCAATACAGCGAACCAAACGCACTGTTAGTGTTTGTTTTTGTCGGATGCTTGATGGCTATTCAATAAAAACTTCTATTTTATTTTTACCTTATTTTGCTTATTTTTGCTTTGCTTTTATGGGCTTTTATACATTTCTGGGTTTGCATTTTTAGTTTTTTATGCATATTTTTAGTAATTTTATTTGAATAACGTTGCATAAGGTTTTCTTGAAGGTTTGAGACTTTTGAGCAAATGAGGACTCTATATCTTAGGGCATTCGGTTGGATGCATTTTTAGTACAATTCACTGTATTGGTGTTTGGTTGGAATGCGAGTGTCCTAAACTTCATTAAGATTACCAAGGGCTAAACATTTAAAATTTACAATAAAAATAGTGAAGTAGTTCAATAATCGTAAAACAAATCTTAATTGATATGTGACTTGAAAGTCTAGTGTTCTTATCATTGTAAAGTGATTATCTAGTGCTTATGTGATTCCGTGAGAAGATAAGTGAAGTGTGCTATATGTGTATGATTCTTGTCACTATTGATTTACTTTGCATAATATGTGTATGGAAGCGACTCACTTGAATGTGTTGTGTATGCATTAACAACGTTATATATCTTTCTTTCTTGTGACTTGACTACTTTCTCACTTGGAAAAGGTAAGCTTAATTCAAATTTTCATTTGATCTTACTAAGTTGTATGCTTACATGCAATTGTTTTTATGCGTAGATTTTGCATGGAGATATTGAAGTTTGGCTCATCCTTTTGGGACATCACACCATAGTGAGGCTAGAAAGTATTAAACTAGTTTGTATATGATTGTAATGGTAACATAAATAACGGTTTACAATATAAAATAACAAAAAAGATCGAACATAAATACCTCCAGCCATTGCCTGAATAAAATGCCAAAATCCAAATGTTGTAACACCACTGTCGAGTACGTCAAATCACCGACGAGCACATTGAATTTAGTTGTACGAAAAATTGAAAACCGCCAAAGGCTTCTAAGCTCTCAAAAACCTCACTAGATGGCATTTTTTGTTTTTGATTTTTCAGTGCTTAGGGACCTTATGCTAGTTGGTATTTATAGTGGTGGTTCCTCATAAAAAAACCACCAACTACACATCCACTATCTCACATACAAAGATGTGAAAGTTGAGGGAAACAAAAGTGGGAATAACCCTACGAACCAAAACGTGGAGCAATTCCAACATTCTCCCATTAGGTTCGTATTACCTATGAATACTTAAAGTCAAAACATAATGCACAAATCATGGCAATATTTTCTCTTAGAATCTGAACAGTATCTTCCATGTATCACAATATATCACGTCTCAACGCTTTAGCCCAAATTTCTTAATGAATAGACCCAATGTTTATTCCAAGTCTAAACTTTAGTGACATTTCTTGAAACAATCAAATTAAGTGTGCGCAAAATATGAGAAACATCAAACTTAACAGAGTTTCTTTATAGTTGTTTTCATAACGAAATTTACAATGCGGGAACAAGTCCCATATTGACTACATAATCCTTAATGTGGTGGCATGCCTTTAGTCAAAGGATCAACTAACATCTGCTCAGTGTTAATGTGTTCAATAACTATTTTTTTTCTTGAACACGTTCCCTTATGACTAGATACTTAATGTTGATATGTTTACTTCAACTTCCACTTTCGTTGTTCTTAGCCATAAATAAAATAGTTGAATTGTCACAATATATCATTAACAACATAGAAATTGAATCCACAAGTCTAAGCCCCAAAATGGAACTCTTCAACCATACTTCATGTGAGGTAGCCTCAAAACATGAAATGAACTCAGCCTCTATAGTGGAAGTAGTAGTAAAGGTTTGGTTGATGCTTCTCCAAGATATAGCTCCGCCACCAAACATAGATACGTAAGCTGATGTTTATTTACGTGAATCAACTCAGCCGGAAAAGTTTGAATCGGAGTAGCCAATCACTTCCAAATTGTTTGATCATTTGTATGTAAGCATGTAGTCCTTTTTCCCCTTAAGATATCTCAAAAATTTATTTACAACTCTCTAGTGGTCAATACCTGGATTACTTTGATATCTTTCCAACATTCCAACTACAAATGCAATGTCAGGTCTTGTGCAGATTTGAGCATACATCAAGCTTCTAACAAAAGAAGCATAATAAATGTTTTTCATTTTCTCTTTCTCAAACTCGTTCTTCGGGCACTGGTTCAAACTGAACTTATCACCCTTCACAATAGGAGCAACACTCGGTGAATAACCTTTCATCCAAAACCTTTTTAAAATTTTGTTGATATAGGTTTCTTGAGATAGACCTAAGATACCGTGATGTTTATCACGATGAATCTTAATGCCAATGGCATAGGACGCATCACTCATATCTTTCATATCAAAATTTTTAGAAAGAAATTATTTCATTTCATGTAGCATACCTCTATCATTTGTTGAAAGTAAAATGTCATCCACATATAGAATAAGGAAACATATTTTACTCTCACTGACCTTCTGGTATATGCATTGATCCATGAAATTCTCAACAAAACCAAACAAAGAGATAATTTCATGGAATTTTAAATAACACTGTCGGAGGTTTGTTTCAATCCATATTTGGACTTCTTTAGCTTGCATACCAAATGTTCACCATCATTAGAGGAAAATCCTTTAGGTTGTTTCATGTATACCTCTTCCTCTAGGTCAACGTTGAGAAAGGCAATTTTCACATCCACTTATTGCAACTCAAGGTTAAAATGAGCTACTAATGCTAACACAATGTGCAAGGAATCTTTCTTAGATATAGGACTAAAAGTCTCAGTATAATTAATCCCTTCTCGCTGAGTGAATCCTTTCGCAATGAGTCTAGTTTTATATCTTTCTATGTTGCCCATTAAGTCTCTTTTTGTTTTCAAGACCCATTTACTTCCAATGTTTTTTACGCCTTCAAGAACTGACACAAGATCCCAAACATCTTTACTTTTCATGGAATTCATTTATTTTTTCATAGCATTGTACCACAATTTTGACTTTTTGCAACTCATGGCTAGTGAAAATGACTCAGGATCATTCTCAGTTCCAACATTATAGTCAGACTCTTGTAGATACACAATATAGTCACTAGAAATTGTTAATTTCCTTTCTCTAGTAGATCTCCTCAATGTTGAATTAAGATATTCTTTTGGATCATGTTGTTCAATTAATCGTTCAATAATTTCAGGATTTTCTTGAACAACTTGATCTATTGAAGTGTTTTCAGTAGCTTGTGGATTTTCATTGGTTGGTTGTTCAACACCCAGTTGAGCTTGAGGGGTGTTTTGTATGATAACCAATCTCTCACTTGTAGTGGAAGGTTGACCCATGGGAATCGTGTTCAGAGACGGATCGTTTTCATTGATTAAGTCATTCTCAAGAAATTTTACATTTCTTAATTCCACAATTCTACTGCTATAAGATGGACAATAGAATCTGTATATTTTGGGCCTTTCGACATATCCAATAAAATACCCACTAATGGTCCTTAGGTCCAGTTTCTTTTCTTGTGGATTATAAACTCTTACTTCAGACGGGTATCCCTATAGGCGTATATGTCGCAAACTTGGTTTTCAACCTTTGAAAAACTCAAAAGGTGTCTTTGGGATAACCTTGGTTGGAAATCAGTTTAATATATACATAGCCGTTTTGAGAGCTTCAACCCATAAAGACTTACGTAGTTAGAGCTACTAAGCATACTTTGCACCATGTCTATTAAAGTTCGGTTTCTTCTTTCCACAACATCATTCTAATCAGGTGAGCTTGGCATGGTGTATTGGCCAACTATACCGTTATCTTGAAGAAACTTCGCAAATGGACCAAGTGCTTGTCCATCCTCAGTGTATCTACCATAATATTCACCACCTCTATTGGTTCTCACAATCCTTATTTGCTTACCTTATTGTTTCTTTAGTTTAGCCTTGAAAACTTTAAAGGCTTCTACTGCTTTGCTCTTGTGATGAAGCATGTAGTGATACATGTACTGTGAGTTATCATCTATGAGAGAGATCAAGTATTTCTGACCTTGCACATCCATATCTGGGCAATATATATCAGAGTGGATGATTTCCAACATGGTTGAACTCCTCTTGGAAGCTTTCTTTACTTGCTAGTCTGCTTGCTCTTAATTCAGTTTATACAAGTATTGAAATCAGTAAAATCTAAAGTACTGGTTACCCCATCCTTTACTAATATCTTAATCCTTTCAATGGAGACGTGTCCTAATTTCTGGTGCCATAAAATAAAGGAATCTTCATTTATAACACAATATTTAGTATTGGTTAGAATGTGCATAAAATTATGAGTGACATAATTTTTCAAATTAAGAGAATAAAGACCATAATATAAAACACCATTTTGAACAATTTTAGACTTATAAAATAAACTAAAACTAGTGTTTGTGAAACTAAAACAATAACCAAAGGGTGCAAGTCTTGAAATAGGAACTAAATTTTTAGAAAAGCTGGGAATATAAAAAGTCTTTTATAAAATTAAAACAAAACCACTCTTAAGTACTAATTTTCATGTTTCAATTGCTTTCCACATGCGACTCCATCTTATTTCCTGAATAGATATGTTGTTCAACTCTTAGCGGTTCCCTCAGATTTCTTAATCCCTGTAAGGAATTTGAGATATGGATTGTAGAACCAGAATTAATCCATCATGTGTTAGAACTAAAATTAATCATATTTGACTCAAAGCAAACAAGTCAGATTGATTTACATTTCTTTTCAATCCGATGCTTAAACTTGACACAATTCTTCTTTAAGTTTCATTCTTTTTATAGAAAAAAACCTGGAATCTTTCTTTATGTCAATTTGGGGTTGCATTTTGGCCTTCCCCTTTTGCTTGGCTTGGATCGTATTCTTTCCTTAGGTAACTATCAGTGCACTCTCTTCCATCTCTAGTATTAATCTAGCCCTTTCCTAATCACACATGGTCAAAAGCTCATAGATAGACCACTTATCATTATGTGTGTTATAAGAGATCTTAAATAGCCCATACTAAGGTGGAAGGGTGTTCAATATAAGGTGACCAAGAAAGATTCAAGCATTTCAACCTCAAGTGCTTTCAGTCAAGCTGCTAAATCTCTCATCTTATTGATATGATCACGTACACCTTTCACGATAGTGAGCTTCATTGTTCTGAACTTTATGATTAGGGTGTTGGCTAATGACTTTTGAGAAATTTTAAACTATTTTTCAATAGCCGTTAATAATTCTTATACATTCTCATAATGCTCAATTGAGCCATGAACATCAGCAAGAACTTTACTATTTATGAATATGATACTTAAGCGATTAGATATCTCTCATTTTTTATATAGAGGAAGATCAACCTGAGTCTTGATTTCAGTAATATGTGGCTAAGATTTCCTTATGGCATAGTCAATACCCAAGCACCCTAATTGGAGAAAAGTACTCTCATTCTAGAACTTGAAGTTCTAACTAGTTATTTCAGGGGTATCTACTCTATTATCAGACATATTCACAGGTTGTAAAAATGCAAAATGAATGAACATACATCTTAACAAAAAATTGAGTCAAACATAAATAATAATTTACCAATACAAATTACGTAAATAATGAATCTAATGTCGTAAAAATTGCTTGTGGGCTAAATTTTTAATTCAATCAGATCCATTTTATGATAGAATTATTTACTATCCTTTTGATAAAAATTATTAAATTAATTTTCGTAATTCCTGTGAGTACTATAAAAAGTGATCTAATAATTTTATCTTAATAAATTATGCAATGGGATTTAATACATATGCTTTTCTTATGTGTTTTTTAACTTTAATAATTTTATTTAACTAAAGATGTTGTGGCTAGTCTTTAACTAAATAAAATTATGAAAATCACTTAGCTAGATATTAATCTTTAAACTGTATACAAGATTTTTGCTAAGTCATTATGCAACATCTAATGTCTATAAACCTTATGAGATCCTTACTACAATAAATAATTTTATTTAATTAAAGTTGTTGTGGCTAATTCTCTAATTAAATAAAATTATTTGGACCCTAAACATATGTTCTAAAGTTTTGTTACTAAATACCTTATGCAATAAGTCTAAAATTTTTATGCACCTAAAAAAATGTATGTAACTAATAACAACGAATTCCTAAATTTTTCCACTAAAATATTTATAACCTTAATTAGTTTTAGAAATTTCACTTTAATAAAATCCAATAATTTTGGAAAAAAGTTTGCAATAAAGATTTCAAAAAATGTTTAAAAATAATAATTAAAATAAATTTACAATATAAAGCAGCGGAAAAGATCAAATGTAAATATCTCTAGCCATTGCCTGAAAAAAATGTCAAAATCTAAATGTTGTAACACCATTGTTGAGTACGTTAAATCACCGGCGAGCACGTTGAATTTAGTTGTACAAAAAATTGAAAATCGCCAAAGTTTTCTAAGCATTCGAAAACCTTACTAGATGGTATTTTTTTTTGTTTTTGATTTTTCGGTGCTTAGGGACAATATGCTAGTAGATATTTATAGTGATGGTTCCCCATAAAAAAACCACCAACTACATATCCACTATCTCACATACAAAGATGTGGAAGTTGAGAGCAACAAAAGTGGAACAGTTCCAACATGAAACTCTAATGGCATTTAATAGGGAGTTCATATTGTTTGTAAGTAAATAAGTTTCACTGCTATTTTAAAGTCCTATATTGAAGTGCAATTTATTAGCATGGTCCTTTGAGCATGTGATACTAACTATAAATTCCAATTTTTTTAGTTAAATAGGAATGCAATATCAATATAAATAAATTTTAAAATAATGGCATAAAATTTATCCAAGTAAATTAAAAAAAATAAAAATCTATACAATCATTTGTTGCATGTAAACATGTCTGTGGGCCGAGTTGCTTATCCCTCTTGATAGGCCCAATCTAACTTGGATTTAAATTAAATAATTTTTATATATATTTATTTATATTTAATTATAAAATATATAAATTTAATATAAAATTATATATATTTTTTATTATTTTAAACATTGAAATGGGCTATTTGGGAGGTTAGGCTGAACTAGGCTTGGACCTGTGCCTAGAAATTTTTTAAATCTGGCATTGACTTGACCTGTAGACATTTTTAGTTGCATGGAGGATTCCATTAAGGTTTAGTAGGCTAAACCTAATTTCAGCCTCTCTACGATCTTCATCTCGAGACAATGAGTTAGGATCTACTTTAGATGAGCTATGACCACTCGAGAGGACTATATGTGGTGTGGATGAGCTCCTCATACTCATCAACATCTATGAAAAGTTGGGTTAAATACTTGACATATTCAATGCAAGCATCAGTATCAAGGAGTAAGTTGGATTAAAGGCTCAATAGGTTTGACACACGCTCGACAATGTTTGTGGATGACTCGATTCTACATATCGTTGCTTAAATTGTGGATATTGTCATTGCTAAATAAGATACAATTGATAACTCTTGAAATGAGTTATATTTCATGCCTTTAAACCTAGCTAATTGCTTGTACTTTAGTACATCTTGTTACATTTTAGGACATTTTAGTTAGCATTTTTAATATTGCATTAGGACTTGGATTGTGTTGTAATTAGGGGCTTTTAATCACTTGTGGTGGAGTTTTTTGTGTGTTAGTGTGGTAGGAACAAGTTTTGGAACAAGGAAATAAATGAGTGAAGTTTTCTCAGGGCAAAGAGCAAATATTTTTTAGCACGGATGTCGTGGCAATGCTGAGAAGACCAAGTCAATAATTTTCACTCAATATCAAATTCAAATTTGTACCAAATAAATCCCCCCTGAAAGAGAAGAAGATAATCACGTGTTGTTAGCCGACCCTAGCCTAATCTATCTATAAAAGCCAATAAAGTGGACCTCACAAAGGGCGAACAAAAAAAAAGTAGGAGATATCCTTAAGCGTGAATAAGGGTTCGGCTACGCAAAGGAAAGGAAGTCGAAGGCAGTCCTTCTTAGCCATCATAGGATGTTGTGCTATGGAGTGTAGAATGGGCAAGTGAAAGCTGTTTTCCAAAGTTCTTCCATTACTTCCATTAGTGTTCCTTTGAAAGATTGAATTGAAGTAGTTGAACACAATGGTGGATAATATTTTGGTTTGGAATTTTATTTCCCAGCCCATAAGCTAAATCTCATAGGGTTGGGAGTACTTTCGATGAAACTTTAAACTATTTTTATGGATGCAATATATATCTAATTTACTTTACTGTTTTATTTGATTGTTTTAATTTCTTAATTAAAATACAAATGATCTTTAGACATAGAAGACTGTTCGCATACTTATAACCTGATTCTAATTCCGAAAGGGTTGGATTGATTGGATTAAAATTAAATGAAATGAACAAGTATTCAATAAACACTTGTAGTTGACTCTAGACATAGAGTCACGATCATATAGAAGGAACCTATGCAAGATATCTAAAAAGCCTATAGACACGAGCAAGGTAACTTGAGGTTTTGCTATCGCGAGAGATAAACCATTTTAGAACTCTTCTGTGCAGTAACGTAGATACGATTTTGCCAAGGCATTGTTGATAATAAAGGTTGATTCTAGGTAATCCTGACATTCTGAATCAACATCTCTCTATCTTTATTTGTTGTCGTAGTATTTTTGCCACAACATATTTAGTTGTTTATTTCTTTGTTTACATTATATTCGGATAATCACTCTTGTTATTACCATTACATTTCTGCTCTCACTTTTTCCATAGCATTTTCAATTATTCATCAATTCCATCTATCGCATACATCATCATTCTTTTGAATTATCACTGCATACTTACCTTAGTTTACCATAGCATCTTATTCGTTAGTCTTGCCATAAAATTAACCATATTACATTAACTTGACCAATTTCGTTCCTCAATTCGATCCTCATGGGAACGATACTCACTCATCACTATATTACTTGAACTGACGTGTATACTTGCACATCATTTTACGCGCGACAACAATATATCATTGCTCTTATACTAATCAAAGTAATGTACTTATGGTGTAAAATTTTTGTTTAAAATCTAGTCACTCCTAATGACATGTTGAAGATGAGCGGCCCAATGGTCTTTTTGTTAGTGATGAACAATAATGATTATTCTCCCATCACAAATCAATCATATAGAGCTCATCGAGGTCTTTGAGTCTAGTTTAATATCTTGGACAAACTTGAACAACTATAAAACTCTATTAGTTTGATGTCACTTAATAATGTGGAAACATATAAGGATATGCATTTTTGCACTCAACAGTATCCTAACAATATTAATCGCATCATTTTGATATAAGATCCACATGAACTACAAACAATTAAAATAAACACAATGAAATTCGTTTGTTATAATAATTATATTAATTAAGGACAAATATAACAATAATTTACCTAATCAAGTGTTGAACATTTTGTTATTGCAACCAAATAAGATCGTTCGAATAATTTGTATAGTCCAAATTATAATCCATCTGTTAAAATATTAAATTGAAGTATTATTATTAAATATTTATAATGTAATATATTCTATAACATAATATATTAAGTTTGCTTATATTTTTTAACCTTCTTGTAAAAGGAAGAACGTAAGAAGTGAAACGGAGGGGTGGTAACCATTGCAATTGATACCACCCCATTTTTTATAAAATTATAATACAACCATTTATTTTTTGGATCTCCCATTGAAACGACTTACATAGTTTTCTGTATAAAAAATGCCAAAACCATTGTCTCTTAGCTTTATCTTCTAACCCTATTGAAATTGACTAATAGTGGGAAGGAGCATACTTATCAAGTATTAACACTCATTCCATTAATTAGAGAATTTAAGGTCTAACATGTTGAGTACTTTGAACTTCAATTTCATTTTTTAAGAGAATTTTGAATTGACTATGCAACCTTCTAAATTTCACTTGCTTCCCATCAAAATGTATCTTGTACGTGGAGAATGCATCTAATATCCAATGAGTACTTCTAGCAGTGAGAATGAACTATCTCCCATCACTACGTCATTATCGATGGAAGGTTAGTAAGTAGTGTTGCATCTTCCAACGTTATCGCACATTCTTCGCATAAAAAATTAAAAGTATGGGTCTTGAGCATTGTCGTTCAACTAGAGTGGAAATAAACTTCGACACACACTTAAACTTGCATGTTTGATTAAGAATAAAATTAATCATTCATAAGTCATTGGTAATTCACTCATCCGACTCATTTAAAGTTAGATTTTGATGGCATCAAAACACCTACTCTTTATCCCGTTTAAAATTTAAAATTTCATGTGTAGGTGTTTTTTTTTTTTGATAATTTTGTTAGAAGATAAGTAGGGTAGTTTAGAGTTCAAGAGATAAGTTGTAATATAAATTTATGCGAAAAATAAAGAAATGTGAGAAGATATTTACAAGGTTTAATGTAAAGGTTTCGTTAGGGGCATTTATGTGTTGAGTTCCATTTAAATAAAATAAAAACTTAATGATCAATTTGGCTTTCGAACTATGTTTGGTTTTCCACTTTGGTATTTAAAATTTTTTTGTCCTAAAGTCGTACTTAAACTATTATTACATTACTCAGTTCAACTTTTTTTTCTGTAGTGATTTTAAAAAAATCGGTTACCACGTGGTGACAATCAAATTGTACCATGTGGCACCTTTCAACCAATTAAAATGTATCACATGACATTTAAGTTTATTTAAAATAAGAACATTAACCCAACATTGCTCGACCATTGCCCGATGCTGACCATCGTTATCCTTCCATGTGGCACTATTAGAACATGCCACGTCACCCTTCTTTTTTGTTTTTAATATTATATATAATATATTGTTTAAAAATGTAAAAAGAATCATATATATATATTAATATTACAAGGTACTTGAACTAAAATTGCAACAAGTGGCACCATTATATTTTTTTCTATTTATTTACTAAATTTTTAGTTATCCATTAAATAATTTTTTTGTAATAAAATCATATCTACATCATCAATTTTTAAATAAAAATATTATTTTTGTTAAAATATACCCGACCAATGTTATTTCAACTTCAAATTATTTTGCATTTTTAGTATATCTTTACTCTAAGAAATTATACGTCATATATATAAGTCCGTATGTTTACCAAATAAATTATTAATTAGAAAATCCAGTAAAAAATATAATATATTTTAAATTTATTTATAATATTAATCATAAAATTAATATAAATGTATACAATGATTTGAATAATTTGTAATGTATACGAAATGGAAAGTTTTGGAACTTAAATGGTTTTCTTTGATGTTCAAGAGTTGGGAGGGTTTTCTCTAGATATGAACGGTTAAGAGTTACGTGAGACGATAAGAGGTCGTGGTTAGAGTTGTGAGGCTATCGAACCATCAACAAAGAAAGTTTAGCTAAAGAAAGTTCAAAATCTTGGGGGCTTTCTTTCGATTGTTTCGAGGTTTATCCTCAAATATTATATCGGGAAATTGAAAGGGAAAAAGGAAAATGAGTCTACCAGTAATATCTATTGTAACAACCCGATTTTCAGTGGGGCCAGAAAATGCGGTTTCAAAATCCCATTTTCATAAATCGAGTCCGTAAATATTTTAAGTTGAAATATTCTCTGGCGTAAATAGTAAATATTCCCTGCAAGAAAAGATAAGTGAACAAGAAATATTCTTTGGCTTAAACAGTAAATATTCCCTAGCAAGAACAGTAAGATTCTCTGGCGCATGAATACTAAATATTCTCTGTAGTTTGTATTTTTGTAGTTTTAAATCTTGACAAAATTTAAATCCTTCTTTTTGGGTGAAACTAATTAGTTTACCATATGTAAGTTTTTCATATGGAATAATACCTTTGTCATTTTCTCTTATTTGATTTCTAACTTTTTCTCCTAGTAAAGTAGGAAGTCCTGCTAAAACTTTTCTTTCCAAAATGGTTGTTGGTTATCAGATCTTTGCATAACTCTAATCATAAAGACATCTTTACACCATTTAAAATTGGTTAATTTTTTGCATTTTAAATTTGATAATCATTCTAAATTTCTATCTTTAAGATGAGAAGGATCTCCTATAAAGTGTTTAGAGATTGAGAAAATTAAACGTTCTACTGCATCTTGGATTTCTCTTCCTTGTTCATCCAAAATAATTCTTCCTTGATCATTTTTTTATTGCTTTTAAGATTTCTTCATGTTGGGTTTTGTTGAGTGCATGGTCCCACCATCCTTTTAATTGACGAGTAAATCCAACAACTAAAAGAGTGGCTATAGTATGATCACTGATTAATCCATTTTGGTTTTGGGTTTTATAAACATTTGAAACTATTATCATTTGTTGTAATAAACTAAGAATATTGTATTCAGACATTCCATCTATATTCCATTCATAAATTGTATTAGCATTGTATTTACTCTGGAAAACGGGTTTTTCTTCTATATTAAGATCAGGTGCATTGGTTTTTGGATAATGTAATATTTTTGGTTCTTTCCAAGCCATCTTGTTAATTTGTTGTTCATCTGATTGGTCAGAGTCAGATTGAGAGGATTGGTGCACTACACCAAAATAGACTTTTAGCTGCGTTTTTAATGGAGTTTGGATAAAAAACGCCGTTAAAAATCAATCATTAGCGGCGCTTTTTTTAAAGCGCTGCTAAAGATCGAGTATTAGCGCGCTTTCTGAAAAACGCCGCTAAAAATGAGCATTAGCCGCGTTTTCTAATAAGCGCCGCAAAAAACCTAAGCCCAACGACATCGTTTTCTGAGTTTTCAGGGCTTTAGTAGCGTTTTTTTTAAAAAGCGCCGCTAATGCTTGTGTCTTTAGCGGCGTTTTTAAAAAAGCGCCGCTAATGCTCTATTTTATGGCGTTTTTGAAAAAGCGCTGCAAAATTTTTTTATCTGTCTATTTATTATTTAATTGATTTATTTATATTAATTAAAATTCAAATTATTTTTAATTGAATATTCAAAATCTTCATAAAAAATAATGACACGTAGAAATAATTTGAAATAAAAAACATTGAAAAATATTTGTTAAAAATAGAAAAATTAAAATACTATTATTTAAAATAATTTTAAAGTTTTTTGGGTGCATTACTGAGTGTTTTTTAATTTACATATTAAATAATTTCTTATATAATCGTAAAAGAGATAATATTAATTTTAAAATATTGAATTAATTATCACTATAGTTTAAGGTTTTTGGTTTAGGGTATATGGTTTAAAGTTTAAGGTTTAGGAGTTACTATTTTAAGGTTTATGGATTATGGGTTTAGGGGTTATGATTTATGGTTTATGGTTTAAAGGCTGGGGTTTAAAGTTTAGAGGTTATGTGTTAAGGGTTTAGGGTTTTAAGGTTTAGATAAACTAGTGTACTCTAATTTATATATAAATTAATGTCTTATATAATTGTAAAATAGATAATATTAATTTGGTTCTTCAAAATCGTTTCGGTGTATTTAAAACCATTAAAGCTGCATTATATTTGTTGAGTGAATAATAAAACAATAATACTGAGTTTTTAAATATTTTCAAAGAATTTGACATTAAATAGTTTCACAACGTTTTAATAAGTATAGGGTTAATATTCGTTCTTATTCTGCTCCAGGGATATCCCTTTTTTTAATAAGATTTTTACAATATTTTTAAAAAAAAATTCATTTTAAACTATGCCAGTTAAGGCTTGACGTCTAATTTAATTATTAAATTAATTATTTTAGTAATGGAAGGACCATATTGATATAACCTCGTTAGTTTAAGGATGTAATTAGAATATTTTAAAGACTTGGGAACCAATTTAAAATGAAAATTATAGTTTAGGGATGTATGGTGTAATTAACTCTATTGAAAATTAATTTTAACTAAAACCTAACTTGAAGAGATCATAGGTTACGTTTTGTCGGACCTATGTATTCTATTAACATGCATTATATTTGTTCAAGCCTAGCTTAACTTGAAATACGAGTCTTAATTTTTACCTAAATTTGTCTTTATTTTATATAGCTAACTCAAATCCATTTTAGACCACTCGTATTATTATTAATTTAATATATATTAATTATATATATTTTTCATTTATTAAAATTTTAAACATAGACAAATTAATACATATTTTAAAACTTTTCCATCTTCTAGCTCGTTTTACCCGAATTACCCATTTCATTGTTTAAAAACAATAAAAAATTATTTTATATTTAAATTTAATTAGATCTAGCAAAATATACGATATTTGTTTTCTAACTTAATAACTTGGTTTTTTTTATAAAAATCTAATTTATAAAAATAGTAATAATAAATGTTTTATAAAATCACTTAATTAATAATTTTTAATAGACAAAATAAGAGATTTTTAGCAGAGCAAAAAACGACGCCGGTTTATTCAAAATAAAATGATTTTTTGCAGCGTTTTTTAAGCAATAGCAATGTTTTTATAATAAACGCAGCAAAGAATAATTTTACTTTAAAAAATTCCCGCCATTTTATTTTACTTTAAAAATAAAAGATTTTGAGCAGAGCAAAACGACATCGTTTAGTTCAAAATGGAATGATTTTTTACGGCGTTTTTATAAAAAATGCCGCAAAAAATAAGCAATAGCGGCGTTTTTATTAAAAACGTCATAAAAAATATTTCATTTTAAAAAAATCGTGCCTTTTTATGCCAAAATTTCCCGGCTGAAACCCCTAATTTTTTCTTTCGCCTCTTCTTCCCTTTTCAAACTCATTTCTTTCGCCTCTTTTTTCTTTTTCTCGGATCTTCTTTCTTCCTCTCAGCAAAGATCTTTGATTCTTTCCGTCTCTTTTTCGTTTGCTATCTGGTAATTCCATCTTCTCTTTTTGTAATTTAATTTGTTCTATGCTGATTCATATATCGTTACTGTTACTTGTCTCGTTTTCTTTCTTTTATTTTCTGTTTTTGAATGATTATCTGCTTCGTTGCTGAGAAAATAGAGGCTGGAAACAGGCTCGTCAAACCCCCGTCGTCAGTCGCTGAGCTCAACCCTTTTCTAGACGTAATCCCTAATCCATCCTTTTACTATTTTTCCTTAACTTCGTTTTGCTCTTCGTTAATTTTTTTCCTTATTATTTGATTTTTTTTATTTTATTATGTATGCTTTTTCGAAATTTTTCGTGTGATTCTTTTTGTGCAATTAATTTAGGTAGATTTCGCGCATACTGATTTTATTGTCTTAATTGACAGTGAAGTATATTATCTAACTGGATAAAAAGGTTAACTGGGTTCAACTTAAAATATTAGTGTTCGAGTTGTGTCTAATTTCCCATATGAAAATCACCAATAGATTACTATTATGAGAATGGTAAGTTTCTCTTTTAATTTGTTTGATGATTTTTTCTTTTTTAAAGTCATGTTCTTAAGTACGTTTTGGCAATGTTGTGCAGGTTGATGAAGAACCTGCAATTAGAACAAATACCACCATATTATTGGGAAACATTGCAAGCTACCTAAATGAAGGGGTTAGTTGATTCATCGCTAATCCTTCTTGAATATTTGTTTTGATTCAGCCAACAGTGAAGGCATATCAAACATTATTAAGATGGTTCACATGGAATCAATGACCTTGAAAACCTTTATGTTACTATTTGTTTTCTTGTAAGGTGCATTAACTTTTAAGTAGCTAGCTTAAATAGTTAAATGATTTATAAAGGCATGTCCAGAATTTTTTTATGGCCACTTGATGGATAATGTCAGTTCTCTTTTCCCTAGATGTAATTTTGGTTTTTGACTGCTAAAATTCTAACCTTGCAGATGGGCCATGAGTTCCTTAACTCTTAAAGGCAAAGCTTCTGATCAAGCTCCAGCCTTGGCAAATATTCAGGCAGCTCAGAAGCGTCATGTTTCGCAACCAGTTTCACAGCCTAAACCACAAGGTAGTATTCTGAACATCTCTACAATAGAAATTAGTATGAAATTTTAATGAAAGTCACGAATTTCACAGCCTCTTTGAATCTTCGGTACTTTTTCACCTTTGGTTTGGGAAGCAATATTTGGGAAGAAAACCTCTCAGAAAGCATTCCAAGTTTTTTTTGTTAGGCTTCTAAAATTTGCAAGTGTCTTTGTCCTACCCCTTTTCTCTTGGCATACTGTTATTTAATTACATCTATTATATGGAAGATAGAGTCCAATATATCTGTTATTTTTAAGTGATGCTGTTGTTTTTACTTGAAAGTAAGCATATCATAGCTTAAATGATCTACCATTTCCATCGTTTATGCTAATTAGAGATTTAGCCAAGATTTACTGTTTAACTGATACTCATATCTGACACCAGTTAACCTAGGTTTCATGTGTTTCTGTTGTCTTTCCTTCGCATATTTTTTGCTCTAAATGAATGGTCTGGTCTATGGTGTCTCTGAATCTAGTTTCATCTCTAATAACAAATAGATGAAGTTTTTTTTCAAATTTATCTTTTCTGCTGAGAATGGGCGTTTACCTGTGAGGAAGAAATGCTAGAAGTTTCCTATAGCAATTGATGAAGACAAATGTTGTATTTCTTTGTTAAAATATTTACTTTATCTTCTGGATTTTCTGTGTGGTTGATATCGCAATATAATAAAACTAAATCTAATTTAACCTTGTGTCAATTTACTTGCTGGCAACTAGAATTCGAGGTACTAATGACGTCGTTCAGTTAAATATGATGATATTAGTGTTCGATTAGTTTGCTATCTTAACTGGTGTAGATCAGAGTGATGGCTGATAAGAGTTAATTGATTGCCTTCCCTGAATAAGGTAAACGGGATTTTATAAAAAAAATATAAATAGATGACTTTTCTGCGTAAGTCTATATTTTGATGTAGAGTTCTGTTTGAAATTTGACGATGGGTGTGAAGGCTTGCCTGAAAATCATTAGGTTCCTAGTCTGCAAGGATATAGCAAAATTGAAAATTGTTATCTTTCTTTAAGAAATTGAACCATGTCAAAATTTAAAGGAGCCATATATGTAGCTGTTATTTTCTTTGTTACTATTCTCTTAGTATTATCAACTCTCTGATGTAGGAGCCAATGATTAACACATATGCCAGATTTAGAGATGATGTTCTTCCCCGTATTAAAAGACTTGGGTACAATGCTATTCAGATCATGGCTATTCAAGAGCACTCATATTATGCTAGCTTCGAGTATTACCTCCATCGTAATATTAGCTCAAATCTATTTGTTTCTGTGTATGTTTGTAAGTTTGTAAACTTGTACTAACTGCTATGTGGCAGATATAAGTAGACACATTTTTCTACTTAAAACAAGTTGCATTTAATATTTTACAGGTACCATGTGAAAAACTTCTTTGCACCTAGTAGCCGCTTTGGAACCCCTGATGACCTTAAGTCACTGATAGATAAGGCTCATGAGTGGGTAGTAGCTGCTTATGGTGTACAAATACTTGTTCAAATGCAAGATGGTGGCTGGAGGAGTATAAGTTTGATGGGTACAAATTTGATGGTGTGACTTCAATGATGTACAAGATTTCCTTGATTAAGTAAATGTATTATATCTTTTATTACCAAGATTTACTTGATTAGGAAAATGCATTGTATGTTTTATTACCTTGCATATGTATTGTTTATTTTAGTTTTGATTCTAAATTTTTATTTTTACTTAAGAGTTCTAACTTTTGGATTTTAATTGTTTTATTAATTTATTATTTTAAATTCTAAATTTAAATTCATTAATTTTTAAATTTAGTTTTAAGGTTAAAATTTTTGTAGAAAATTTAATTTAAATAATATTTTTTATTTATCCTTAAAACATAATATAATATTTATCATAGAAATAAATATTATTTAAATTTTTTTTAAAAGATATGTTTTTAGCGGCGTTTGTGTGAAAAGCGCCGCTAAAGGTTTGATCTTTAGCGGCGTTTGTGGGAAAAGTGTCGTTAAAGGTCTGTTTTATAACGGCGTTTGTGGGAAAAGCGTCGCTAAAAGTGATGATCTATAGTGGCGTTTGTGGGAAAAGCGCCGTTACAAGTCATGACTTATAGCGGCATTTGTGAGAAAAGCGCCGCTAAAGGTCGTGTTCTTTAGCGGCGTTTGTGTGAAAAGCGCCGCTAAAGGTCCTGTTTTATAGCGGCGTTTATTTCTAAAAGCGCCGCAAAAGTTCACGGCGGTGTCAATAGCGGCATTTTTTGCGGTGCTACTGAAAGCGCCGCTACATGCCAAAAAAACGCCGCTAAAAGCCTGTTTTGGTGTAGTGGTGTAATGTATTTACTGAATGTTGGGCTTGCATTGGGGTATCAAGTGCAATTAATTCAGACTTGTAACTTTCCAAAGCATCAAGTCTATTTTGAATTTCTGTTAAGAAATCATTTTGAGATTTTTGGAAAGGTTTTGGAATCTCATAAGGTGTAAATATTGGTTCTTTAGAACTTTTTTCTGTTACCTATTTTACTGGTTCTTTCCTAATCGGTTGTCTTTCTACCAAATTCTCAATATAATCTAATTGTTTTCCTATTATATGAAGATTGATATTTGTATAGTAGTTTTGTTCTACTATGATTTTAATATCTTTTGATGAGATTTGTTCTCCTGCATCAGGAGCTTTCATTATTAAAGAATTTGCTTTTATTCCAGTATTTTTGTGAAGATATTGAACCTCTTTTAAAGGGGGATGTTGAGATTCAACTTCTCCTTTATTAGTCTGCGATCTAGTATTATGTTTTATTGTATTAACAGATTCTGAATAATATTCTTCAAACCATTCAAAGAATTTTATATGAATTTTATGAGTATTCATAAATTCATAATATTCTTGAAGAATGCTTTCTTTTTTATCAATATAATTTTTAAAGTAATCTTCTCTTTTTTACTTATTTTTTTTTGGAATAGAAGTGTTTTCTACACCATTCCTTATTTATCTCAAAAGTTTTTTCTAAAACAAATATTTCTAAATTTGCTCATTGTCTTGCATTATTAGTCATTAATGAATATTTGGTGACATATTAGGTGAATTTTAGGGACTTTCTTCCTGTCTGGCACAGATAGGTTGAGCTATATTTGAGGAATTATCTATTCCTTGTAAATTGGTTCTAAATGTTGTTATGATAGAAGAGACAGAGGCTCTAGCTGTCCTAAAATCTGCCGTTTGTGTTTTTGGATTTGACTCTTCTTCTAAATTTAACCTTCTAAAAGCTGTGTTGGTACTTCCAATTTCGAATAAATGTCTTGGAGGCATTCTTCGTCGCCTGTTGAATATTAATTCAATTGTGTCATCTTGGTGTTGAGAAATTTCACTTAATAAGGTGTTTCTTATTGGAGTTGGTGCCACAAGGTCTGTAGAAGCCTCAAGTTTCCACCTATCCGGAAGTTTTATTTCATGCCATTGTATTGTTATTGGGATTGTGATATGAGATCTTGAAGTATCTGTTTCTATTAAGAGGGTTTCTCCTTTTGGGCTTTGAAGTAAAGCCTTGGTATTAACTACAAAATACATAGCTTTGAAGTGGAGTCTATAGATTAAAGTTAGTACTTCCGAATCAAGAAGCATTTTGTAGTTATGGGTATGTATTTGGAGAGATTGTAAAATATTTTTGTCAGTTAAAGAAACCATAAAATTTGGATAACAATTAAAATGTCAGTACATAGGCTTGTTTCTATAGTTCCTAATAATGAGTCATGAAACATGATGTGCCCTTGGTCTCTTAAGACAATTAAAATTGAGGTATTTTTAGTGGCTTCAACACTAAGAGGTTTGACACCAACTTGGACTAGTCTAAAATGGACATATTTGTATTTTTGTTCTGTTAGTTTATTAATGACGATTTTATCTAATAATTGGATTGTTTCATATTCTTTTTGAATAGGTAAACTCATTTCTTTTGTTTTTATGACATAACTGCAAAAAACATTTAAATTTTCAAAAGTTGTCTTCTTGTAAACTTAGTTTGTTGGAACTCTTGGAAATGTCCAACTATCAAATCTTTGAGGAATATTTTCATAATGTTTTTCTTGTTCATTAACAATGCTGTTTGAGGTTTGGTTGGATTCTTGGGATTGATTGGAAACAAAGCTTACAGAAGAATTGGTTCTTCTAAGGAATGAAAACATTCTCTATTTTCTTATTTCCTACAAGGGGTTCTACTATAAGGATTTTTGGATTATTATAGTTGACTATAGGGATATTTTGTCTTTGACATGCCTAACCCATGGCTATCTGGACTGTGTATCGATATTCAACAAAATAATAATACATTAATGAAGACAGTTAAACCAGAACTCAGAAAAATGAAAAAAAAATGAATATTTTCAAAACTTAAAAATTCCTACTCTTTCTTGACTCTGATACCAGATTGTCCCGAATATATTCTCTGGTATCAAAGCCTGGGAGCCAATGAATTAGTGTAGAAAGGAATTAGGATCATTCTGCTACCAATTTGACATTAGGAATGAACATTCTTCTTCAAAAACATGTTTCCCTGTAAAACCAAAAAATAATAGAAAGAATATTTTAGAATATTATAAAAAACCCAAATATAGAAAATACAGAAAAGAAAAGAAACAAGAAAATAAACATAAAAAATAGATAAAAAATAAAATGTTATAGATGTGGAAAACTAGGACACTTTTCAAAATATTGCAAAATTAAAAGAAAAATTATTAATTCAAATCTAGATGAAGAAATAGAATAAAAATTAAATGAGATTCTCTTAGAAACAACTTCTTCTGAAAATGATACATCTACCGAAACAGATGCATACAACATCCCAATTTTCTGATGATGAAAATGAACTATCAATTAATATGTTAACCAAAAACCAATAATTTATGATTGAAGTTATTGATAAAATTCAAAACCTAGAACTTAAAAGAGAACACCTTTTGAAATTAAAATCATCATTAAAAGATAAACCAAAAAAAGAAAAAGAAATTATTTCTAGTCAATAAAAAATGTATAATATACAAGATATAATATTTAATAAATATGAAAAAATAAAACCCAGACAAATTACAAATTCTGAATTACAGTTGTAAATAAAACAAATTAAATTAGAACTTTCTCAGCTTAAAATGGAACACCAAGAATTGAAAAAACAAATGCAAACCTTAAAACATGGAATCCCAAAAAATAGTTCGTCAGAAATTGAACCCGAACCTGAAGAAAATACACAGGAATATATGATGGTTTTAACTGAAGTATATATCCAAAGATATTTAATAAGAATAAATATTGTCATAAATAATGAATTTCAATTAGTAACAATAGCCCTTTTTGATATAGGAGCAGACCAAAGCTGTATTAGAGAAGGGATAATTCCAATAAAATATTATGATAAAATATCAGAATCTCTTAAATCTGCAAATGGTAAAAAACTAAAAATTACTTACAAAATTCCCAATGCAGAAATATGCAACAAAGGTATGAAATATCAAACATGTTTTTTAATGGTAAAAGATATTACCCAAGAAGTCATATGAGGAACCCCATTCATATCCTTACTCAAATCATATAAAGTAAGAAATAATTCTATCTCCAAAAAAGTTTTAAACAAGAAAGTAGAATTTCCTTTTGTAGAAAAACCAAAAATAAGGAGGCTGAACTTATTAATATCTTTATCCATCTATAACGGGTAAATCAATAATTTAATTAATCATAAACGGAAACAAATTTATTTTCTAAAAGAAGAAATATGTTTTAAAAAATTGACTGAACAATTAGAAAAAAGAGAAGTACAAAAAAGGATAAATCAAATCAAAGAAGAAATAGAATCAACAATTTGTTCTGACATTCCTAATACTTTTTGGAATAGGAAAAAACACGAAGTAATATTACCATATGAAAATAATTTTGATGAAAGACAAATACCCACAAAAGCAAGACCAATACAAATGAACAAAAAAATGGAAGAATTTTGTAAAAAAGAAATATAAGATATTATTAATAAAAAATTAATTAGGAAAAGTTGTTCTCCTTGAAGTTATTCAGCATTTTATGTAATAAAAAATGCAGAACTCGAAAGAGGAATGCCAAGATTAGTAATTAATTACAAACCTCTCAATCAAGCATTAAAATGGATTCGGTACCCAATACCAAATAAGAAAGATTAGTTTGCAGAAACTTTGTAATGCAAATATTTTCTCAAAATTTGACATGAAATCTGAATTTGTGCAAATCCAAATAAAAGAAGAAGAAATATATAAAACGGCATTTATCGTACCATTTGGACAATATGAATGGAATGTAATGCCTTTTGGATTAAAAAATGCTCCATCTGAATTTTAAAGAATAATGAATGATATTTTTTACCAATATTCTCAATTCACAATAGTATACATTGATGATGTATTAGTGTTTTTAGAAAATTTAGAAAAACACTTCAAACATTTATCCATCTTTATAAAAGTCATACAAAATAATGGTTTAGTAGTTTCTAAATCCAAGATAAGTTTGTTCCAAACTTACCCGAATAGAAAGGTCCATAGAATTTGCTAGCAAATTCCCAGACCAAATCCTTAATTTTATGAAGATTCTTAGGAAGCCTTAATTATGTCATAGACTTTTATCCAGGTCTTAGCAAATTATGTAAACCATTATACGATAGGCTCAAAAAGAATCCACAACCTTGGACAAATGACCACACCAATATTATCACCCAAATTAAAATTACAAAAAACAATTTAAGAAAGAAAGATATCAATGTAGAAAAGAAAATGAACCTTCTTATTCAAAAACATGTTGCCCTGTAAAACTAAAAAATAGGAGAAAGAATATTTCAAAATATTATAAAAAACGAAATATAGAAAATATAGAAAAGAAAAGAAACAACAAAGAACAGAAAACAAAATAGATAAAACAATAAAATGTTATATATGTGGAAAACTAGGACACATATCAAAATATTGCAAAATTAAAAGAAAAATTAATAATTTAAATCTAGATGAAAAAATAGAACAAAAATTAAATGAGATTCTCTTAGAAACAACTTCTTTCGAAAATGATACATCTACCGAAATAGACGAATTACAAATAGACGAATTACATACAACACCCCAATCTTCTGATGATGAAAATGAACCCTGAATTAATATGTTAACCAAAGACCAAGAATTTATTATTGAAGTTATTGATAAAATTCAGGACTCAGAACTTAAAAGAGAATACCTTTTGATATTAAAATGCTCGTCAAAATCGTCCAAAAATACAATAGTTCAAGATGCACAAGATCCAAATGAAATTGTTCTCAAATCAAAAAATGGATTGAGTCCCTTTCTCAATCTCCAGAAGTGGCATTGGCCGTTTCTCAAATGAAAGAGGAAACTCCTTTCAAGCATATTGCTGGTGAAGTAGCAAAGATTTCAAAAAATAAAGAGATTGTTTTACACAAACCAAAATCTCTCAAAAATATTTTAAAAGAGACATCTCTCTAAGGTGTTTTTTCAAAAGAAATAGCAGTGTCTTCATAGACTACTACACAAAAATCCTCACAATATTTTCAAAACAAATATTTTGAAAAAATTCTTGTTGTGGAGGAAGAATTTTGAGAAAAACCTCCACATATACTTGGAAAAGAACTTTTCAATGGATCGCATTTCAAGCCATTGGATTCTCAAAAACCCAACAGTATTATAAAAGCATACTGGTTCTAATTGAATCAGTATTGTTCAAACACTACACAAACCCAAAAGATCCAAAGTTTATTACCCATTCAACAACCCAAATATTAAAAATTCTTCGACCAAGGGATTGGAGTGAAAACCCAAATTCTCCAAAGAAATTTCCAGCCAAATTTACCACAAAAAGTGACCACCACCTATATTTCATATATTGGGATTACCAAATGGCGTGGTACAACACATTCTTAATGAAGAACCAACATATGAGACATTCTTGGCTTATATATTTCAAATAAGGTACCCAATTCAAATTCCCAAATTGGTTCCAAGAATGGTGGAATTGGTATGGACCATCATCCTTCGAGATCCTACCAGAAAAAAATTCAAAATTTATGGCCCAAATTCTTTAACAAATTTCAACTTGAACCAGACCAAAAACACATTTACAGAACAATCCATTTTTTTTCTCAAAGTTGTGCATTTCTTGGATTGTTTCTTGGAATTATTCCTATGAGCAAGTTCAATGTACTGGAATTCCATTATTAGTTCGAAACTACAGAAATAAATGGTGGGACAAGTTTAATGATGAAAAATATGATTCAAAATATTTGGATAACTTTTTCAACAAGAATCCAAGATTATATAAGTTCGAAGCCCGAGATCAAACCACAACAAAATTCCTTCAAGCAAAATTGACAGCTAGTGTGATGTTAGCTCAAACCAAGACCAAGAATGAATACAAAAAACTCATGGTTGAAATGCTCAGCTTAATGGATTCTGAATCCGAAGATGAGAAATCTTCAGCGTCTTCAATCAAAACGGTGGATCTTGCAGACGATACCACCTCCGTAACTATTACTAGGACAAAAAAACATGATGCAAAAGAAAGAAATGAATGAAGAGGAATAGGAAATATTCTCTAAGGTAAATAGTAAATATTCCCTAGCAAGAACAGTAAGATTCTCTGGCACATGAATAGTGAATATTCTCTGTAGTTTGTATTTTTGTAACCAGAGAATATATTCTCTGAAAAGTTTCAATTATATAATGATGTAAGGGATTGAATTTCCCGATTCAAATGATATAAAGAGGCAATAGCCCTCTATAAAAGGGTATCAGATTTAGAATGAAGGGCACGACTTGAAATACCCATTTCAGAAATCAAAACTCGTTTCTCCAAATTTTTAAGTTTTCAAAATTTAAGTTTTAAATTATTTTCCTTTTCAAGATTTAATCAAATTTTAATTTTAACTTACAAATTACGATTACGATTATCACATTTCAAATTCCATCCTCAGATCCTCGGGACATAAATATTAAATTAATATATTTACGAAGTTGGTATAGTAGAATATTAAAGGTTGATCCTTTAATTTTTCTTATTAATTGCTTAATTAAGGTACAAAGACTAAATTGTAAAAATCTTATCTTTATAACTTTTTAATTGGCCAAAGATTCCTAATGGAAATTAAACCAATTTATAATGTATGTTAGTGGGAAATGATGGAAGAATCCATTTATATGTTAATTAATGAAGGATTAGGTTAACTAAGGTCTTAATTAAGGTCTCTTGCAACCTTCTATTCTGCTCCAATAATTTCCTATTATCTTCAATCAAGTACGCATGTATCTTGCGAGCTCTTTGTAGCACCCCCACGGTAGATTGATGAACATTTTGTGTTTCCCTCTTCTTAATCTCTGCTTCGTTAATGCCCTCAGCGAGCCCCACACTAGCCATGCCAGCTTTAGTTAAGATCATTTGCAGAGAGAGTACTAACTCTTGCGGAGAAGGTTTACTTGTGCTACTAGATGACTTAGATGGTCAGATGTACTACTTTGCTTCTTCAGACATACAACTGTTCCATTGCTTCCTCACCTCATTAGGACTAAAAGAAAACTTTTCTTACTGAGATGTTCTCTCTATTGAAATAAAATCCTTGGTTCACCACCAGAAGCGATGAACTTCATGGAACCACTAGGGGGCCATGATCAATAATAGCTCTGAAAATGTCATCAGTTGTTGGTCTTGGTGGTGGAGGAGAATTATCAGGAGAAATGGGGAGAGATGAAATTGTGGCAGGATCTGTAGTAATAGGAGTTATCTCGACAGATGGCTCATCGTAATCTCTTCTTTTCTTATGATGAAGCTCCCCTATTGGGCTACCATCATCTTCAATACTTAGTATAAGGTTAGCAATTCCAGCAGCAGTCTTTTGCCTCTTTCTACTACTAGCACTTCCCTCCCCAACAGTAGTGCCAGAGGGACCACCTCGCATACTCTGCGTAAAAGACCACACGTCCATGTATTTGTCGATCTCTCTTGATAAGCTGGTGGATTCCTTTAAACTTTTTTCAATACTGCGAGCTGTGCTTGCATCACTAGTAAGTATAACATCAGCACCAACAATTAGTATAAGATGGTTCTCACCACTTTCCACATTCCCTGAAGATTTCAAAGACTATGAACGAGGCTTTAATTTACAAAAAATATAGAAATCATTTTTAGGTTTATCTTTGTGTCCCAATAATATGAGCCTCAACTCGTGAGTAGCTCCATGTGGCCAAGCAAACTGTGCAGGTAGTAATCCAACGATGTCCACACCATCACCAGCATCAACTTGTCTCCATCCATTGTTAGCTATAGTAATATAATATTTTTTTTTGAAATTTCCAGATTGGGCTTTATTATGAAAATAAAAGTTATTGTTCAAAACTGAAATCAAACCAAATAAACAAAAATAAGATAAAAGAACCTAAAACCCAATACGGCCCAAATCAGATGGCCTTAACCAAAATAAAATCTAGATATTTATAATGAATGTTCTAGAATCGGTCATTAAAGCACCGACCCATTGCCCAATCAGAAGAAGCATGGGAAACCGTCTTCAGTCTTTTCTGTCATCTCCTTTCATAATGACGATTTCATTTCCAAGGTAAGCCAAAAGAAATCAGTCCGTTTCATTTTCTTGTTCAAAGCCTTTCATTCTTCATTTTTCTTCTCTGGAGACTTCTTCTTCACTTCCCCCATCCAGCCGAGCTTGATCCATTTGCATAATCTGGAACTCCCCTATCCAGGTAAAACTCTTCTCCTCTTCTCAATGATTCTGTTGCTATGATATGAGCAAGACCATTTGCGGATCTAGGTATATACTGAAATCTGATGTTTTCAAGTCCATAGATTTCCTGTTGAATGTCAAAAATGTATACTCCCACCATAGATCTATCTTGACTCTTCGATTTACATTTTTTGACTATTGTGAGGGAGTCTCCTTCAAGGATCAAATGTCGCCATCCCCTCCTGATTCCCATTTGAACGCCTTTCCGGCAGGCAATTGCTTCAGCAGCAAAGGCTGATGGAATACCAAAATGAATCTCTGAATATGAAAAAAGAATAGTACCATTCGAATCTCTGGCCACAATACCCACACCCGACTGATTCTTTACTTTATCGTAAGCACCATCAAAGTTGATCTTCATGAAACTTTCCTGTGGTGGCGACCATCTCTTTTTCTCTAAGGTACGGTTCAGATCTCTCTTCTCAAGACTATCAATTTCTTTGATGTAACTGATTATAAGATTTGCAACTTCCGTCCCCTTTCTAATTTTACCTTCATGTATTCTTTTGTTTCTGTCACCCCATATTGCCCAGAGTGCACAACAAAATACGCGACTTTGATCAAGGTTGAGCTGCTCTATTGCCTAGGTAATCCACTGTCCAAAATCTTCACAATGATTCCTTAAAATGCACTGAAACGATAATGATCTCCACACCTCCCTTGTAACATGACAGTAACGAAATAAGTGGTTCATTGTTTCAGCTTCTTCTCCACATCAGGGGCAGCTCGGATTTACTACTAACTTCCGATGTTGAAGATTCACCTTTGTAGGCAGATAATTCCTAGATAGCTTCCATATTGTAACCTTAATTTTAGCTGGTAGATTCAGGCACCATAGTTTTTTATAAAAATTCCCATAGATGGTCTGTAAAGCATAAGCTCTAGGATTGTCAGTCAATTTTTGTAATAGTTGATAGGCACTTCTGACCGTAAACTCACCCGACCGTTCGCCTCCCCAGATAAGAAAATCATCATGCGGTGTTTGTGCCAGAGGGATTCTGAGGATTCTAGCTGCGTCGTCTTCCAGGAAGGTACTAGTAATCAACTCTTTTTTCCAACTTCTGGTATTATTATCAATCAACTCGCCAACTTTAACATCACGCAAAAAATTAATATCTGATGATAATCTAAAATTAACAGAATCTGGAATCCAAGCATCGCTTATGCAAATATTAGTACCCGTCCCCACCCTCCAACAATGCCCTTTTTTCAAAAAGTCCTTTGCTGCCCAAATACTTTTCCATACATACGAACTAGAATTTCCTAACCTGAAATTTAAGAAATTATCATCCGAAAAATACGTAGCTTTAAACACTTTCGTTACAAGCGCATTCTGATTATTCATAATCCTCCACCCTTGCTTAGCCAATAGAGCTACATTGAACTGTGCCATATTTCGGAAGCCCATACCACCCTCTTCTTTAGGCCTACACATAAATTCCCATTGACACCAATGAATTCCTTTCTTTCCTTTCCCTTTCTGCCACCAAAATCTAGCAACTAAATTGTCAAACTAATCACAAAGCGATTTTGGTAATAGAAAACATGTCATAGCATAAGTAGGAATTGCCTGAAGAACTGATTTAATAAAAACCTCTCTACCCCCTTGAGAGAATAAGCGAGTACTTCAATTATCAATTCTTTGCTTTATTCTGTCTTTGAGATTCTAAAACGATTCTTTTTTCTTCCGGCCTACAATATTTGGCAATCCAAGATATTTTTCCATATTGTTCGAAAATCTTATTCCCATATCAGCTGATAACCTGCCTTTATCCCCCTCCTTCAAATTCGAACTAAAAAAGATCATTGATTTATTAAAGTTAACACATAGCTTTGAAGTAACTTGTACTACTTTCTGTGGCTTCACCAAACAAAATACAATCGTCTGCGAATAACAAGTGCGATATTATCGGGCCTCTTCTGCTGGCTCTCACCCCTTTAATCAATCCCTCTTTTGTAGCATTCCTGATTAACGACGATTAACCTTCACTGCAAATAAGAAGTAGAAAAGGGCTACGTGGGTCACCCTGTCTGAGTCCTCTGGTTGGTTCAAAGACTCTACCATTCTTCCCGTTCGTAGTAACAACATAAGAGACTGTAGAAATACATCTCATTATAAGTACCACCCATTCCTTCGCAAAACCCATCCGTATCATAACTTCCTTCAAGAAAGCCCATTCCACCCTATCGTAAGCTTTACTCATGTCAAGCTTAATTGCCATAAAACCTTTCTTCCCCTTACGTTTTTTCCGAAGAGTATGCAGAATTTCATAAGCTATCAAAATATTGTCTGAAATTAGCCTCCCTGGGACAAATGCACTTTGAGCACTATCAATGCATCTCCCAATGACTTCTTGAAAACGATTGGCAATAGCTTTAGCAATAATTTTATAAAGAACTGTGCATAAACTAATTGGTCTAAAATCTGCAAGGTTTGTAGGATTGGACTTCTTCGGAATAAGGGTAATCTTAGTTACATTTAACTCTTCCACGTCTTTTCCATTATTTAAAACTTCTAAACAAAAATTCCCAATGTCTTCGCCCACTATATGCCAGTATTTTTGAAAGAATAGAGCCGGGAAGCCATCATAACCTGGAGCTTTTGTTGAACCCATTCCCTTCACTGCAATATAAATCTCTAACGTAAATTTTTTCAATAGGGTTGCATTGATATCCGAAGAGATGCAATTCTGAACACCTGTTAGAAGATGAGAAGGATCTCCAACGCCTGTAGTCGAGAAAAGCTTTTGAAAATACTGCGTCGGCAACTCATTAATTTCAAACTCAGTAATTCCTCTCCCATCATCATTATCAAGCCTGCTAATTGTATTAATTTTTCTCCGCATTGATGCATATTTATGAAAAAATGCTGTATTTTTATCCCCCAACTTTAGCCAATTAGCTCGTGCTCTCTGTTCCCAATACATCTCCTCCTTCTCGATTTCCATGCTCAAATGAATTCTTTTATTAATTATCTGGTTCATAACATCTTCATCAGGTTCCTTCTTCATTAAATCTTCAAGCTCTTTTGTAGTTCTTTCTGTCATTCCCTTCCGTTGCCTTCTAATAGATTTAGCCCATTTCGATAAGCTAATCTACAAGTTCTCAAGCTTTTCCAAAACCGATCCATTTTGTGACTTCCAGGCTTCCCGAATTTCTTTCTCTATTGACTCCTCTGTAGTCCACCAGGCTTCAAATTTAAAACTTGGAACTGTCTTGAAACTGTTTAAATTAATTGTGCTTATTAACAAAGGACAATGATCCGAAAGGGTAGACGTCAGATGATTAATATTGCCCGTTGGAAATAACTCCATCCATTTTTCGTTTGCAACACCTCTATCCAATCTTTCCCGTAAGTCGTCTCTGGTAAATTCCCTCTCTCCCATGTATACCATACTCCTGAATATCCCAAGTCTAAAAGGTGACATTCTTGTAGAGTTTCCCGAAACGCTGCCATCTTTCTTTCCTCCATCGGTTGACCTCCTTTTTTTCAAAAGAATAAGCTATTTCATTGAAATCTCCACTCACTAACCAAGGATACTCTTGCTCCTGTCCCAAGATCTTTAATAAATCCCATGAAGCATTTTTATCTTGTGAGTAGGGAGAGCCATAGAACCCCGTGAATCTCCAGTCGCCATGAGCACCTTCTCCTTTAACCAGTACATCAATATGACTTATTGACAAAGATCTAAGGTGAATCTGAACCTCCTCTCGCCATGCTAAACAAATACCACCCCGCGTACCAGCAGCTCCTACTTCAAGTACATTCATGAAACCACACATTCTTCTAATTGCTTCCATACGTTTTCCACTTACTTTAGTCTCCATTAAGAAGACAAATTGAGGATTACTTTGCTTAAGTAAAAACCGAAGCTTCCTTACTGCCCGTGGACTCCCCAATCTACGGACATTCCAACATATGATTTTCTTTGTGCCTGGTCGGCTTGCCCATTGGCAGCCGCCGATCCTGTCTGGTTGGAAAATTCTATTTGTAAATTAATTTCATCCTTCGAAGTTAGATCTTGTTCAGCACGTTTTGTCCTTTTTAGATTCTCTTCCCGAATCTCCTTTACCCCATCTTCATCTTGCACTAATTCTGCCAATTTCCTTTTTTGCAATTTACGATCAGCCTTATGGTTCTCCTTCCCTCCCACTATTTTCCTTCTTTTCCAACTAACTTTCCTGGCTAAAACTAGATTACTGACAGTACTATCTACATTACCTCCTTCATTGATACCTGCTTCCTTGTGTAATTCAAGATCTGCAACAGCTGATGCCAAACAAGAACTATCCTGGATCCCTCCCACTAAACCACTACTTTGCTCCATGTACTGATATTCTTCCTGGTTCTTTGTAATGCCTCCAACATAAGAGCATTGTGGTTGTGATTTTTTCAATAAAGCATTAAACTTTAAACTCTCCCTTCCCACTAACGTTGATTCTGCTTTTAATGCTAAAGAAAAAGGTGGATCCACTTTAATTCTGTTTTTCTCTACAGGAGTAAATTCCGAGCAAAAATAGATCGGATTAGTCGCTTTGACCTGGAATTCATTGTCAAGTCATCCGCAACTGTTTGTTTAGTCAAAACAACAATTCTCAAAAAAATCCCATTCTTTTTTCATTCTTCATCGAATCCTACGACCCTAATGAACCAAAAAAAAGGATAAAGGCCTAGCAAAAATTGCTTGTTTTTCGAGATACCACTATTGTATAATCGTCAATTACTGACATTGGTAAACGGCCCAAAGCAATTTGATTATAATTCAATTCGTGACGGTCGTAAGTAGAAAGTTCATATTCTTCAGTCATTGATAAACAATTTGTTGGACAATACTCAACGCAGTTACCACAAAATATACAAATTCTAGAAAAATATTGAAAAGGAAAAATACTTCGAAGATGAACTTGTTCCCATGCAATAGTCAGGAATTCTTGGCGGTATCGAGCCGGAACAACCTGTTTAACATTTTAGAGGATTTCACAAAACCCTGATCACTTAGTTTTTGACTTTTCGGGAATATATTCGAATTAATATTCGAATTATATAATAATAATTTTTTAATATTCTAAAAAATAAAAAAATAAATAAAAAAATGAAAATCTAGAAATTTAATATTAATATATAAATTGCATAAAATTAAAATAAAATAAAGTAGGAAATTACTAAAAAAATGAATACATAAACTAAATACAATAATAGATAAAACGAGATGCGACTTCCCCTAGATATTTTACACTTTCTCCCACAAAAAAGCTTGTAATGCCTACTCCAACTCCTCAAATTGATCCCTAATTGGAAGTTTCGACGAGATAATAAACAGATTGTTGACCTTTGGAAAGAATTGGAAAGAAAAGGGGAAAAAGCTTTTTCACTGTTTGTTCTTTGATTTCAAAAAAAACATTCTAAATTATGTAAAAAAGGCAAAAAGCAAACAAATAGGGAAAGCCGGCTATCGGAATCGAACCGATGACCATCGCATTTGGATGCCATGCCCTAACTTGCCACATCCAAAACAGTAAGTCGGCAACTTTTCATACTTAAATGGGATCCAAGATTTATTCCCATTCCCTATTGTGACAAAAATACCCCTTCGAAGAGGTTTCTGAACATTTAACAGCACTCTAAGCCGACAAAATTCACCAAGAATTCCAGATCTGATTACCTCTCCAAAAGTGACTCCTATAGCATGCAAAAGGTCTTTTTTATCAAACTCTGGTAGACACGGCCCAATTTTAATCCAAAACGGTGATGAGACAAGCCGAATTTGATCTCTTAACATTGATTTATTCAACTGATCGAACAGGATTAATTGCTTCCTAAACAACCATGGTTGGCCTTCCAAAACAGTCTCTAAATCCTCTTCCAATTCAAACTCAATCAAAAAGAGATTTTGTCCAGCAACTTGAATCACAAATTTCTTCCTTGTCTTCCAAATACTCCTCATCTGTGCTTTGAAACTATCTTGATTGTAAGGTTTCTTTGTCCATACAGAACATATCAAAGAGAAATTGCCACTTGGTTCCACCATCGAACTTTTATCCGAAAGTTGAATAAGCTCTTCTGTTAATAAGGCGATCTCATCTCCCCCAAACCCATCGTTACCACCGCTCTCCATTATCCCAAGCCGCAGCAGCCACTGTTTTCGCTAAGATACCAAGGATAGCACTCTTGGTTTCTAGGGTTTTATAGTAATATAATATTAAAACTAATAATTTTTTAGTAACATAATTGAAAATTTCATAAATTAATCTTAAAAATTAGTAATTTTTTTAAATGTAAGAGAAATATAATTTTCTAAACATTATTAAAATTTTATTTATATAATTTTAAAAATACACATTAAAAATTATTAAAAAGAACACATTAAAAAACTATTTAAAATTTTTAAAAAATAATTTAATCTTTTAAGCAGCATACATGAATTTAAATTTCAAAATATGTACATGATATACTTTAAACATAGATGAATAAAAGTAAACTTTAAAAAGTTTCTAAAAAGTTAAAATAATTTTTTGAAAAACATTATTACAAATACATTTCATAAATAAAATTTTAATAGATTTCGTGAATATTTTTTTATATATGTTTAATTTAAGAATTTGTATATATCGTACTTTAATTTTATCAAATAAACATTGAATAGAAAATGTATAAAAAGTATAATATAATTCAAATTTATTTATAATGTGAATCATTAAATTTATACAAAATTATTAAACAATTTTAAAATATTTTAATTGATACATATAATGAAACCTAAACTAGCATAATATATAAATAATTCAAATTTCTTTAAAATTTTAAAAATAAAAAATATAAATATAAATTAAAAAAAATCAAAATTTTATATAAAATATAAAAAAATCATATATAATATATAAAAATTCAAATTTTTTTAAAAAATTTTAAACAATGAAAAAGAATTCTACAATATATAAATATATAAATATCAAAATATTATATAAAAATTGAAATTTTTAACAAAATTATATAAAAATCAAAATATTATATAAAAATTTAAATTAAAAAATCTAAAATTATAAAACATATAAATTGAAATTTTTAAAAATAAAATATTATATAAAAATTGAAATTTTCTCATAATTTTTTTTTCAAAAACTCTAAATTCTAAAGATTCAAAAACATATATCTAAATTTCTAAAAGTTAAAAATTTGTATATGTTTTGGATGAACTTTGTCTATTTTGGAAATTTAGATATATTGTTTTGACTTTTTAGAATTTTAAGTTTTTGAAAAAAATAAAAATTTATGAAAAAAATTTTATTAGAATATATATTTGAAAAATTAATTTTTTTTTGCAATTTTTTAAAAATCATTTTATTTTTTAAAATTTATATTTATATATTTCATTAATTTTATATTTTTTAAAATCTTTTGTTAAAAATTAATTTTTGAATTATTTATATACTATATATTATTTTTTACAATTTAAATAATATATTATCTATAATATTATAAAACAATAAAGAAGGGTGATGTGATGTGTTTTAATTGCGCCACTCAGATAGTCAAGGTTGGTTAACGCTGACCAATGGTCTGTCAACGGTTGGTCAACATTGACCAAGGATTGGTCAATGTTGGTCAATGACCAATAAATGGTGAGTTAATGTCTTTATTTTAAATAAACTTAAGTGCCACATGATGTATATTGATTGATGTCATGTGATTGCTAGTTTTTAAGGGTATTAAAAACAAAAAAAAACTATTTCACTAAAAAAAACAAAAAAGACTGAATCGGGTAACAGAATGATAATTTTTTTTGATGTCTCAATATATTTACTAGAGCGAACTCAGTAACTAATTTTCTGTATTCTGTAGGCCTATTAAGAGGTAGATATTGACCACGAGTTTTAAAGTTACTCTATATCTAGGGCGAGGATCGAACTCTCAACCACTAGTTAATGTAGGAAAGACTCTTAGCATCTCACTTACTTCCTGTGGTTAACAAAATGATAATTTAAGTATCTATCTGAGACAAAAAAGTTTAAATAATAAATGGGAAAACAGGCCTAGTTGAAGTGCAAAATTTAGCATAAGTCTAAAAAAAATAAAGATTTTTGATCCCAAAATTAGGGAAGAGTTATGGGTGAAAATTTATATTGACAAGTTTGAGATCGACAAGTGAATAACCTTAGATTGTCGAGAACTAAAAAAAAATAGAAATTTTCAATATAGCACTCAACAAGTAATCTTTATTACTTCAAATTTGTTTAACAAATGTTTGGGGGAAATCCAAAATCAAAATTGGGTTTTGTGTTTCAAGAGATTGAAGGGTTAAAACAAAGGAAAACGACGACCGCTTTAGCTTGATGTTGTCTATTTTGACATTTTATGAAGCATAAAATTTGTGCAAAGGGAACAAGGACAAAGATGATAAATAATTCTTGATTTAATCTACCATCTTACTCTTGTATGGTTTGGGAATGGACTAATGAAATAAAATAAAATAATGGTGGTGAAGAAAATTAAGAAATGAGAAAGGTTGTAGGCAAGGTACTTTCATGAAGCTCTCTTAAGGGTAATAGTTTTCAGCTATGATGCAATCTCCATGGGAAGTCCAGATCACCCGTGAAGCTAATTTTGCAGCAGCCGTGACTAGGTACCTGGCATGCAATTGTTCGATCATACTCCTAGCGGCATTTGAATCTGCTCTTATGAGGTGTTCAGGGTACAATTTACCAGTAATCCCCGCAAGAGCAAAACCCATCTCTAAAATGGTGAAACCGGCTTTGATCCCTCACGATAATCTCTCGTTCAAAAACTTTTGATGTAAGCTTAATTGCCAAGTGACAATCTGCACAAATTCTCAAATTCTTTACAATCCTAATGGGGGTCCCTGGTGCTGTCTTAAGTAGCATGAAAGCAACCGCAATCTTCTCGTTATGGTAAGATAAAGCATTCTCTTTCTCTTCTTCCTCTATATCAGCAAGCACATTTTCTGTATGGGGAGCATAACCTTCCAATCTTAACCTCTTTGTTATTTCTGCTAGCATTGCATAAATTTGGTCACTTTGAGGATGAGATCTATCGTCCATTAGAAATTCATACACATGATTGCCAAACTCTACTAGGCTATAACCTGGAATTTTCTGCACTCCGTCGCTAAGCATATTTCTCCTGAGGACATGCACATCGGACCAGCGTTGCTCTGAAGCATAGAGGTTGGAGAGGAGCACATAGTCTCCACTATACCCAGGTTCTAGCTTTAATACTTGAGCTCTTGCATACTCTCCTAAAGTCAAATGGCCATGCATTGCGCACGCTCCTAACAATGTCCTCCATATAACAGCATTAGGCTGCAATGGCATGTTTCGGATATATTGATATGCCTCCTTTACCAAGCCTGCCCTACTCAACAAATCAACTATGCAACCATGATGTTCTATCTTGGGCACAATCCCGTATTTCTCTTTCATCCTCTTAAAGTAACTGAAACCTTCATCAACCATCCCACAATGACTACAAGCGTAGAGAACCCCAACAAAAGTAACTTCGCTAGGCACCAATTCCTCTGTTTCCATCTCCTTGAAAAGCTCAAGTGCTTCCTCGCCAAACCCATTAACAGCCAATCCGACAATCAAAGAACTCCATGAAACTGCATTCCTTTCCTTCATCTCATCAAATACTTTCCTTGCCTCTCTAATGCTTCCACACTTTGCATAAAAATCTAACAGCGCATTATTAACATGCAAATTATCAGTCAAACCAACCTTCACCATATATATGTGAACTCTCCTCCCCAACGCCAGAGCACCGAGCTCAGCACAAGCGGATAACAAGCTAAGCACAGTATACCCATCAGGCTTTACACCTTCCAACTTCATTTCCCTGAAGAGAGTCAGAGCCTCGTTAGGTTTTCCATTAAGAGCGAACCCATTAATCACAGAATTCCAAGCCACAATATCTCTCTCAGACATTAATTCAAACGTCTTATGCGCACTATCGACGAGTCCACAAGCGGCATACATGTGAAGCAAAGAATTCTGAACAAAGGCTAACGAGTCATACCCATTTCTTATAACTGTGGAATGCACAATTTCCCCGATTCTTACATCTGCCAACTTGGCAACGGCTTTTAAAAGAAAAGGGTAAGTGTGGGTATCAGGTTGGATGCATGACGCCCGCATCTGGCGGTATAATTGAAGGGCTGGCTCTTGGCTTTCACTCTCAGCATAGCCTCTAATCATGGTATTCCAGGTGAACACATTAGAGCTCCGGATACAAGAAAAGATGTTGTGAGGATATGACATAGGAGCAGAGAGCGAAACAAGGCTATAGATAAGGTGCTTGCCAATATCAGGGTCATTGAGTGGGACCCCATTCCTCATAGAGAAAGCGTGGATTTGTCTGAGTTTGAGTTTGGAAGAGCCGCAGTTTTGTAAAAGGAAAATGCATTTCTTGACCAACAAAGACTCTGGTTTGTGCGGGGAAGATGAGGTTGGTGGGGTTATGGAGTAGAAGCATGAGGTTCGCGGAAGAGGGTGCTTTGAGAACATCGATCCATAACTTCTACATTTTGCTTTCTTCATGATGCATTATGGCTTGCTTTATTAGAATATATAAATCATAAAGGATTCAGGATTGGAGTTTATCTCAAATGTTTTTGATATTTAATCAGAAACAGTTGCTGGCAAATTTACTAATAGTAGTAACATTAGACAGAGTAGCAAGTCAACTAAGATTCATTTATATATATTCCTCACCAACCAACCAGTACTGACACCCGCTTTTTTGTCCATATATACAGTATCTTGAGCTATATTACATATCAAGGTTGAAAAAGAGCAAGGTAAGTGTTAAGTATGATTATTATTTTCAGTTAAATTTGAGAAATAATCTTCTAGTTAAACTCTATTTATTTATTTCAATCAAACATTGATTAGTTTAGATTATTTTATTATTATTTGACATATGAATTTAACCTATAAATAGGCTCTTTTACAACCTTAGAAAAGGCATCCCATTTAGAGATTAGAACTCATAACACATTTAGAGAATTTTGTGTTTACGTTTTGATGGTTTTTTATTTTCGGGGTTTGGGGTTTAATTTTATCTCCATCTTTTGTACTCTTCATTCTTTTTCCATTATAGTTAAATTATCTTTGCCCGTGGTTTTTTATCCTCTTTGGAGGAGTTTTTTCACGTTAAATTTGTGTGTTCAATTTCTCAATTTATTCCGCTATTTTTGTAACTTGTTTTTTAACTGGGTCAATCCCTAACAAGTGGTATTAGAGCTAATTTAATTTTCATAGATAAGCCCATTCAGATATGGCAACAACAATGTTTGAAATTGAGAAGTTCGATGGTGAGACAAATTTCAATTTGTGGCAAGTATGGATGATGGCAATTCTAGTTTAATCCGGTTTGAAAAAGGTTGTTACCGGGAAAAAGCCTGAGAATCTAAATAAAACAGAATGAGAAGAGCTTGATGAAAAGGCCTTGTCTGTAATCTAGTTGTGCCTCGCGAATACGGTATTGCAGGAGGCATTGATGGAGAAGACCTCATCCGCATTGTGGAAAAGGTTAGAAACTCTTTATACGACTAAGTCTCTGGCTAACCGTTTAGTGTTGAAACAACATTTATTTACGTTTTGCATGAACGAATGTGAGCTTCTTAGAGATCACATCAGTCAATTCATTACTCTTTTAAATGATTTAAAGAACGTTGAGGTTCATATTGATGATGAAGATCAAGCTATGCTATTATTGTGCTCTTTACCCCCTTCACACAAGTTTATCAAGGAGACCTTGATTTATGCCAAAGACAAAATCTCGTTCGAAGATGTGAAAGGTCATTTGTTGAGTAGAGACAAACTCGACAATGAGCTTCATTTGGATAGCAAGGCAGATAGGCAAGCTTCCGTTTTGATGGCATCAAAGAAACGAGACAAAAGGTGTCGCTATTGTAAAAAGTTAGGTCACATCAAAGCAAATTGTTATAAACTACGAAATAAAAGAGCTGCTGAGAGTAACGAGAAAGATGTAGTTGGTGCTAATTTGATCGATGAAAGCGGTGATGATTTCTTGTTAGTGTCAACGAGCGATAACTCCAAGTTCACGTTCGAGTGGATCCTAGATTCGGGATGTTTTTTCCACATGTGTCCCAATAGAGAATGGTTCTCCACATACAGTTTGGTTGAAGGTGGAGTTGTGCATATGAGAAACGATTCATCTAGTAAGGTAATTGGTATTGATACTGTTAAAATTAGGATACACGATAGGACGATTAGGACACTCTCAGATGTCAGGTATGTACCTGATTTACGAAAGAATCTCATCTCCTTAAGTATTTTAGACTTGAAAGGATGTAGAATCAACATCGAGTCAAGTGGCATTAAAGTATCTCGTGGAGCTCTCGTTTTGTTAAAAGGTAAAAGAACTGGCAGTCTTTATATTCTGGAAGGTTCTACAGTGACCGGTGAAATCGGACGTCCCTCGTCCATTACAGAGTTGAATTCAACTCGTTTGGAGCGGAGGCAACTTGGTCATAGGAGGGAAAAATGTATGACCATTTCGTTGAAGAGAGGTTCTCTTTTGAATGTAGGTTTTGAAAAGTTAGGGCACTGTGTTCGTGAAAATCAGACTCTGGTTAGTTTTGATTTGGCAATGTACAAGTCGAAGGCTAGAAGTCCTCCAGTTTCTAAACACAGATTTGACTCAGTTAATTCCATGCATAGTTCAAGATAGGCTCGTGGCGGGCTTTCGGCAAAGATGGCATTGTAGAAATATGAGCCAAGGTGGAGATTTGTTAAGTATGACTCCTATTTTCAGTTAAATTTAAGAAATAATCTTCCAGTTAAACTCTGTTTATTTGTTTCAATCAAACACTGATTAGTTTAGATTATTTTTTTTATTATTTGGCATATGAATTTAGCCTATAAATAGACTTTTTTACAACCTTAGAAAAGACACCCCATTTAGAGATTAGAACTCATTACACATTTAGAGAATTTTGTGTTTACATTTTGAGGGTTCTTTGTTTTCGGGGTTTGGGGTTTAGTTTTATCTCCATCTTTTGTGCTTTTCGTTCTTTTGCCATTATAGTAAAATTATATTTGCCCGTGGTTTTTTATCCTCTTTGGAGGGGTTTTTCCACGTTAAATTTGTGTGTTCAATTTCTCAATTTATTCAGCTATTTTTGTAACTTGTTGCTTAATCGGGTCGATCCCTAACAGTAACGAAAGGTTAATTAATGATTGTATCAATCAAAAAGTTCCATTGTGGCGTGGCATTGGTGAAGGATCAAAGGTCTTCTACTTGGTTGAGTTGTGACAGCAACAGGCTCTGCTCTACCATTTGATATCTTTAGCATGTCAAGTGTTTCAACACATTTCTCAACCCTCTTGCCTAGAAAACCATACACTAAACTGTTCTGATTGTTGAGTCACGTTCTGCATTTTATGATGACGGGATCAATGTTTATTATGTGCGAGGAATTTGAAACTTCTCTCGTTCTGAATGAATCCAGCTTAAGCACCTGCAAACTTTTCTGGGCAACAGCATCTCTCTCGGCAACAATGTTGTCTACCTTTATTGCTTGTCCCATCAGCATCTCACCTCCGGTACCTGGACTCCATTGGAGATTGATTTTTCCATTGCAAAAACTTAAGGCCGCCCCCGGCCCCCAACAACATTCAAGTTCCTGGCTCATGCAACAATAACATTAAATTTCTTAATGCATTAAAAATAAAAAGGAAAAAAAATTGAAGTAGAATTGAAAAAGGAATTTGTTCTTATGTATCTAATAGAAAAAATAAGGATTTTGAATTTGGCTAAAACTTGAGATTGTGACAAACACGTTGATAAGGTGATGATGAGGCCTGTACTAGAGGTGATCATGGCTGGGCCAGGCTCAGACAAAATTTTAGGCCCATTTTTTAGGCCCGAGCTTGGCCTAGCCTGAAATATGGGCCTAAAAATTTGTCCAAACCCGGTCTGAGAGAAAATTACTAAGCTCGAGCCCGGCCCGGCTCAGCCCATATTAAATATATATAATATATAATATATATTTGATTAAAATAAAAATATATATTTAATATATAATTCGGGCCAGGTCGGGCTCGACAAAAAAAGTTTTACCCGAGGCTCGGCCCGTTTTCTAAACGGGCTTTATTTTTTTACCTAAACCCATATTTCGGGCCTATATTTTTACCCGAACCCTCCTATTTTTTGGGCGGGTCGTCGGGCCGGGCCGGGTAGCCCAACCCATGATCACCTCTAGCCTGTACCAAAGCTCCTAAAATGCGGGGAGTGGTAGGATGGTAAAACTTGAACTATTTCTTGAATTTTAGTACGAATGGTAAAATTTGAACTGTTTCTTGAATTTTAAACTGATTTGTTTCATGTGGAGTGGATTTTTTTCTTCTGAAAAGTGGATGTGGGGCGGGTGGATTTTTTTTAGAGGGTGAGTATGAAGTGGTTATAGTAATTGCTTCTCTTGCTCCGCTCGACAATATAAAATTACCATTTTATTTTTGTATATATATAACTATTAAAAGGGTAAATTTATAATAATGTATTATAGAAAAATTCATATATTTTATGTTCAAATAATTTTCTAAAGAATTATGTTTAATTGTTTATTTTTTTATTTGAAATAAATTTTCTTTAAAAAATAAGGATAACAGTGCCATTAAATGTTCCACTATACCTCATGTCTTGGGCCCCTCAACCTACCACCAAAAAAATAAGCAAACGGTAAAAACAAATGAAATAAACTTCTTGATAGAAAGCTAACAAACGAACAAACACTAACAAAAACAGTGTAAACTAATCAAAACAACAAGAAATAACAGCCCCTTCCTTTCCTCCTTCAGTTCCGATGAAAACTTATTAAAAATCTCTCCTCGGCACCGCCCCATAATATCATTGCCTACGCACTCTGAAAGATTGAGAGGAGAGAAAAACTTTGGAGACCACATGGAGGTAGAAATGATGGGCATCTCCAAACTCCAAAGCTGACCAACACTGTTCATCTTCGAGAAACCTAGCGCTACTGATCTCTTTCAGTTTCTCGTTTCACTACCTGTGGGGCTTCCTCCACCTAGTATCGTGGCTCATGCAACCGTCACCCTTCAGTAGCCAAGGCATGCGCAACAACGTTGGCTCGTCTACCAACAAACTGAAAGGTGATTCTTTCGAATCCCTCATTTTTCCTTTGATGTCTTTGATGATCGGGCTCAACATAGACTTATCTTGTGTAGCTAAGTTTACTTTCTTGATTATTGTTAGAGAGTCTCCCTCCACTTGTATCGATTTAAACCCTAGCTCCACAACAAAATCAATGCCCTGTTCACAAGCTCATGCTTTGGCAACAAAAGCATCGACAATCCCATAATGCAAGTAGGTACATGCAGCCATTATTAAGCCCAAAGAATTCTTGATTACAACCTGTGAAATGGAACTCTTTGTAAGAAGCATTGAAGTTGACTTTCATACAATTTGAACCGGGCGGCATCCATTCCTCCTTTATCTGCGAGCAGGTTGATGTTTTGAACTCATCCACGACCTTCAGCTTTAATAGGTAAGCCCTAATGTACACAATCAACTCTTGCACAGACTACCTAACACTCTCCTGCACAATCTTGTTTCTAGCATACCAGATTGCCCAATACGATATTTCTATTAGTTTCAGTGTTTTTTCATTAGAAATCATGACCACCTCTGCTAACCATGACTTATGGTCTGAGCTCTCTGAGATAGGAACAGTTCCAATATTCAAAGAATCCATAATCTATTTTGAGATAGAATAGAAACGTTCCACATGATTAATGGACTCTTCTTCTGAGTTGCATAAAAAGTAGATATTACTTACTTGGAGATTTTTCCTTTGTAAATTATTCTTCCTCTAAGTTGCATAAAAAGTAGATATTACTTACTTGGAGATTTTTCCTTTGTAAATTATCAAAAGCACGTAGATAATTATTTGTAAACCTCCATAGTGTAATCTTTATTTTTGCTGGGATTGGTAAAACCCATAACCTAGAATAGAACTTTGTAAATAGGTTAGGCATGGTGGCATAAAATCCCCTTTTTTGTAACTATTCTTCTAGTAGTAGCTTATATCCTCTCTTATAAGTATATTCCTCAGAACTCTCATACCTCAAAACCATCTCATCAGTTACTTATGATCGGCCAATCAGAATACAAAAAAATTTCTCTGCCAACTCCTCATCAAACAATGCTCTAATTGCCCCCAGACCCAAGTATTAGTGCTATGATCAATTAAATTGGCTACTGTTGTGTACCTCACATCAATGTCCTGATGCCTTACTCGTCCATTGCCTTGTCCAGGGATCCAAGAATCATTCTAGATATTAACATTCTCACCTACACCAATTTTCCAACATGTTCCCTTTTCAATTAAGCTTCGAGCACTTTAAATACTTCTCCAAGTAAGTGACGGGTAAGCTTCTAACTGAGCTTGGGAAATATCTTGCTTTTATAACTTGATCCAACAAACTGGATGGTTTGGTTAAAATACACCAATATTATTTTTCTAACGAAGAAACATTAAACAACGCTAGATCACGAAATCTCAAACCACCACAAGATTTCAGTAAACAAAGAGTTTGCCAAGTGCTCCAATGACAACCTCTATCTAAGGTGTTATTCCTCCACCAAAATATATTAAGTACACTTTCCAACCTGTTACAAAGTGGCTTAGGAAAAAGAAAGCACTACATGACATACACTGGCTGTAACTGCCCAATTTTAGTGGTGCTAGAAATAGTGGTTCGAGACCATTAAATTTGGTGATTGAGTTGAAAATTTTATTATCTAGTATTTATAAGCCAAATGTGATTTTAGGAAGACTTTTGAATTAGTGAATTGTGTTTTAGAAGAATTTATTAGGATAATTGGTTTTGAAAACGAGGTATCGAGACCTTGATTTTATAAATCGAGCCGTGAATATTTTATAAATATTTACGGAGTTTCATTATGGTAGTATTAAAGTTTCGTTAGAAAATTTTAATGTTTTGATAGTTAATTAATTAAAAAGGATTAGATTGAAAAAGGTGCAAAACTTGTTAATTAAAGAAATAATGATTAAATGGCTCAAGTGATAAATAAGGGAGGACTAAAAGGGAAAATTATCTCAAAGAGGATGGCTGGGGCGGCATAAGCAGAGAAAATTCATAAAATTAGGTGAAACAATGGCAAGATTAGAATTTTTGTAAAAATTAAACAAATAAACAAGCAATTAAAAGAGATTGGGATTGAAATGGTTGTGTAAATGTCAAGAGTTACATTTTGTTTATGTTTCAAGTTAACTTATATATGTATGGTTTTATCATGTTTGGTATAAGTACTAGTGTGGTTAATGGATGGATAGTTCCTAGTCATAGTAATGAATAAATTGGTAAAACATGTTGATATAGGTAGTTACACGTGTGAATTGATTTATGTTCTAATTAGAATGTTAGAATATATGTGATAATATGGCCATATTAAAATTAGGAATTGGTATTTTTGGTGACCTTGTTATGACCTATATATAATGCAATTTGATGTGTGTAGGTTGAAGTCAAGAATGAGTGAGAAAAGAGACCATAAAATGACTTGTTTTCGTCTACACGGGCAGAGACACAGATGTGTGTCTCAGCCGTTTGTGACACACAGCCTGACACATGGGTGTGTGGTTTGGCCATGTGTCCCCTGTATCTTAAATTTTCAAAACAGAATGTCCAAGTTTTTTCACACGGCCTAGCACAGGGGCGTATGGCTGGCAGTGTGACCCAAGTCAAAGAGTTACACGGGTATGGATACAGGCTGGGACATGGCCATGTGCCTCACGCCGAATGTCTATACGATCTACGGCAGGGCATGTCTCCTCACACGGCCGGCCGCACAGGTGTGTCTCTTCTGCTCCTAAGAAAAATTTTAAAATTTTGTGAAATATTATTTGAGCTTTCGATTTAGTCTTAATTTATTTCTAACGCGTGTTTTGAGCCTTAGGGACTTATACAAGAGACAATACGAGTATTTTGGATGGTTTCTAATATGTTTGCTAAATGTTATGAAATGTTCGTATTTAATCCGAAAAGTCCAATAACACTTCGTAGCTCTATACTGACGACAGATAAGGATTAGGGGTGTTACATTTAGGGGTGTCATAACTTGGTTTAGCTGAATCTAGGAATGAATGTAGTGTGTAAAGTGTCTAGAAATACATGCCATATAAATCTGTGATAGTGTGATGTGTATGATTCAATCTAACCCTTGTTTTTCTTATAAATTATAAAGATGTCAGATAGATTTGAACATGCTGATCATGATGAGGCTAATAGTAGAGTACAAACATCTGAACATGGGACAAGTAGTAACGTCCCAATTCTTCCGGCTGAAGAACAAGTGTTTAAAAATATATTTTTTTGGGTTTATGAATCAATAGTTTAGTGAATTCATGCAAGAAAGAAACTTGGCTCAACAACCTTCTCCCCCTACTGCACCGTCCGAAATGCCTCCGGTTGCACCTCCACCTCTTCCGATGACTCAATTCAGTAATCGTACACCGATCGAAAAACTCAAAAAGTATGGGGTCGAAGAATTTCGAGGTAGATCAGAAGATGATCATTTGAAAGTTGAATATTGGCTTCAGAACACGATAAGAATTTTTAAGGAAATAGCTTGTTCTCTTGAAGATTATCTGAGATGTGCTGTGTCACTACTGAAAGAGGAAGCATATAATTAGTGAATGACTATAGTGGTCGTGGTGTCGAAAGATAAAATCACTTGGGAATTCTTTCAAAGTGAATTTAAAAAGAAATATGTCAGCAAAAGATACTTGGATAAAAAGAAAAGGGAATTTTTTGACTTGTGACAAGAGAATCGGTCAGTAGCTGAATACGAGAGAGAATTTGTATACCTCAGCAGAGATGCCAGGGAAATTGTACCAATAGAAGAAGAAATGTGTATTCGATTAGAAGAAGTGTTAAAATATGACATCAAAATGGTGATTAGGGGCACAAAAATACGAAAATTTGTCGTTCTGTCAGGTCGTGCTCCGAAAATGGAAGAGGTGTACAATAGAAAATGCAACGGGATAAAAGGAATAAAGAATCCTACAAGAGAAGTTCCTCCAAGTCATTTTCAGCTTTACCTGCGAAAAAGTCTAGAAATGATTTCAGTCGAGCTACTCTAATGCCGGAATGATCAAATAAGAATGTAGAGGCAAAGTGATGGCTTGTTACAAATGCAGAGCCACTGATCATTTATTCGAAATTGTCAATTACAAAGGCAGGAGGAAGACCAAAAGAGGAACAGTTGGCCACTTCTCAACGAAGTAGACATTCGAGACAAAATAGTGCTACTGGAATAGCTTGTTCGGGTATTAGGGATTCTGCTGCCCGGTCAGAGGTTAGGGCACCTGCATATACTTATGTCATCCGAGTGAGAGAGGAAGCTACATCTTGGACGTGATTGCTGGTACATTCTATCTTTTTTATGCTACTATATATGCATTAATTGACCATGGATCCACACATTTTTATGTTCGCACTGCATTAGTAACAGAAAAGAAATTGTCTATTGAGTCTACTAATTATGATATTCAAGTCACTAATCCATTAGGCCAAAGTGTGATAGTTAATTTAGTGTGTCGAAATTGTCCATTGAAAGTAAAAGGCTGTAAATTCCCTGCTAATTTGATGTTGCTACCCTTTCGGGAATTTAATGTTATTCTGGGAATGGATTGGTTAACGAAGCATAATGCTGTAGTAAATTGTTGAGAGAAACAAATTGATCTGAAAGGTCAGACAGGGGAGGTAATGAAGCATTTTTAGCCTACATTCTTGATGCTTGAGAGTCTGAATCGAAGTTAGAATAGTTACCAATTGTTAATGAGTTTGCTGATGTGTTTCCAGAGGAATTACTGGGTTTACCACCTGATTGTAAAGTTGAGTTTGTAATTGGTGTAATTTCAGGAACAATTTCGATATTTGTAACACTATATCGTATGGCGCCAGTTGAGTTAAAGGAATTAAAAACACAGTTGCAAGAATTACTAGACAAAGGGTTCATTAGGCCGAGTATTTCTGCTCGGGGTGTACCTGTTTTATTTGTGAAAAAAAATGGTTCCTTCAGACTGTGTATAGATTACAAACAATTGAACAAGGTCACAATTAAAAATAAATATCCTTTGCCTTGAATTGATAATTTATTTGATAAATTAAAGGGTGTCGTAGTATTTTCGAAGATAGACCTTAGGTCTGAGTATTATCAGTTGAAGGTTAAAGAGTGTGATGTGCCAAAGACTGCTTTTAAAACTCGATTCGGTTTGACCAATGTCCCTACTGCTTTCTTGGATTTAATGAATCGAATTTTTCAACCTTATTTGGATAGATTTGTGGCTGTGTTTATCGATGATATACTAATTTATTCACAGACAAAGTCCGAACATGCACAACACTTGAGAATTGTGCTACAGACTTTGAGAGAGAAACAAATGTATGCAAAATTTAGAAAATGTGAATTTTGGATTTATAAAGTTGGATTTCTGGGTCATACTATATCAGCCAAAGGGATTCGAGTATACTCGAGTAAAGCATCTGCAGTGGTGAATTAGAAAATTCCAAAGAATGTTTCTGAAGTACAAAGTTTTCTGGGTTTAGCAGGATATTATTACCGTTTTGTCAAGAACTTTTCGATGATTACTTCGCCGATAAAGAGATTACTACAGAAAAATATTGAATTTTTTTGGTCTGATGAGTGCCAGCAAAGTTTTGATCAGTTGAAGAAAATGTTGACAGAAGCTCCGGTATTAACCTAGCCAGAATCGAGTGTACCGTATGTTGTTTATAGTGATGCATCTCTAAATAGATTGGGTTGTGTACTGATGCAGTTAAGAAAAGTGGTGGTCTATACTTCTCGACAGTTAAAGACGCATGAGAAGAATTATCTTACACATGATTTTGAATTGGATGTAGTCGTATTCGCTTTGAAGATTTGAAGACATTATTTATACAGCAAGAAATGTTATATGTCTACGGATCACAAGAGTTTGAAATATTTGATTACTCAGAAAGAGCTGAATTTGAAATAAAGACGGTGACTAGAGTTACTTAAAGATTATTATTTAGTTATTGTCTACCATCTGAGGAAGGCTAATGTGGTTGCGGGATAGACTTAGTTGAAATTCGTCCTTGTTTGTACTTCGAGCCGATGAATTTTAATTTGTCTTTTGTTGAAGATGGTTCTGTATTAGCAGAATTGAGAACAAAACCTTTGTTCTTTCAATGGATTCGGGAATTGCAAGATGAGGATCCGAAATTGGTGTAAAAAAGACAGATGGTTCAGGATAATCTGATTTCAGAGTATAGCATTGATGATAATGGTATGTTGCGTTATCGCAGTAGAATTTGCATTCCGAATAATTCAGACTTGAAAAATAGTATTCTTTCTGAATCTCACAGTAGCATGTATTCCATCTATCTGGGAAGTACGAAGATGTATTGTGATTTGAAATGGATGTATTGGTGGTTGGGTATGAAAAGGGAAATTTGTTAGTTCGTAGCAAAATGTCTGGTTTCTCAACATGTGAAAGCAGAACATCAGGTACCAACGGGTTTGTTACAGCCTGTCATGTTTCCTGAATCGAAGTGAGAGCTTGTCACGATAGATTTTGTATCCGGATTACTTATGACTCTGAGAAAGAAAGATTCGATTTGGGTGATTCTTGATAGATTAGTTCGGCACATTTTATTCTGATTAGAACAGACTTTTCACTTGAGAAGTTAGCTGAATTGTATATATTAGAGATTTTGAGGTTACCTGGGGTCCTCACATCCATTATTTTAGATTGGGATCCGAGGCTTACATCGAGATTTTGGAATAAATTTCAAGAGGCTCTGGGTACAAAATTAAATTTTAGTACATTGTTTCATCCTCAGACTGAAGGGCAATTAGAAAGAGTGATTCAGATTCTGGATGATATGTTGAGATGCTGTATACTAGAGTTTGGAGGTAGTCGGGAAAAGTATTTACCTTTGGCTAAATTTGCTTATAACAATAGTTATTAATCCAGTATAAAAATAGCACCATTTGAAGCTCTTTACGGAAGGAAATGTAAAACTCCATTGTATTGGTCTAAATTGAGTGAATCCAAGCTAGTGGAAGTCGACTTAATATGGGAAACTGAAGAAAAAGTTTGAATCATTCAGGACAGTTTAAAGCTACTTCTGACCGTTAGAAATCATATGCAGACTTGAAAAAAGAGATATAGAATTTGCAATTGGAGATTGAGCGTTCTTAAAAGTCTCACCGTGGAAAAAAGTATTGCGGTTTGGCAGAAAAGGAAAACTGAGTCCAAGATTTATTGGACCATATGAAATTATTTAAAGAATCGGCCCTGTGGCTTATAGATTAGCTCTGCCTCCAAAACTTGAGAAAATTCATAACGTGTTCCACATATCGATTCTGAGACGGTACTGATTAGATCCTTCACATGTGATTCCTCACAATGAAACTGAACTGCAACCGGATATGACATGTTCGGAAGAACCGGTAAAGATTTTGGCCCTAGAGGTTAAGAAATTGCGAAATAAATGAGTACCATTAGTTAAAGTATTATGGTATTGTCGTGGTTTAAAGGAGGCTACTTGGGATACAGAGGAATCGATGAGATCACAATATCCGAACCTATTTCCAAGTGACAACCCAATTTTCAGTGGTGTTGGAAACAGTGGTTCGAGACCACTAAATCTGACGAGTGAGTTCAAAAATTTTATTATTTATTATTTATGAGTCAAATGTGATGTTAGGAAGACTTTTGAATTAATGAATTGTGTTTTAGAAGAATTTATTAAGATAATTGGTTTCGAAAATGAGGTATCGAGACCTCAAATTTTATAAACCGAGTCGTGATTATTTTATAAATATTTACGGAGTGTCATTGGGGTAGTATTAAATTTTCGTTAGAAAATTTTAACATTTTGATAGTTAATTAATTAAAATGAATTAGATTGAAAAAAGTGCAAAACTTGTTAATTAAAGAAATAATGATTAAATGGCTCAAGTGATAAATAAGGGAGGACTAAAAGGGAAAATTATCCTAAATAGGATGGTTGGGGCAGTATAAGCAGAGAAAAATCATGAAATTAGGTGAAACAAGGGCAAAATTAGAAATTTTGTAAAAATTAAACAAATAAACAAGCAATTAAAAGAGATTCTAGCAATTTCTTCACAATTCTTCAGCTAAAGACGCCATAGGAGATTCCCAAAAGCTGATTATCATATTTTTACTTCATGTAAGTTTAATTCTTGCTCTTTTCTTGAGATATTTGTGTTTTAAAGACTTTTACAGTTAGGTCCAACTATTTATGTCATTAGTTTTTGATTTTATGGGTAATTTTGAAAGTTACCATTGATTAATGCTGGATTTTTGTGATGAATTAAAATGGATTTAGAGCTTTAATTTTATTATATGATGATTTTATCAAGTGATTTCGATAGAAATTGATTTTAGGACCAAATTGTGAAAAGATTAAATATTAAGGTTTGATAATAAAATTATTTTGATCAAAGGTTGTATGATAGTTTAGATTATTTAGATAAATTTTCAATTGAGAAAAATTAGCTCATTTGATAGGCTAATTGGTGAGGGACTAAATTGTAAAAATTAAAAAATTTAGGGTAATTCTATAATTTTGAAAATTGAAGGGTATTAATTGTGAAGTGAATTAGAATTGAAATATATGCTAATGAGTGAATAATTTTATATTTTAGATTAAGAGCCCGTCGGTAATCGTGAAAAGGGGAAATTAGCACAATAGTCCTTGAACTATTACAAATTCCACAATTTAACCCAGGCAAGTACATCTAATTGCATTTGGATCTAGTTAATTGTATGTACTTAAGTAAATCTAGTTGCGTTTAGGACATTTCATTAGAACTTAGGTTGCGTTTAAATACTAGGTGCTTGTAATTGCTCGTGGAAGTGCTATGTTTTGTGGTATTGGTAGGTGCAGGATGAGGAACAAGAAATAAAGAAGTGAATTTTGTTGGGGCAGAAGGGTGGCCAAATTGTTAGCTCGTATGCCGTGGAAATACCGGGAAGGAGTCCAGTCAACATTCAGCGCATATCTGTTTCAGTCTAACTCTATTTGTACCAGATAAATATGTTTAGAAAAGAGGAGAAGATAAATCTTTGGCTGTGGGAATTATCCTGAAAAAAGAAGAAAAAACAATTTAAATAGAAGAAAAGAAGAAAACCCTAGTGGCGAAACAACGGGTAGAGATTCTTAGGAGAAATAGAAGGTAGCGACTGAATAGAGACATGAATAGAAAAATAAAAGGCAACCCATTTCAGCCACTGTGCAGCTGGAGTATGGATTGGACAAGCCAATGTTGTCTTCCAGACTTTCTTCCATTATTTCTAATATGTTCCTTCGTGAATTACAATGATGAAAATGATGTTTGAGATGAATTTTTTTTCCAACTTATGATTTTAATCTAAAAGGGTTGTGATTACTTTGATGAAACTTTAATTGTCTTTAATGGTTGCAGTATAAATTTGAACTATTTTACTATTTCATTCAATTTTTTATTCTTTACAATATATGGGAGCAATCCCTAGACATAGTCGACTGTGTAGAATATCCTTATATTAATCTAAATTTTGAAAAGGTTAAATTAGTTAGACCGTGGTTGAATGATATGGGTAAGTACTCAAGCGATACTTGCATTAGACTCTAGACATAGAGCAACGTTCCTACAGAAGGGAACAGTACATGGTACCATATTAAAGGCCTAAGACACAGGTAAGGTAACTTGAGGTTTTTGCTCTCAGAAGAAGCAGGCCACTCTAGAACTCTTCTAGGTTGTAGGCTAGGTATGATTTTGCTGAGGAATTGCTGACAGGAGAAGTAGATTCTTAGTAATCCCGATCTTCCCACTTAATATCACGTAACCCTTATCTTTTACCGTAATATCTTTGCCATAGCATTCTTAGTCATTTATTTATTCGTTGCATATTATTCACATAATTATTCTCGTAATTGCCATTTCATTCTTACTTTTGCTTTGCCTTAGTATTTTCCAATATTAGTTAGCATACATTTCGCACTCAATCTTATTAATTTATTTTATCACTGCATATTTAACTCAGTTTTTCCATAACATAACATTACTCACACTTTATTATAACAACTTGACCAATTCTATACCTAATCTGATCCCTGTGGAGACTAGCTCACTTATCACTTTAATACTTGATTCGACGTGTATACTTGCACAATTCGTTTATCATATTCACACGCGACACGTTCAAACTTAGTATTTTCATTGTGCTCAATTGCCTTACACCGTAAAACCAACTGATCTTCCATAGCTTTCCTCCAAAACCTCCGAATCAATATTAATAAAAAAACATTTGATGTTCTTCCTACCATACGTTACCTTTTTTACCATCAATAATCAAAATTAGGTTATCTTTATCATCAAAAGCCAATTTCATAACTCTTGTATCACTAAGCCCTATAACAATATTACTAGGTAAGATTAGTTGAAAATTAAATGGACCCATACCCTTCGCCTTCAGAAATTGATAATGAGTGACAAAGTTCTCACCCTGACCGCTACTTATCCCTTCCTTTTCCTTATCTAGTCTCTGATCCACGTTCATGTCTACCTTCCTCAGCCACCGACTAATTATTGGTGCCCCTCTTCTCGACGGGGCTCTTAACGGTATATCCTAACCAAATGTTATCTTGGATGGTTCCACCGTTACCTGCAGTGGGCAAAATCTCCCCCATGTCCAAGCTTGCCATAAATGAAACAAAACATACTAAGCTTCTCATACTAAAATCAGGCGTACATAACCCGATTTCCCCCCAAAGAAATCTTTTTCCTACGTTTTAGTGGTAATCAAACATCCAACCTAACTCGTATTTTCATAAACCTTTTCATACTTGAGAGGATTATTTTTGTGTTGTAATCGAGAAAGCCCCCTAAGAAAGTCCCAAACTGTCTCACCATTGACTTTGACATATAAATTTTGCATAAATCATGTATCTAAACCCAAAATTTTGCATAAATTAATGGGAAGATAAACAGATCTTCACCCGACTAGATCTTATACAATAGGAGCAAATGGTTATTAACGAACCATGGTGACCCTTCCAAAACCATGTTCATATCCACCTTATAGAAGAATCAAAATAGGTATCTTTTATCACCAATATCTATGATTGAGATACTCCTTATAGGATGCCATAGATTGGCCACTGTATTCCTCATTGAACGAAAATACATTACACTTGCTGCCAAATAACTCCCCACCAAACACAGTTTATAATCCTCCTTCAACGTCGATTCATCTTCCTGAGCCTGAAATGGATTCTCCTTCTTGTCTATGATGCTTAGATTACCCAACTCCTCCTCCATTGAGCCCCCACTGGTTGGCTAAACCTTGCTAAACAACAGACCAAAGAGTGACAATCGGCAAACAACCTCATGCCAGGCGACAGACTTCTAACCTTAATATATATTTACTTGACTTTAAAAATATTAAAGATAAGTAGCAAAAATTAAATTGAAGTGGAGCGGGGTGGAGTAGGGATAGATGCATCCAACATCCATAGAGGTGGTAGTGGATTTCAAGATTATACATCCACAGTGGAGCGTGGCAGGTGGTGGAGTAAAGCGTGTGAATTGTGAAGCGGTGGTGGATTTAGGAACATCCATCTCTACCTCACTCCATTGCCATCCCTAAGTAGTGGTCAGGGTTTGTTGAAGCCTTTACTTGCATAAAGCTCGTTGCCCCACTTGAGGATCTTGATTTTAACATTTAAATCATTCATGATTTTTAAGCCCCAACTTTCACTTCATTTTCATGTCATCTAGCTGTGACACACTTGAGTTGTCTACACCTTATCCTTAATCCAAGATTCTTCTATCAATGCATTGACCAATATTAAACTTATGTATAATCATAAATTTTGTCTCTTAATATTATATTTTTTGTTAATTTAAATATTATTTTTGTCTAAGTTAAGTTTTACCCTCAACTTTAAAAAAAATCAAATTTTACCATCAAATTTTTTAAAAAAATTGTTGAATTGTCGTTTTTAACATAAATACTAATTAAAACGTTATATTGTTAAACAAAATAGGTTGCATAGCAATCCATGAGTACTTCATTTAATTTTTTTTTAAATTTTTATTTTTTTAATATTTTATTTTTGAATATTTTTATAATTTTTAAATTATTTGTTAACGTGACATATAAGATAAATAGTGACATTCCAACATGAAATAAATGCGGACTACCATGGAGGTATCATGCCAACATTATTAAAATAATTAATGTTTTAGTTTGCATTTCTCTTAAAAAATGATTTGACTCTTTTAAAAGGTTAATGTCTAAATTTAACTAAAAAATCAATTTAACTAAAGATGTAAATATTAAAAACTAAATTTATCATAATACCATAAACTTACTTAACATTTGCTTTTACCTTTTAGAATGTGAACTAAAATATCTATTATCATCCACAAATTACATACTCCACTAAGTTAACTAAGTAAGGTTAAATGAATTTTAAGGTTAGAAATAAAGTTAATTATTTGAGGTTTGAGTTTGACAATAATTTTTAATTTAAGGTTTAATTTTTTTTTAGCTCAAGGTAGTTTCTAATTTTTGTGATTATTTTTATATTGGGGCTTCAACTTGTATGAAACGATAGTTAAAACTCTTTTAAGACACTTATTTGGCACTTGTTCGAACCATATTAATGCTTATCCTATTATATATCATAAACATAACTAAAATATCAAATCCTACTAAAAATTAAGAAAGTAATGGAAGTGTAAATCCCAAAAAAAAAAGTGTGTAAAAGTAATGGTTAACTTAAAGTAAATTCCCCCATAAATAAAATATATGTGGATGACATTGAAAAAGGCTTGGTCCACTAGCTGATCAAGTTCCATGGGACGTGATTGATGTGCGATTAAGATCTTGGCGTCTCTATTCTTGCTGGGTCTTTCATGAGTATGAGTTTTGAGTTATTTTTCATTCCACACATATCTAAATACTCAATTGTTTTCTCTCTCTCTTTGTCTTTGAATATCAACCTCTATTGCCACACATGTAACCTTGTGTCCGCTGTTAGACCTCCCTTGCAATGTTCATTGGACCATTCTTTCGATTTCATTTACATGATACAATAACACTTATATTTTTTAAATAAATTGATTTAATAAAATATCAATTATGTATATTAATATTCTTTGTATATTGTCCTCAACAGTTTTTGCAAGTTAAACAAAATGAAAATAAATGTTCACTCACCAATTATCTAATGTTTAACTAATACTAAACGATATTACGTTGTTGAATTGTAATACAAAAAGACAAATTGTATTAGTAGATAAACCTAAACATGTCCTTAGTATAATTGGAAATGAACAAACTAATTGAAAGACTAATATGCTGTTTATCAAATCCAACTGCAGAGATGTTTTATCTTGAGCATCATAACAGAGGATTCCAAGAAGATAAAGACATATATGTGATTGATTGGATTGACAGTACATTAGATAAGACCCAAGTAGAATAGATCCTAGATCCGTTTATGGATTTATTCACTTGTGACGTTCAAAATGTGGCATGCCTTAATCCTGAGTGGATGATGAACTATGTATGCGTGACTTGTATACTTTGACATAAGTAAAAACCTGATCTCAAATAGATAATGAACAGAGAGCTAGCACGTTGGGTATACGGCTTCTATAATATGTAGCATCATTCACAATAGTGAAATTCATAACCCAACTAACGGGTAAATGATATCCTTTCATCGGCGTTACATGATATATGAAAAGTAAACGTGACCACGAGTCATTTGTCTTTGTGATAAATGCCTTAATTACTATTTGATAGTAATTTACTTTTCATAAAGGAATGTGTAATGATTACTATGAGATAAAAATATGTTTATATTGGGAGAACTAATTTATCCCAAAAAGATTAAGAATATCCTAGAAGGGAAACACACTTATAATAATGTCATTAGACGAACACTTATTAAGTAGCTTTCATAATGGTATATAATTAGAGAGAGCTTAGTGAAGATACTATAGTGGAATGGCTTTGTGACTAAATAAATTTATAATTAATAGGAGAAAAGATGAAACTTAATAATAAATTATTTAAGCCTTAATTATAAATTCCAATTAGTCTCTCTGCTAACTCGTTGAAACTAGAAATGAATTGCGTGTAGGACTAAATGAACATAAAAGAATGAAAATGATGAAGTTATAGATATGAGTTGTACTAACAAATGAATGGAAATGATGAAGTTAGAGAAATGAGTCGTATTCACAAATGAATGCATTTTCTCACTAAGTACAAAAATAACTTGAGAATTAATTTAAGTTTTTTGAATTATTATTTAATTAATTATAATTAAATAACTGAAGTTTGAAAATAGATTTAAATTAATTATTCATTATGAATTCATTGAATAAAGAAATTAAATATATTTCCTCATAAATTCTTTTACGGTAAAGTTGTCATAATTTCAACGAAATTAGAATTGAGTTGAAAAAATTATTCAATTGAGAAATTAATTTAGTTAACTGAATTAATTAATTAATATTTATTTTAGAAAATAGAAAATAAATATTGGGTTGGATTAAATTATAGATTGCTAAGTTAAAAGTCTAGGAAAAACATATAATTGGACCCAATGCATAAGAGGCCCAAAACCCCTAATATCATAATTGAGGGGTGACAACCCTAGTATTATTACTAGGGTGTTAGACTAGAGGAGTATTTTCTATTTCAATAATATTATTTTACAATGGCTTGTTCAATCAAGACTCTTCTATCTGTCCTTATAAATAGATGTCACTAGTTGATCTAAAATCATAAATTTTCATACATCGTTATTCTACCAGAAAGTCATGAGAATTTATTAAATAAGAATAAATTATATTTTCTAGAAATTACGATCTTTACCAGTTTCTATTAAGAGAAATTACTTTTTGTTGAAAGCAATAATATTGTTTCTTGTTATGTGATTGGTTCATGTTGCTCGATCCCACACTCGACGCAATTTAGAGTACAAGGATAGCGGAAAATGTCATTTGGTTGAAAGTCGGGATTGACTTGAATCCGTCTCACACAAAGTTAATGTACTTTTTGCTAAAAAGTTTATTACTATAAATATTACAAACAGGCTTAGTTTTGAAATTTTAATTTTTTTTCTATAACCGTAAACTGTTTTTCTAAATGGATTTTTCCAGCACAATGAAGGTAATAGTAGACTAGGTAATGTATATGTTGCCAAAAGTCACTTGAAAGTTGACTGAGATCTTACAATGAGATACCTCGTAAATAAATCATAAGCAAATATCAAGGGCGGGAACCTCATATCTCTTCGTTCTTTTGTGCACTAGCATCCCACTAGTTCTTATTTCCCACTCGATTTCTACTTCTATGATTGTGGACGATGATGTGTTCTTTGAGCTTTCACTCATTCTGCAATTCACATTGGATTTTATCTTCATCATTTTGGTGTCAAACTAAAATTCTGTTGCGAGAAAATTTTCTTAGCTAAATTTGTAGGAGAAAATAAAGGAAAAATATCTCTAAGACATTGGATCGAATAAATGAGTTTAGCTTTCTTTACTGATAATGAACACGAGAATTATATTTATAAAATGATAAAAAATGACAAGAATGTGTATGTTGAGGCAAGTTTTTCAAGTAGCTTCCTATGTGCTAATAGAAGTGACCACTCCGGTTATCATTGTGCTAGACACATAACTTGCCCTATTTGTTGGCATGTTTGACCGAAATACTTTGAGTATTTACTTGCATCTTTTTGAATTTTGTACAACCAATCTTGTGTTTAGTTTTGGAGAAGAGACTAGATCAAGATTATTTTTCAAAGATTCTTATGTGATCTACTTCCTTTATATAATGAGATATGCAATCCAAGAAGATATGGGTTGACTTTATGATATTTTATATCCTGGATAATTGATAAATTGATAAGATTTGGGCAAATCAAGATGGATTAAATGTTACTTTGTGAAGATGAATTCATACTCTAAATATAAAAAGATTGATCAACCTTGAAAGAGGTTTTATTATTAAAGAAAGTTTTTTTAAGTGGCTGTTGAAGTTCTAACGAAAATGGCCACTTCAACTAGCACTTTGATAGGTAGCATAACTCGCATTATTTAAAGTTGGAAATCTTTTCAACCAAATTAGTTGAGCAATGGCTTAAATATTTTGTGGACGAGTGTGGGTTGATATTTGAATATTCATCTTGTAAAGCAATAAGCCTTTGAAGATTGGATCTAATCGAATCAAAAAATCGAATCCCTTGAAATAACAAGATTAGATCAGAACTACATTGAAAATTTATCTTGGAAATCTTTGATTTATTCTAGACTTTGTGAGGATATTTTTATGGCATCTTAATTGTAATTGACCTTTATCTTAGCAAGTCTTATACTATTATATATTAGAGGCTTTTGTAAGTTAGAACTAACTAGAGTTGATAGCACTTATATTGGTCATTGATGAACTTTCATTTAAGAGTGCATTGAGAGTGTAAAACAAGTTTGTTGTTTCGTTTTACAGCCCAAGTTCTCTACTTAAAGGTGATAAATATAGTTTTTTAGATATAAAAGTAAGGTTGTTATATTGGGGTGTGATAGGACATAAATTGTACAACCCATTTTTAATTTGTGTCAAAAATTTGATTGCATCTAAAAAATAATATTGAAACAAGCATAAAAGTAAACACAAAAGAAAATGAAAACATACAATGCATCAAATTCCACCAAGGATCAGTTTGAACAATTTTATCACGTATTCATGCAAAAAAATACAGTAGAAGAATTAGTACCTTGAACGAGTGTGGTCACCATTCTCATTCAATTATTGCTCCGATTTTGTACGAACACCGAGCTCGATTGTCGAAAACCAACAGTTGCCCAAATATTCAGCCTCTAACGATGATCCACATTAGGAATTTAGAAAACCTTTTAAGATCGAGATTCGCTTTTCAAAGATAGTGCTAGCTATTTGATCACGCATATCCACACCCCTTTCGGTCTTAATCTCAATATTGAAAAGAAAATTAGAAGCAAAAATTCAAAAAAATAATTTTTATTATCTTTTTGCTTTTCCATGAGAAAAGGAGAAACCAAAAGAAAACAACAACTAGATATGTGTGGCTAAGTTAGAATATATAGGCTAGGTTTTTAATCAACTTTTGATTAATAACACTTTGGCCCTTGGATTTTGTTGAACTATTCAATTTAGTCTTTTCTAATTTTAATTTCCAAATTCCATTATCGTGTGTGACCCATTAGACTTCCAATTATGTTGCCAATAATAATTATATTTGTAGATCATGAACAGTACCTAACAACTTGTAACGCCCTCAAATCGACCATTCAAACCTATTACAAGAATTTATTAGCTCATTCGTATTCAACTTGGCCCCCAAGGCTTGGTTCTAAATGGATCGCATAATCTTTTATATACATTCATATCACATTACATATATGCAGCCCCATAGCTTGTTTTATTTTTTTCCAACTTACATGGTGGAAGAAGGTGCTATCATGTTTCCTTCCACTAATGTTATATATATAATTAACCTTTTATTAATCAAATTTAATCAATTTAATTATGTTTTATTACATAATTTTATCTTTTAATCAAAACCAAATGAATGTCATCATTATCATTCACTAGTTATTATTTATTAATGGTTTATTTGTCATTTTGGTTCATTGGATAATTGTTTTTTAGGTCCCCAAGTCTTTTTTAATTAAAACTCAATAGCGATTAAAATTTTACAATTTAGTCCCTTAGTTTTAATTAACTACACTTAATTTCTTAACAAAACTTTAATATGTTTTCATGATAACTCCGCAAATATTTTTATTTTATATTTACAGGCTCAGTTTACAAAAATAGAGTTCTGATACCGCATTTTTCGACACCACTGAAATTTGAGTCATTATAAAAAAAGTGTAATATTAGCTATTTTCATCCTTTTGGTTACAAATGTTTTGTTTTAAACAATGGAAAAGATAATTTATGAAAATTTGATGCCGAAAGTGATGAAGACATTTTTCTTGGATATTCCACTAATTCTAAAGCTTATGAAGTTTTTAACAAGAGAACTCTGATAGTAGAAGAGTCTATACATGTGAATTTTTATGAGTCTAACTCTTCTTTAAGAAATGATTCTATTGATCTTGATGATGTAAAGATTTATCAAGCAGGTCCAAACAAAGCATCACTTAAAGAACCAGTACTAGATGAGATGGTTCAAGAACTCAAAATTGATTATCTATAAGAACCAACTCAACTTGGGAAGGAAACTAGCCACCAAAGAGAGCTATCACATGTTAAAGATGGCCACATTATTAATGATCCTTTTAAAGGGGTAATTACTAGATTTTCAATAAGGAATAATTGTAATTATGTTGATTTCATTTCTTGCATAGAAACTAAAAGTATTGCTGATGAATTGAATGATGATTTTTGGATAATGGCTATGCAAGAAAAACTAAATAAATTTGAAAGAAATCAAGTATGGACCCTAGTTGAAAGACCTGGTCATCACGCAACTATAGGAACAAAATGGGTATTTAGAAACAAACTTGATGAAAATGGAAATATTTTTGGAAACAAGGCTAGTCTAGTTGCTCAAGGATATAGCCAAGAGGAAGGAATAAACTATGATGAAACTTATGCACCAGTAGCTAGGTTAGAAGCAATTAGAATATTGTTAGCTTTTGCATGCTTTCATAATTTTAAACTTTTTCAAATGGATGTCAAGAGTGCATTTTTAAATGGTTTTATAAATGAGGAGGTTTAAAACAAGCTCCTAGAGCTTGGTATTAAAGGCTTTCTAAAATTTTGATTGAAAATGGTTTTAATAGAGGAAAAGTTGACACCATCTTATTTATAAAATCTAAAGGCAAAGATATTCTAGTAGTACAAATTTATGTTGATGATATTGTATTCGGTGCTACTAATGAATCACTTTGTCAAGATTTTTCTAAGATTATGCAAGGTGAGTTTGAGATAAGCATGATGGGTGAGCTCAATTTCTTCTTGGGGCTCCAAATGAAGCAAACTAAAAATGACATCTTCATCAACCAAGCTAAGTACATCAAGGAAATGCTCAAAAAGTTAAAAATAGAGGACTTAAAACCTCAATCAACACCAATGAGCACCTCAACAAATTTTGACAAAGATGAATGAGGTAAATGTATATATACTAAACTTTATAGGTCTATGGTAGGATTATTACTTTATCTTACCGCAAGTAGACTGGATATAATATTTAATGTATGCTTGTGCTTTAGATATCAATCATCTCCTAAGGGTCTTATTTACAAGCCATTACGAGAATATTTAGGTACCTTAAGGACACTCCAAACTTAATGTTTTGGTAACCAAATGATTCATCTTTTAGTTTGCATGCTTACTCCGATGAAGATTTTGGAGAATGCAAGTTAGATAGAAAAAACACTTCCAGGACATGTAAATTCTTATGGAATATGCTTGTTTTTTTGTTCTCTAAGAAACAAAATAATGTTGCTTTATCCACCATCGAGGCAGAATATGTTGCCGTCGGTAGGTGTGCCCAAATTCTTTGGTTGAAGCAACAATTAGTAGATTATGGAATTGACATGGATCACATTCCAATCAAATGTGATAACACTAGTGCAACATGGTTAACCAAAAATCTCATCCACTCTAGAGCAAAGCACATAAGATTAAAAACCAATTCACCCTTTTTTGGTGATTATCGAGCTTAACACATTATGTTTGAGGAAAAGGTAATGATGGGTTTAATACAATACTTGGCCCTAGTATCAATTGTGTGGCAAACTTAGCCACTTTATGTTCAAGTGCTTTTACCAATTTAACCCTTTTTGTTGGTTTATCTACCAGACCTCCTAGTCAATTCCATCTCTTACCATAAATGCAAACACTTGCACCTATGTCTCTTCTTCAGCTAACACTTACCTTCCCTTTAGCAAATTTTTAGCTCCACCTAACACCACTCAGTTTCCTTTCCCCACGCCACTTATTCCGCCATCTAATCCTTCTTTTGTAGCAATTTTGCGTGTTTCTATTGTCTTTGATTAGTCTCATTAGTTTTCCCTTTTCATATACACCACTTAACTTAAATCATCTTTTGGTCCTACACATTCAATTAATATTGTGACAACCTTAGCCACACTAGAAATGGTGTGGGATGTAACTTGGTATCTAGATACAGGGGGCACCAATTACATCACCAGTGACCTTAGTGCTTTGTCCAATAGGTCTTCATATAGGGTCCAGATATGGTTTAAGTTGGAAATGGTGCTTATATTCCTATTACTCATATAGGGTACATGTATGGTTCAAGTTTATTTAGAGTAGGAGACCATGCCTACCCGCACTATTACATCATAGCTTTTGTAGTGGCTACTTGGTCCAAAGGATATGGGAATTACTACCTTTCATAGAAGTCATTAAAGATTGTCCAAGCAGGAATGATACCCTCATTTTATTGGTGTGCTCAATTGTTTAAAGTTTTGCAGATTGTTTTTACTCAAATTTGGATGATTATATCCAGGCATTTTCAACGTATCAAATCACTACTAATGGTTAAGCGTGCAACAAAACATGGCCTTTACCTTGAATTGATGCTCATTTGATCATAGAAACCATGTTAAACCGCTTACCTTTGGGAGGTCTTTAGTAGATCATACTTTGTTGTTTCATATGATGTTGGCCCCTATTCTTTTGGTTGTTTTGTTGTAATTACTAATAGTCATGGATCAATCCTTGTTTTGCTAGTTCTTGTTGTTTGCTCGTTTGGAACAATTCTAGGTTTTGGCCTTTTTGAATCATTGGCATGTTTGTTTGTTTGTTTGTTTGTTTTTTGCAGTCTGAGTGACTAATAAATTTATTTCATGATTGGCAAAAAAAAAATTATCCTTTATTGAAAAAGAAATTATTTGTTTCACAATAGTGAAAAATGTGAATAAGTTAAATAGAAATATTTAATTTAATTTTTATTTAGCATGCTTTGAAAAGAATACCTACTTAACTCGTTAAATAACATGTTAGCTTTCTTTTTTTTTTCCAGGGGTGTTTCAAAAATCTAATAATTTACTATGCATATTTTATCCAAAAAACAAAATATATTCCAAGTAAATTAAAATTAAAATTTGAGAATGTAGAATTGTGAGCTGGTTTCATCAAATTGAGAACAAGGCCCATGTCATATAGTTCATTTGAGCTTTCCTAGAACCTAATGATGGATGGACTTGAACTTATACTTAGATAGATCTCCTAACCCACTACATTAAGGGCACGTTTGGTTCGCTGTAATAGAATAGAGGCGTAATGGAATAGAGGTGTAATGGAATAGAGGCGTAATAGCAAATCAATTGTTTGGTTGAATGTAATGGAATAGAGGCGTAATAGTATTATTGTGTTTGGTTGAATGGAATAGAGGTGTAATAACATAATGGAAAAAACTAAAATGACTAGAATACCCTTAGCATAAATTTGTTTGGGTAAATGATTATTGTTATTGTTATTTAAAATTTAATAAGATTATTAATATCAATAATAAATGATTTAATCATATTTAAACATAATTATTATTAAATATATTATAATTAAAATATATAATTTAATAAAATTATTAATAATCAATATTCTTATATGAATTTACTCAAATCAAAATATATGATACTATAAAATATAATTTAACATAATTATTATTAAATATATTATAATTAAAATATATAATTTAATAAAATTATTAATAATCAATATTCTTATATGAATTTACTCAAATCATAATATATGATACTATAAAATATAATTTAACATAATTATTATTAAATATATTATAATTAAAATATATAATTTAATAAAATTCCTAATAATTAATATTCTTATATGAATTTACTCAAATCATAATATATGATACTATAAAATATAATTTAACATAATTATTATTAAATATATTATAATTAAAATATATAATTTAATAAAATTTTTAATAATTAATATTCTTATATGAATTTACTCAAATCATAATATATGATACTATAAAATATAATTTAACATAATTATTATTAAATATATTATAATTAAAATATATAATTTAATAAAATTCTTAATAATCAATATTCTTATATGAATTTACTAAAATCATAATATATGATACTATAAAATATAATTTGAAATAATTAATATTAAATAATTAATGTTGACAAATGTTTGTTCTCATCTTGGTTACCATCAACATGCCCTTCATCTTCTAACTAATTGCCAGAATACCACTATAAACAATAATTGCAGTCCTTCAATTCAGAAATGAAAATTTCTCCAGCCAAAATTTCTCCAGATACTTTCTTTCTTTTTTTTTTATCTGCAAAATTCATGGTGGGTAAACTCTATACTAGAGGTGCTCATGTGCCGGGCCGGGCCCATAAAAAAATTTTGGCCCGGCCCAAAATATGGGCCTAAGATTTTGCCCAGGCCCGGCCCGAGAAAAAAATCATAAACCCGAGCCCGGCCCATTTTTATTTTAAAAATTTTAAAAAATTAAAAAAGTATTTTAAAAATATTTTAAAATTAAAAAAATTAAAAAAAGTATTTTAAAATTATTTTAAAATTAAAAAGAATTAAAAAAATTATTTTAAAAATATTTAAAAATTTAAAAAAAATTAAAAAAGTATGTAAAAAAATATTTTAAAATTAAAAAAATAAATATATTTATTATATCGGGCCGGGCCGGGCCCGGGCCGAAAAAGTAGTGCCCGAGGCCCGGCCCGTTTTCTAAACGGGCCTCGTTTTTTTGCTCAAGCCCATATTTTGGGCCTATATTTTTACCCAAACCCTCCCATATTTCGGGTGGGCCATCGGGCCGGGCCGGGCCGCCCGGCCTATGAGCACCTCTACTCTATACATTGTTTTTTCTAGGTTTTTGAACATGGCTTTTCCAACTATAGCACTCGGATTTTGCATCTTCATCATCTTCCATGCTCTCACACCCTGTAGTGGAGGTTCCTTCGGTGTTTGTGGCTAACTGGAGAGGACCTTAAGGGGAACCCGACTACGAACTGCTCCCTTTCGAGGATTCTCCAAACTGATCTTGACACATCCATGCATGACCACCACCCAAAACAAGGCCTGATTGATTCGCAGGGATTGTTGTTGTTGTGGTAGCTGGAAGTCTTCGTGTGTGTAGCCAGTATTTCTGGAAATCAGGGAAGTTCTTACATCAATAATGGATATCAAAACTTGAAAAGAAAACCATTAATAACAAGAAAGAACCCTCACCTGCAAATGACTCTTAACTTTATCATTGGTTAAGCCATCTACTTGCATAAGTTCCCTAATCTACTTTGGAGTAGCCACTGCAAAAAAATTTCAAAGATTTTTGACTCAGAAACTTTAAACTAAAAGGACCAAAGAATGAATTGTCACAGAACAATACAATCCTATGATCTCAATTCCCAACAGATCTATGGAATCCCAGTTTCGAATATATTATCATCTATGGTCTCAAACAAAACTAGTTATACATGTATAATTCAAACACATATTGAAAAACATTTGTTGGACTCTAATCTATATTTTCCATCAGATCAAGTGCAAATCCAGTCTTCCCATTGACCAAACTTCAAGAACAGCAAAATCAAATTCGAAACCAGCTAAGTATATGTCTAACTCTCATTCTGGAAATCATGATGTGTGATTAGATTACAATAACTAATAGCAATAAGCAAATAACCATTAGCATCTAGATATCAAATTATCAATGTAAACAAAGAATCAGTAAACTTAAACAGACGGGACTGGTGAAAACTTAAACAAACAGGACTGGTGAAATATAAATGAAAACAATGTCCAATAGGTTCTTTTCTAAAAAGTGAAAATAGATGATACATGATATCTGGTAGTTTGAATCATTTTACAGAAAACTTAAAATTGAAATCAATTATGGAATGCGTTACATTCAAAATAACAATAAACAAAATATGGATATAACACTAGCTACAAAAGTAATTTAACAATATCATGTGGCAACAAGTTCACCTGAAAGTGAGATATGAAAGATATACCCAAATGAAATCATTTATGGCATGAGTTACATTCAAAATAACAATAAAAAAGATGGATATAACACTAACTACAAAAGTAATTTAACAATATCATGTAACAAGTTCACATGAAAGTGCAATATGAAAGACATGCCATTTTCTGAAAACTGACATGACCAGGCTTCAAGCTTATCATACTCTCATTTGTATCCCACATATTTCTAGTACAATATCATTAAACATAATGCAAAGTAAATAAACAAAGCAGCTTACTATGAACTGGGAATAGACCCCTAAGTAACAGGGAAAGGAAAGTATAAAGCAGAAAGTCACAAAGATAATAAGGCATACCGCTGCTTTGCGGTCCCATGATGGAAACCACGGCATATGACAGACCGCATTCATGAAGTTCCACTTCCTTGATAAAACTTTCGATTCCAGTATCATTGAATGAACCATCTCCATCAATAAGTTGAACTGAACAACATTCATCGCTTGTCGCTGAGAAATCAAATGTTCATAGCATGTCAAGGTAAAGCAAGAAAGCATCCATAATGCACAGAACTAAACCGCCCTATTCATTTTTCCTTATTAATTTAAAATTAAATTCTCTATATCAATTAATCAAGGACATTTTAGGTATACCTCAACTAAAACAAAGTCCATTTATCTTTTGATAGAGAATTTTGACGTACTAAATAGCTTTAACAGCTGGTAATTCAAATTCCAGTTCTTTGTTTTTTTATTTTCCTTAGCTTCCTCAACAACCAGACATGCCATAAACATGAAATTCATCCCCGGTCCCGATCCAAACATCACAACGAATTGCAGATTTACACTACTAAAATGAACTTTAGAAATCTAAAAAACAGTATTCAAACCCAAATTTCCACCAAAAGAAAAAAAAAAAACCTCGCATCGCACCCTAAATAATAATAAGAAAAAGAAGAAAAAAAACCAACAAAATTATTAAGGCGGCGCTGCTTGCTCAGCCGCTTTCTTTTGCCATTACTTTACAGAAATTAAACAAATAAATTGCAAAACTAATTGAGTAATGAAAGGAAGAAACAGATCACTGAATAAGCTATAAATAGTGAGGAACAAAAATGCAAAAAGAGAAAAAAAAAATAGATTAGGATGAAACGATTCGAGGGTTTACCCATTGAATCTTATTTGAAATTGAAAGCTCGGAAGATGATGAGATCGACTCCGATGAAAGACAGATAAGAGAAATAGAAAAACAAAGATAGATTTTGCTGATTTCAATTTTACAGAAATAAAAGTTGCAACATAAACATCTAAAGCAACAATTTTGCACCAGTTAACACTCTGTCATGAATTGATACCGAAAAACGAGTGTTGAATTACAGATATAAAACTACAGGAGAGAAAAATTAAAACAGAGAAAGCCGAAGACAATGTTGAAGCAAAGATTCATACCCGAAATCGACCTCCGATGAAGACAATGTTGAGGATTTGTTATGAAAGCAGAAGAAATGAGGACAAATCTGCAATACCAATGGAAGAAGAAGTAGAAATCTATGAGGGCAGAAAAAGGAAACGAAAATAAGAAATAGGTAAGGATTCTCTAATTGGCGCTGGATGGGGAATATCTATTAGGGCACCGGGTGTATTAGAGAAGGAACAGATTTGGGACGTAATGGTAATACAATCAACCAAACAACGGATTAAAGGGATTAGTGGGGCCCATTGATACACCCAACCAAACATACTGTAAAATTTTAATCTATTTGTGAAGTTTTTCTTATTTAATTCCACTTAAGAATCAACAATATAATAATATTCCTTAATTTTTATGATTATTATACTCTTACACCATTTGGACATGTGGTGTCCCGGGAAGTTATTTGAGAAAGACTCGTGAATGGCTACCCATTCCATAGCGCTCGATTGGTCTCCCACCTTGCATCGTCCGACTGGTCACCTAGTGACCAACTACTCGTGCATTCCACTCGCCATCAGGTCACCAACTTTTAGCAAAAACACACTTACCATTAAAAGGGGATGACTAAGGACCGCTGAGATATAACAACTTTGTACTACCCCATCCAAGGGAAAGTCAGAGTAGTACCACACTTGAGGACAACCGACTTGCCACCTGGCTAACCACACGAGTGAGCCACCACCCATACTGTCGGTGATGTGGCACCACCAAGATGAGACTAAGCATGAGATCTTCCCCTATAAATACCCTGAAGAACAATGAAGGAATAATTTTTTACTTTCTCAACATCCTTAAGCATTTATATACAACACTCAGTCTCCCTTGCCTTCAAGGATACTTTACTCCTCCTCTACTTTCTTAATTTTTTTTGACTCTTTATCTAAGTGAATTCGCCTCCTCGTCACCAATTTTCTCTTTTATCCCCTTCTTTATTGTACACTTATATCAGCGATTATTCAGAATAAACGCACAAAGTAACAAAAGAAATTGGTTGGACATGGACATGCGTATAATATATAATAACTTAATATGGCCTTGAAGTTAGATGAAACGCAAGCATAAATAAATAAATAAACCAACACGTGAAGCGGTGTATGGCAAAGAGGCAGAACATAAGGCAAAGCCCAAAGGCATCTCTTAATTCTAAAAAAACTAATAAGAGTGTCAAGTCCACCACCAACCTCCATCAAGTGCGGTTTCTTGTTGATACATTGACTCACTACCATCTTTGATACCGAAGCTGAAACTACACTCTTATATGCTCTCGACGCCCCCTTTCTTTTTTAAAAAAAAATTATTTTTTCTGTTCAATATCGCATGGTTCCCTTTTTATTGGTCTCATAAATATATTAATAAAATAATTCTTTATTTTAATTTTAAAAAAAAACCACGACAGTGGTACACTACACTCCGGACTCACCAACCCCACCAAAAATATAAACAAAACCCTATTGTATGTAGTTGCACTCCATAATACGAGGTGTCCAACACAGAAGCAAGCAGCTAGCAGTTTCCTTTGAATTATACTACTATAACTCCACCACTTTCCACCAGATTTACATTGCAGATGGCTTCATCAATGCTGTGGGCTTCAAGGGCGGCTTCTTACCTCAGGATCTCTGTCTTCCACAGAGGCTTTTCCACTGGTAATTACTTAACTTTTCTCCTCTCTGTTGTTTTCATGGTTTCTTAAATGATCGTGAGGACCCTGTTATCTATAGAATGGTTTTGGGTTTGGATCGAAATCGGGATCTCGTGTCTGGGATTGATCCAGGCTTTACCGTTCAGAAACAAATAAAAAAAATCAAATCGATTTATGTGACTGGCTTTTTCTTTTCTTTTGCTATACATGGTGTCAAGATGTTTTGGATTTATGTTTTGTGATCGATATATACATGTCCCAAATTTCCGTAATTTAGGATTGTGTTTCTGATCGATCATTTTCATAACTTTTTCTTTCGGTTTGATTTAGATAAAAAAAAAACCATCATAAAGATTAAAGTAGCCTAAAGCCTTTCATTTGTTGGGATTCAAACAACCTTTCATAATTTGCTCTCCATGTAGCACTTGTACGGCTAGAGATATGTTTAATACTTGAGCATCAGAGCGTTAGGACTAATAGTGATCTAATGGTGATTACATCAGTGAAACGGTGAAGGGTATAGCGTATAGTGTATAGTGTACAGTGACACCTTGCAACTATTGCTGCAGTTGCTTGAAGCAATGGTGGTTCGTTTCTCATCAAAATGATGATGTTAGAGTTTTGACTGAATTGTTTGCCTTATTTGGTAATGAAAAAACAAAAAAAATGTGAAGAAGTCAGGAAATAGCAGTCAAAATTAAAGAAATAGTATGCGCACCTTTTGTTGGTGTATCAAAACAAATAGAACCGAGCACGAGGATTCGGTATTGCTGCAACACCAATATACTGCAACTGATTAATGGGATGTAATGTGCATGCAGAGACATGGAATTGTTTTTTTTATCCCTCATATTCGTTCTGATTCCTTGTGCTAATAAGCTATGTAGTCCAATTGCCATTAGTTGCGGTTTTTTTTCAAACAGAGACATGGAATTGTCTTGGATTTTTGCCCACTAATAGCAAATTAGCAGACACTGATAGGGTTCTTAGCATGTTTATGTTCTCAACCTTTGGTGGCTATCTTATATGTGATCTTACAGTTCATGGTGATTTTCTGTATCATTGAGCTTCACATCTGGAGCTAATATTAGCAGCAGGGATTTAAATAGCGGTCCGTTACCGAAATAGCGGCCGTTATATAGCGGTAACGGCACCGTCCGAAACCGCTACTGCCGAAACCCGCTATACCCGCAATACACAATAAGTAATGTAAAATTCACGACCGCGATACCTGCAATGACCGCAATAGCATCCGTTATGTCCGCAACCGCGATAAACGCAATGCGACCGAAAACGCGACCGCAACCGCAATTTAAATCCCTGATTAGCAGTATGCAACCGTTTTCACTATGATATAACTTCATATTATGCTTTCTGCGGAAGCATGGTTCCTTGTTCCTTAAAAGAACAAGAAAGCACCTAAGAGGCTAAGACCAGTTATATGATGCCTGTATTTAACTGGATATTCAATTGTTTTAATCCCTTAGTCAGCTGCAATTTATGGTTTAATTTGTGTCTAGAGTTGTAAGTACTTTATCCCATTTTCATTGTTATTGCTTATTGTTTGTATTACAGTAGCTAATGCATCTCTTCCGTTTTCTTCCAGTTCTAAAGGATCTGAAATATGCGGATTCTCATGAGTGGGTGAAGGTTGAGGGTGACTCTGCCACTATTGGTATTACTGATCATGCTCAAGATCATTTAGGTGATGTTGTGTATGTTGAATTACCCGAAGTGGGAGCTGCTGTAAAGCAAGGTGAAAGTTTTGGAGCAGTTGAAAGTGTCAAGGCTACAAGTGATGTTAATTCTCCTGTTTCAGGAAAAGTGGTTGAAGTTAATGATGAGCTCAGTGGCTCTCCTGCTAAGGTTAGCTCTTCCATCCTATCATAGACTATTCCTTTCGAAATTTCATTAATTCAATTATATTAATTGTGTAATGGTGTCTGCTAAACTGGGTTAAGCTTTTCACCGTGTGAAGTGTCCTCCACTATGCATGTGCTTGTGTCTTTCCCATAGTGCCCGTGTTCTTCCATACATCAATGCCTGTTTCATAAGGATGTTAGTACCCAACATTTCATTAATCTTGATCGTGAATGCTACTAGTGGTCCATCCAATACTTCATTCTTTTTGCCTTTTGGTTGAGCTTAACTACCTGCAACTGCCTCATGTTGAAATGTAGCCAGAGTCTTGATTGGATCATTTGAATGTTTCAAGTGTTTCTTTTAATTGCTTTTAGTAATATATCCTTCACTTTTGCTTATGTCCGCAATCTTTGTTCACCGCAATTTAGGTTAACTCAAGTCCATATGAGGATGGATGGATTATAAAGGTTGAGATGAAAGATGCTGGGGAGTTGAAGAACTTGATGGACTCAGAAGAATACTCTAAGTTCTGTGAGGAAGAAGATTCAAAGCACTGAGAGCAGATGCCCTGGCGATGTTGGATGTCGGGTTCTATGCAAAGAGAGATAACCGGGAAGCCGACTGGTTGAGAATTGTAGCTTTCTTGTTGATGTTTCCAAACTATTATCAGACTATGTAGTTTAATGTCCCCGTATTTGGGTTTCGATTTGGTGTCATGTTTTCTTGGAATAAATTATTGGTTTGGGGTTTGGAAATGAGTGATTTAACTATCACTAGTGTACCAAATTTGGGTTTTGATAAGGAAATGACGCTGAAAAGTGAAAAGCATTTCAAACATTTCGAGGTTAATGCTGGCTGATATATTTATGTATCCGTTCAAATTACAATGATGGTGAATGGTTGGGGCCTGAGGTTCTTAACTCTTGTTTCCTCCGCATTAGGCCTTTCATCTAGTCCTATCCATCCAAAGGCAGAGCTATCCATTAGACTTTGAGGTCTTTCATTTTCATCTCTTGAAACATTATCGATATTTAGAAAGGTTAGGATAAAAATGTTAGGCCTTGATTAAAACAAAAAAGAAAATTTAACTGAAATAGGATTTGAATTATAATATTTAAGACTTCAGTTTTGCTTGATTTGATTTGTTATCGATGATAATATTTTACTTTTCCTTTTAGTTTTTATATACATATTATGTAATTTATATAGTATGAAAATTGAATATATAATTTTATAACATAATATAAAATGTATCTTTCCAAACTATGACTTTTATATGCAATTATATTGTAATTATGGATTTTAGGTTTTTTTTGTGAAAAATAAAATTACAAATAATTAGGTTAAAACTCTGGAATAACTAGTAAATAATTCTAATGCTTCTTCTTTGTCGAAGGCCAATTTAGCCATTTGGTCAGCTTCTCTATTTTCTTCTCTTGGGACATATTGTGGTAACCAATGATCTACTGTCTTCTTATGTTGATAAATTCTTCTAATTAGCACTAAGTTGGAAGTCTTCGAGTTGTATTTCTTTATTGCTTCAATGACACTTCCAAGCTATTTGTTTGTAACAAAACCCTGTCACATTGCCTTCCTTGTAGTAGTGATAAGCCATCTAAAATACCCCAAGTTCTGCCTCCACAACAGCACATCTCCCCAACCTTTGATTAAAACCCAAAATGCACTCCCCCCGTTCATCCCTCAAAACTCGCCCTACAATAGCAAATTTCGAATCCACCTTAACTGAACCATCAATTTTCAAACACACCTATTTACCACTCTGATTGTTCTTCCCCCCCAATCACTAATCCACTGTTACAGTTTACATTGGGGAGAATCCCATATTGCTTGGCCCAAGTAATCGACCCCTTGATAATATCTCCTGCATGCCATGGTGATCCTTGAAAAATGTAAAGATTCTTATTTTTCCAAATACACAAGAAGCTAGACCAAAGAAAACTGAGCAATCAACCCCTCCAAATGCCAAGTCTTGGCGATTCTGCAGATTATTAGTAAACCATTCCTGCATATCACCAGAAAAGAAAAACACTTGTTCCTCCACAAAGACAACTTGGGTCCAGACTTCTTTCGCTAACCTGCAATATCTAATAGCATGGATAACATCCTCTGGGCTTGACCCACAGATCGTGTACTTTAACTTTGACCCACAGAAAAGAAAAACACTTGTTCCTCCACAGAGAAAAACACCTTTCTACTTGCGTTAGCAAGCGTTGCTCTAACGCCAACCAGATAAAAAGACGAACTTTGAGGACCCTGAAATTTCCATGATAGCTTCCATAGATCATCCTTGGAATTCCACGTATTCTCCTTGATCACCCTATAGACACTTTCGATAGAGAAGGAACCTAACGAAGTACCCGTCCATGCCACTCTCTCTGGGCCTATAGAAGGATCTAGGGGAGGTATGCTTGTAATCCGGTCAATAATCCTTTTAGGTAGCTAAATCCGGAAGAAATCCAAATTTCAAGAACCGTTCTCGGTGAGCATCTCCCTAAGAAAGCAGTCCTCATCTATGTTATTCCGAGATGGGATAAGATTGATAAGAGGCCCAATTCTAGGCACCCAACTGTCCTTTCAACACCTAATGATATTACTATCTCCTAAGGACTAGAAAATATTCTCACGAAGAATTGGCCAAATCTTAGAGAGGGATCATCATAAGAAAGAACAATTTCCCTTAGAGATACTCGTAAGAATACCTTCCTCTACCCTTTATTTTGTTCGGAGAACCTAAACCCACAGAGGATCAGTGTTTGACAAAATACTCGTTAGTATTTTGGTCTGTCAATTGCCGCAATCCAAGCCCTCCACAAGCCTTGGGTTGACAAACTGATTGCCAATTAACAAAAGCCAACTTATTCCCCCTCCAGAATTCCCTCATATAAATTGTCTAGCAATACATTCAATCTCCTCACAAATATCTTTAGGAATCATCAAGATTGCATAAAGTAAATAGGAATTGTGAGAAGTACCGATTGATCTAATATGACTCTGCCAGCTAAAGATAATTGCCTAACGTCCCATCTCTGAAGTTTCGCCTTGACTTTCTCAACCATAAATCTTAAGAAGCTATTAGTGATTCTTTCATGGAATAACAGAACTCCTAAATAGGATCCAAGATTTTGAACCCGACAAAAACCAAGGACACCATAAAGTTTCCCCCAAGAACGTTATCAATGCCTTTAGAAAAAAAACACATTCGTTTTGCGAACATTGATTCGATGCCCAGGAAAACCACAAAAGTCATTCAGGATTTCCTTAATTATTCTAGCCTGTTCCAACTTAGCTTTACCAAAAATAACCAGATCGCCCGTAAAAAAAAGGTGGGAGAAAGTTGATCTTGATCTTGACAAACATATTCCAATCACATTTCAACTTAAACTTACCATTTTCTTCTATATGCAAATCTTAGCATATATGTATATCATGCACAAATTTAACATGCTTATCTTAATCGCATCAACCAAAGCTAAACCATGCATCATTTAGTATATACACCAAGCTTCACATACAATTCAACATTTTCCACAAGCTCGGCGTACCATTCTAACAATAAAATGACCATTTCCATACACTTTATACCTATTTACATGCCACAAATTTGATAACCAAAATAAATACATTACTACCAATTCGATGATAATGTCAGCTTCGTGATGATCTGGTTTGATGAGTTCCGCAAGGTGATGGTCTACAAGGGAAGGAAACAACTTGAGTAAGTATTAAGAAATGCTTAGTAAGTTCAAATAGAAAATACTATGCTTACGTTGATTTTCCATAAGCATTAAAGCTACCTTAGTTTAGCATAACTTTGGCTAGAACATGACACTCAAAACATCAATAAGGTAAGCATATATCTTTAGGTATGATTATTAGATATTACAAGTAACTTAGCATATCAACTCATTTTACTTTCATATAACTTATCAATATGGTAAATTCAATCAACAAATCATAAGATCATAACAAGCATAAGTGATTCATTTCAATCACCTTTGCTATCAACAATCATAAAGATATATCATTTACAATTCAATCCATTTAATGACTTTTCAATTTGGATATCAAGTCCATTTCCTTACGTTTCAAAATTTTCAATATCATTTATATCGTTTCGCCTGATGAACCCTAGTAAATAGACTTGGATACATGGGTAAACTACACCACATCAGTTGCTCGTCCAAGTTGAGTATATACATATATATATCAGGTTACCTGTCCGAGCTAAACCCATATCATGACACGTCAAGTTACTTGTCCAAGTTAAATCTGTGTCACATAATACCCGAGAATCCGCAATGAATGTTGAATATCAATAACATTTGTAATAAATCTCGTACAAGCACGCATAAGACCCTATTGACATGTCAAATGTATCCTAACCCTTTATTAAGTTCACACAAGCATCGTTTACACATATAAGCATTACATATCCATGTAATTATCCATATTTCATACATGATCACATATTTCATTTACATGTTTGTAATCAATCAAACTTCCGTATTTGAATCTTGTACTAATACATAATAACAAATTATCACATAACATTTCAATTCAGTCCATTTCTAGCTTTTCACGCCAATTCACTAATACTCAAATCACACACACACACACACATTAAATAAAATAGTAAGTTTCATATGGACTTACCTATTCAAAATGTGAATAGAATGAATACTTCAGGGACTAATCTGTAATTTTTACTTTTCCCTTATTAGCTCCATTTGGATCAAAATCTTGATCCATACAATTATTTTATATAATCAGTCAATACCAAATATTCATATTATGTCATGATATGAATGGTCATACATAAACTCATTTTTTGATATCCTTAAAATTTTATAGTTTATTTAATTTAGTCCCTAAACTCGAGATAGTCATAACTTTCAATTCTTATCTTCGAACTAAAATCCGATTTCATAAATTCTCATTAGGGACCTTATACTTTCTAATTCTAACATAATTTTGTGACAAGTTTCACATTTATTCAATTTGGTCCCTAATGTAATAAAGTAAACTAACAAGCTAAATAATTTTAAAATCTGGTCCTTTTCATAATCTAAGCTCAAAATCTATAAATTTCAATCCTAGTACTTCAAGAAATCAACAATGACAACTTTCTAAAACTTTAACAGTTTTACAAATTTGTATTTGGGTTAGCTAAATCAAGTTCTCATAACCTCAAATACATACAAATTATAAGAAAAAGACTTGAATTCAGTTACTAATTGATGGGCGAATGTGTGAAAGAATTTTTAAGGTTTTCCAAGCTCTCAACTATGCTTTCCTGTTATATTTAATTAATTCTTAATTAATCTAAGTTATTTAACTTAATCATGTATACATTAATATAATTCAACTATTAATCTTACTTAATGGTTACTGCCATCACCACCCACCAACTATGAGAAATTTATGGTTTAATTATTTTGATAATTAAAATTCTATAATAATTTTACTTGAACCTTAATTCGATTTATAAAAATCAATTCCAAAATAGTATTTTTTAGTACCACTGTTACAAAAATCATCAAATTATAAAAAAAAAAGAAAAACCTTAACTAGCAAATCAAATATTCAACTCAAACTCAGCTAATAAATAGTGAATTAACCAATTAAAAATATTGGAAAAGCTTGTTCCGAAGGAAAATCTGAAACTGTTGGAAGAAAAGAAAAAGGGATTGACAGAAACACTGTCATTGGACTCGCCCCATAAAACCCTTTTAAAGCCCCTCTAAAGTCTCAGCTAAAAGACTGAATTGAAGGGATATGTCTGTCTCAATCCCTCAAACTGCTTTTTTCTCTCAAACTGTAAGTCTCTTTTTCTCTGTTTATTATTATGTTTCTTCTTTGTTCTACGTTCAGCGAAGATGTGGGTACCGTTGCAGAACGTTAATGGGAGTAGAAGAGCCAACGGGGTGTTAAGGAAACCGCTGATGCTTAGGAGTTTGACGGTGAGAGCTGGTCCAAAGAGGATCTCTTTCGGGGGTGATTGCAGAGAGGCGTTGCAGGCTGGGATTGATAAGTTAGCTGATGCCGTTTCTGTCACCTTGGGTCCTAGAGGTATAACTTGCCTGCCTCTTTTTCTTTTTCCTTTTCTTTCCAATTTCGCATTGTTATAGTTGTTTTTCATGAGCATAGCATTCAAAGTTGGATTAGTGTTAATTGCATTATCAGAGAGAATGCTTTGGTTAATGGGTTCTTAAAGAGAGAATCTTTTACCTTCATTATAATACTAGGATACATTTGTTTGCGTGTATATGTCTTATTTACTTGTTAACTTGATCTTAGATGAAACATTGACCCGAGGCTCATCTCATCTGTCCTATAGGCATCTCAAGCTTAGATGCAGGTGTGTTATTTTTCATTTTAGTTTTAACCCTTAATGCCCTTTGGGAACGTGATATAGTTTACAGTGCCACAGGATTCAGAACCAAGTAAAGATGATTTATTTGTTATTGAATGTGAATGTGTTGTTTTCATTAATTTGGTGATACTGCATGCTTAATATGAGTTGCTAATCTATTTTAGGTGAACCATGCAGGACGAAATGTTGTTCTTTTTGAGTCTGAGAAACTTAAAGTAGTTAATGATGGTGTCACCATTGCTCGGGCTATAGAACTATCCGATTCTATTGAGAATGCGGGAGCAATGCTAATACAAGAGGTCATTCATGGTTGCTAGATCTCCCTTCCTAATCTTTGTATGGTTTATTTTCGGAAAAGTGATCAGAGATATGTAAGTTTTACGTGTTTCAATGCAGGTTGCAAGTAAAATGAATGATTTGGCTGGTGATGGTACTACCACTGCTATTATTTTAGCTCGAGCCATGATCAAGTTTGGATTGTTGGCAGTTTCTTTTGGAGCTAATCCTGTTTCTCTGAAAAGGGGAATGGATAAGACTGTGAAAGAATTGGTTAAGGACCTGAAGAAGAAAAGTTTGCCAGTGAAAGCGAGGGAGGAAATAAAAGGTTGTGTTATTTAGGTTTCATATGGATTTGCTCGATGAGTTTGATCATTTTGAGAAAAAAAATTGATTATATTAAAGTATACCTTCTTTTCATAGCTGTGGCTTCAATCTCTGCTGGCAATGATGATTTCATTGGGAACTTGATTGCGGAAGCTATAGAAAAGATTGGCCCCGATGGAGTAATTTCTCTTGAGTCATCCTCATCATCTGAAACCTTTGTGATAATTGAAGAAGGAATGAAGGTGGTAAAACTGACTCATGCATGCCAGTCATTTTAGAAAGTGTCTAAATGAAACAGTTGATTTGTGCATAACATTGCAAATAAGACTTTTGCTAAAATTGAATATTATTTAGGCTCTATTTGGTTGATTCTTTTACTATTTGCCTGTTGAACTGAAAACAAAGAGCAAATAGCATAATGCAAAAGCACAAACCCAATGGAGCCTTACTCTTAATTTAGAAAAACTAAGGTTTTGTTTTAGATTTATGTCCAGTTTAATCCTTGTCTTGGCGGGATCTCAAAATCATGAAATTTATAGATTAAAATGGTTGAATCTGGTTAAATCAAAAGATGGTTTCATTGTTTGTATAAAAAAAAGAAGATAGTTTCATTTTGTTCTTCAGTTAACAGCATGTAGCAGAATTTTACTTTATGACCTAAATTCTTTGGATATCATTCTGAATTTATTAAGATGATTGGACGGTTGCCAATGCCCAGCTGTTGGAACTTTTTTAATCTTTTCTTTTAATATTTCCTCACAGCAGATTGACAAGGGATATATGTCACCCCAGTTCATTACTAATCAAGATAAATCTCTTGTGGAGTTTGACAATGCCAAAGTCCTTGTCACTGATCAGAAGATTTCAAGTGTCAAAGAAATTGTTCCTTTACTAGAAAAGACTACGCAGCTGAGTGTCTCTCTGCTAATCTTTGCGGAGGATATCTCAATGCAAGTGCTAGAAACACTAGTTGTGAACAAAATGCAAGGCGTAATTAATGTTGCTGTTGTCAAATGTCCAGGATTTGGGGAAGGAAAGAAAGCCCTGTTGCAGGACATTGCCCTTATGACAGGTTAAATTGCTTTCATTTTGTCTTCATACAAATTATCCGATGATCAGTGATGGCTTCTAAAATCAAAATGTTTTGCATGTCTGCTTTATATAATTCCACTTCAGCTAAAATTTTAATCCAAGAAAGTCTTTTGTGTAAAAGGGCTGTTTCAACTCATCAGGGTGCAGTGATGTGTTTTGCATGCTACCTTTTTCTTTTCATTATTATAATGTCTAATTTATATATTGAATTCCCCTAAATCTCCCTGGTGCCTCCTTTTATCATCTGAAATTATGAATTTTTCTTTTCATATGCTTGTGAAGATTGTTTTATATACATTGCAATATGACAAGTGTTTCTTCATTGCTGCAATTAGTTTTATGTGCTGGCAAACTGATATATTTCTGTGTCATTAGGAGCTGATTTTCTTTCTGGTGATTTCGGTATGACGCTTGCTGCTGCAACTTCTGATCAGCTTGGTGTTGCACGGAAAGTGACTATAACAAGCAATTCAACAACCATAGTTGCTGATCCTTCTACTAAAGCTGAAATCCAAGCAAGGATTATGCAGATAAAAAAGGATCTAGCAGAAACTGATAGTGCATACTTGTCAAGAAGGCTCTCAGAAAGAATTGCTAAACTCTCTGGTGGTGTGGCAGTCATTAAGGTTTGCAATCATGACACAGTGTATACTGAAATTGAAATGCATAACTCAATGTTTTACCATATCCACATCTTTTTCTGCTTCAAATTGTTAAACACTTTGCATCACAACTGTAGGTAGGAGCGCATACTGAGATGGAACTTGAAGACCGTAAACTAAGAATTGAAGATGCAAAGAATGCTGCATTTGCTGCCATGGATGAAGGGATAGTACCTGGTGGTGGTGCAACTTATATACACTTGTCAGAGCAGATTCACACAATAAAGAATTCAATGGAAGACTCAGATGAACAGATTGGTGCTGATATTGTAGCAAAAGTATGTGACTCCTTGAGATAACTTTATTTTGGAGTCAACCGTCTATTTGTATGTATTGAGAAGTTATTGTCTATTGATTTTTCATTATCTTTTTGGTGTTATTAGATTGATCACCGGATTAAATTTTGAAATTTTTTGTCTGATGGACTGCAGGCACTCCTTGCACCTTCAAAAGTAATTGCAACTAATGCAGGTGTTGACGGAGAAGTTGTAGTGGAGAAGACTAGAAAGCTCGATTGGAAAATTGGCTACAATGCAATGTCTGGAAGATATGAAGATCTAATCAACGCGGGAGTTATAGATCCTTGTCGAGTTTCAAGGTGTGCCTTACAAAGTGCTGTCTCTGTTGCTGGGGTAGTTCTAACCACTCAAGCTATAATGGTAGACAAAATAAAGACACCCAAGCCAGTTGTCCCTCTTGTCCCAGGAATTCGTCCTTGAATAAAAGGGAATAAAAGGGAGTAAAAGAAGATAGTGGTAGGTTAAAGCTGAAGAAGAAGCCAGCAAAAGCTGTATTTGCAATGGTTGAAACCAAGCTGTAAACTGGTTGGCTTGGTTCTCGAGAACCAAAATGGATTTTATCATGTGAGCCTCAAATACCATGGTATACGAGTGCCTACTGAATTGCTTCCTTGTAGCTGCAGTACGTTGTATTTTTCCTGCATCCCCCGCAGCCAGCAGCTCAATTTATTTAGCTGTTTGTAAATTTTATCATAAAGTAATGTAATAGAAACGTCCTGAAACGAGATGAATGTGAATGTTCATTCCATTGGCGTTGTGAATGGCATTGTTGTTATTGAATGCATTGCAGGGTACATGAAAAGCGGGTGGTTCACTTGGTAGCCTCTCCCATGCCATTTTTCGTTATAATGTTTTCTGGTTTTACAGAGCAACGTTTCATTGTCTTCTTAGTGTTAAAAACCATTTCCTGGCATTCAAAGGGTAAATTCAGTTCTTTTAACAGCATAGGCCTATGGACAACAGATTTAATATGATCATTTGACACATTGCAGGAATGTTCTCTTTACTTCTTTCGACTGAAAGGCAATAATTATGTATACACACGCTATAAATGACTATCGATTATTTCTTGCTGTGAAGTTGTTTGTAACATTAACATACAAACTTGATTATAGGTTGAGAATACACAACTTCCAACCAGCTGAGAAGTGCATAATCAAAGTTGTGAAATGCACTGTATGAGCATATACTTCCATTCAACGAAGATGATGCCTGCAAAATTAAAGATCATGGTTTTTTAGGTAGAGATTCTAAGTAAAACAGATTTGATTTTAAACAAAAAAGAACTGAGCAAAGTAGAACCTGAGAGTTTCTTTGGTTCCTCGTCGAACTTTGCAACGGATTGTTGGGAGTCCAAGGCGCTGGTGAGCTTCATACCGATGACAACCAGAGAAACCTGTACAATTATAATACATGTAACTTCTACCCTCCATGTATTTGATATATTATAAAGTAGTATCCATGGGATATGTTCCTTTATCTCAGTCTTCTTCTATGGTCTTCGTTTTCTTTTGATGATTACTTCCAAAAGCAGCCAACAATAGAGTGGTTTAAAATTTAGGAAATTAAGTACATGAGCATTGAGCACATACCATAGTAAACTCCATCAACTTCAAGCACATCGATCTGCAATTGCATATTATCAGCAAAAAACAAAAAAGACTTGGTTTCAACAAATAGTAGTTTAGTATTTACATGATAAAAGCACACAAGTAATTAGAAAATAAGGAATTAAATTCATAAGGAAAATCCTATTATACATCTATGTACCATTGATGTAAACCAGATCCAGTATCTTATACTTTGTCCAGGTCAAAGTATCCTGGACCTTTGACTCTTATATACTGTGAATTGGGATTCAGACTCAGGTGCGTGTAAAAGGATACTTGGAAGATAGACTCAAGGTGATTATTAGTGACCAGGGAAGTATATATCCTAGAATTGTTCTTTAAAGCATTCTAAGCCATTGCATTTACGTACTGAAAGCAAACAAGAAACCAAAAAGAAAGGGTTACAGGCACTTGAAGTCCAATTTGTCGAATGCTGTCCATGAGTTCCTGGACTTTGTTAGGATCATTTGATCTGGTGCGCATTAGGGGTCTCCTAATCTTATCAAGTGGAAGCTCCAAGATCATTGGCCCCCCATTTTGTGAGCCACTACCCGGAGGAGCCCCTTTTTTCATTCAATTCCAACAAACAAGAACCAAATCAAATACTTGTACAATTGTGAAATGCTAAATACTATTATGCCAACATCAGCAATCCCAAGGCTATTCCTTTGGAAAAGATATGATCTCATTAAAAATGTTGGAAAACAGAGAAAAGTTGAGTACCGTTTGACGAAGAATGAACGGAGAAGCTTCTCAAGTTGCCGGTGGGCAGTCGCAGAACAAATCTGGCCATTGGTTTTTAGCCTCTCAGTCTCAGTTGTAGGTGTTGCCTTGTTGAAATGCTTTTTAGTCTTTTACCCATCCCAGCAAGAAACATAGAATTTAATCAGAGCCACACAAAAATGTCCAAAAAAAATCAGAACCGCACCAACTTGTTAAGCTTCCGTTGTTGGAGTGGCCCAAAAACATTGAATAGCCCAGATCGGGCCTATCATCAGAACCAACCCCTGTTAGCGATTACTTTTCTGTGTTCACTTTCACAGTTTTCCCTTTTAGTAAAAAACACTTGGGAGAAGCAGAAAATGATATCAGCCCAAAAATCTATGGCTGCTTTCACCTCTTACTCTTTTCTTCGGTACTCTTTTATCTGTTTATATTTTGTTAATGTTAAGGACAGAGTGATAAAGTATTGATTCTGGGTATTTGATTTGGACAGTAATTATGCAACGACTGGAAGGATTGTTGCAATTGTGAGAGCCTCACCACGACTCTCTTCTTCTCCCACCTCCATCAATTTTCTAACACCGAATCACTCACGGAGGTATTTTTCTTTTCTTTTTATTTGGTTTGGAAGTTCTCTTATTTCGACATTCATTGATGATTACTATTATTCTTTTCGTTGTCAGTTGGCTGATCAACGAAATGGGGGTAGGGAGAAGGTTTAATTGGGTTCTAATTGTAGTTTTTTTGGTAGTCTAGCCAGCCAGAGAAGTGAAGAAGAGCTGTACAGATTATATGTTGAATTTTTATTGGCCTTTCTTGATACCTTCGAATCACTCTTTGTAGATATCTATGTCGTGCTAGTCCTACACACGATGAAGAGGCTGCGGCAAAGGCAGCTGCAATCAATGCTGATAATGGAGCTCCAACCATGTATGTATCATCCTTAACACCCTGCTTTGAATTCACATTCCAGTTCTAGCCTGGAATTTGTTATGTATTATGTTGTTGGACCTATATCCGTTTGGGATTTCATCTCCCTCTTAATACGAGTTTCAGGAAAAAAAAATCATAACTTTGGGAATAACTTGAGTTTTAAGCAAGCTATTTGTAATTTTGTATTGCTAAAATTTAGACAGAATTGGCTCTACTGATAACTTCTCTATGAGATATTGAAGAACGGGGTCACATTGATTCTGCTGTTTATCATTGTACTGGTTGTTGATTCTTTTTTCCCTTCCCATTCAGATTTGACAAGATCATAGCTAAGGAAATTCCTTCAACCATCGTGTATGAAGATGATAAAGTCTTAGCATTCAAAGACATCAGTCCGCAGGCTCCTGTTCATGTTTTGGTGATTCCAAAGTTTAGGGATGGGTTGACACAGCTTGGGAAGGTGTGTTCTAGGCCTGTTATCTATCTAATTTGTTTTATTTCTGTTGTATAACCTGGCTGGACTGAATGTGAATTTTTCTGTTTGAATTGATTAAGTTTACCTTCACAATCATATATACAAAAAAAAGTTCACCTTTTTCTGCTTTTCTGCATTTTAACCACGTGTAAATGATTCGGATGAACTTAGAGAAGAGCTATCTGCGTACCTGATCCATAAACCTTGCTTTGGTTTTTCTTGAAGCAGTTTCCCTAGATGGAATACTGACCTAGTTTAAATTTCTGGTTACAATTTGTCAGGCTGAACAAAGGCATGGAGAGATACTGGGTCAACTTCTTTATGCTGCTAGAATTGTTGCTGAAAAGGAAGGCATTCTTGATGGGTTTCGGGTTGTTATCAATAATGGTCCTAGTGCCTGTGAGTTATTATCTTGAATCCATAGTTTTGACTTGTTTTGTAGATCAAGCTTCTCACTTGTGTTTATACCTCATTCTCTCTCAGGTCAATCGGTCTATCATCTTCACTTGCATGTCCTAGGTGGGAGACAGATGAAATGGCCACCTGGTTAAAGAGTTGAATTACTTAACGTATGCTTGAAACTTTATGCCTTATATTTCATTTGTTCTATCTCTACCCTCTTATATTCTCATTTCTAGAGTTTGAAATGGCCTAATGTACTTTGAATCTAAAACCTTGGAGAGATGATGAGAAAATTGGGTTTGGTGGTGAAGTTAATTCTTCCAATTCCAAAAAATCGGATCAGGTATGGAGCACTTGGCATTGGCCGGCTCCTATGGTTGGAAACTTGTGACAGGGTTAGACTAGGGCCTGAATTAAAAGCTAGAAAGGTAGAAGAGGATGGTATCATGTTAAGGGTGAGAATACAAGTTTGAAAACCCCTTTAATCAAACCAACTTCAATCTGTTATTGATAACAATTTAGGGTAGAGGGTTATCATATAGCATTGGCTTCAAAATTTAAAATTTAACATAGTCTCCTTGAACATCTTTTTTGATGTCTAAATCAAAAACCAAAAGAATGCAATGAGATTAGACAAAAAACATGGAAGGGGAAAAAAAGAAGTAAAATTTGGGTGTAAAAGCCAACCTCCAGATTTGGATCAAACATATTCTTTAACGATAAGCATTTGCTTGACGAGTGAGAGTTTTTCAAATGAAGATTCTATGTTGCATAGTATTTGCTGATTATATTCCTATATGACTGGTGCACAATAGAACAGACTCTGAACTAGACATGGGGTAATTACCTACCAGACCCGACTACTTGCATCGGGATGATCTAAATACAACCAGGCCCATTTTATAACTAACAGCAAATTTGACTCCCTACCAATGCTCCTTGTCCTCAAAGGATTAAGTGACTGTTGCAACTTCGCAACCGCCTATTAATCTGTTATTGATTTGTTATGCACTGTGTCTTTAGTTTGGTTTTGATTTAGTCTGTTAGGATTTTTGTTTTTGTTTAGGTTCATTAGATTTCAGTTTCCCTACATTAGTCGAGATTCATTAGCTTTTGTTTATGTATAAATACTCAATCAATGAACTCACCACCATTTATTCATCATATTCAAGTCCTTAGGTTGGGGAAGGTATCGGTCCATCACACTGGTACTTCAGTTACTGCCTGATTACTACGTTTTTTGGTTCTTGCGAGCTAATATTTGGGCAGGCTCTTTAGCCAAAGTTTATCTATTCAGATTACAAGAAGCTGATTTTAAGAGGGACCTGTTCTTTAGTTGGGATACATGACATATAGTATTCACACGGGACCCCACTAGAAGTTGCAAGGTGTATGCAATCTCTCCCACTTTGGCTATGATCTGCTCAGGAACAAAAAGCTTAGGTCACAAGTTCATGCAAGACCTTGTAGCTACCTGTTTGCTGCCTGTATGATTGAAGTTTTAAATAAATCCACTCTCCCACATGAAAGAAAGACTGTCAGATCTCCGCTTGTTAGCCAAAATCTTCATTTTTGTTTTGAACCCCTTGCGAGTAAGCTTAAGCATCGTCAATGCAGCCTCTCTAGCCACTAAGGCTCTGTCTACAATGGCTATCATCAAGTCCTCCCTAGGTAAATAGTGGTAATCAAGTATAAGGGTGAGCAAAATTCGATTTGACTCGAAAAATTCGAAAAGAATTCAAATTTTAAGTTATTCGAATTAATCAAATTATTCAAGTCAACTCGATTTTTTTTCTCGAATTTCAAGTTGGAATCGAGTTTGGTTTTCAAATTCGAATAACTTGAATAATTCGAATAAACCGAATACCAAATTATAATATTTTACATTTTTATCTCAAACTTCCAAACCATTTTGCTTTCCCCACAACTTTTACTTCCATCCCATCCCCTTCTACCCCAAACCCATCCCCCTCTCCCCCCAAATTTTGTTTTGAATATCCCCCTCCCAAATTTTACTTCCTCAACCCTCAAAACTTTTTATTTTCTCCCTAAACTCTTACTTCTCACATTTTACCCCCAAATTAAAAATTAAAATCATCTAAAAAAAATCCCTAAACCTAAATAGTAATAAATTTATCTATATCTACTATTTATATTATTAAATTAAATTTTACATTTTGTACTATTTATATTATTGAATTGCTTAATCATATTAAATCTTTATAATTTTTTGTTAAAATTGATTTATTGATGATGCCATAAAATATTTGTGTTAAAATTTTATGTTGGTATCAATTTCATATTTTATCTTTAAGATAACTTTTATTAAAAAAATCATATTTTTTACAGTTAATATATTTTTTAATTTCAAAATACATAGTTACAAGAATCAAAAGATGATTAAAGCAACTAAGCAAACAAAGAAGCTAACTATATATAACAGATTAATAAATAAATTATGAGGGGTTGAAAGTTAATAACAAATTTGAATATGGTGGGCAAATTTGATTACGGTGAGTGATAAGGATCAAAAATTATTTTTTTAAAATTTAACTCGAACAAATATATTTGATTCGATTCAAACTCCATCTCATTCGATTCGGTTTGAAAAAATTTCAAATCGAATTAGGATGATAAAAAATGATTCATCAACTCGATTAACTCAAATTTTTCATTCGATTCGATCAAACATTTATCCTTAATTAAGTAGGTGGGGACTGGCCATAAACAACCTCATAGGAAAAGGCATTAATAGAAGAATGAAAGGATGCCAATTGAGTCTTAACTTATTGGTATTAGTATTATTGTCAATGCAAGAGGGCATGGGTTTGAATGCACTTAAGCATTTATCATCCTATTTAAGCGTCGAGAGGGTATGAATAGTTCTATGCCATTTGTATGAAAAAAATAGAAGAAAGAAAGGATGTGTTGTATCAGTATATTAGCTTATGGTAACCACTTAGCCCATTGAGTTTTACCAGTCATGCACACCTATTGACCACCTCAATTTGGCCATCAATATAATATGAGAGTGGTAAGATGGTGACAGCTTCAAAGTAGTCTCACACACACACACACATATATATATTAAAATGTTCTTGCCAAAAGGTGATAAGAAACACCTTGTCCTTATCTGAAACTATAATCCGGGGTAAACTATGCGGCTTAAAGATGTGGTGCACAAACATTTGGGTGATAGATAGAGTTATAAAAGAAATGTGCATACTTTGGCTGTCTATCCATAACTACTAAAATCACATTATAACCATCAGATTTTGAGAACCCTTTTACTAAGTCCATGGTGAAGTCTTACCAAATCTTGCTAGGAATTAGTGGGTGCAATAACCGTAGAAAGCCAAGTTATCATAATTTTGCCTCCGACATATGTTGCATTCCTTTACTCGCTTCTTGATGTCCTCACCCATTCCTTTCCAATAAAAGGTAAGCAGCAAATCTATTTTAGTAGAGTGGACTCCAAAGTGACTCGCGGTAGAACTTGAGTGGAAGTTGTCAGTATGCTCATCCATAAGTTCTGCCTTGTTGCTTGCCACTAGTTTTCCTTTACGTTTCAACAATCCGCCCAGCATGCAGTATTTTGGATACTTCTCAGCTTGCTAAGGCAGCTCAGGTAGTAGCTATGTATTTTCTCTTCATCCAACCAAAAATCCTGTTCTTTTTATAATAAATCAGTACCAATGATTTCACTACATAATATAACTTAATATTAGTTAAACATTAAATAATCAATTATTCAACATTTGCTTTACATTTTGCTTTGCATTAAAAAACCATTGAGGACATATAAAAATGACTTTAATGTATAATGAAATTTCATTTATGCCAATCTATTTGAAAAATAACAAGTATAAGTCGATGAATATACTACACTTAGGTCGGTAGATCATAATAGTCATCTCCTGGTGGTTCCCAGTGGTCCTTAAAGACAGTGTTCGTACTTGGACGAGTGTTCAGACTAAAAAGCAGGTGACCAGTTCTGGAAGTTGAGTAGTTGAGGACAGCCCAATAGACGGGAGGTAGAGAATTGTCTTTAGGCATCCACCTGATGCTTTCTAGGAGTGTCACGTTTCTAGCCAATAGCAACTCAACAGGTCTCCTGCAAATTGCTGCTCATCATTGCTTCCACTCCCCAAGCACAATCAATTCAATCCAACATTTATTGCAAATGTTCTAGAAGCCTTCATGCACCTTTTCACATTAGGCAACATGTTGTAAGTAACTCTTGAGCTATCCATTGTCACACCTCTAGATCATTTCACCCCTCGCACGACTCGAAAGCAAGAACGTTTCAAGACAGACCACTTTGTAATCTACCTTTCAACTGGGGGGAACAATTGTTATACCCCTACTCAGGCTAAACATGTGGCACTCCTAGAAGGCACTGAGTTGCTTAAGATCTCAGAGTAGCCACTCGCTTCTTAACAACCTCGTTATTCCTTAAAAGGAATAACAAAAGGGAGTCCATTATGCACATCCCTCAAGTACTCCATGATGATAACTACATTGCCACATAAACCACTACTAGGCAAGAGGTATCTTCTATAAATACCCTCTTTAGCGAAGAGAAAGGGACCTTATTCCCCATTAGTAACCTTGAGTACTTACTCCCTTACCTTCATAGCCTACTTCCTCCACCCCTTGTCGTTCTTCGACTCTCCGCCTGTTTTAGGTAAATTGGTCTCCTTTGTACCACCACCTTCTCCTCCCTACCACTTCCCTTGTTGAGATTTTTATCGACAAAAATAATAAAATATCTTAATATAATAATTTCAATCCAAAGACCATTATTCAATCTCACTTTTCATCCAGATCTATTGGCTCAAATATTGTCAAAAATTCATGATTTAATAAATATAATAAGTATGACTTATCTTTAATCTAAGTCCTCACATTAATTTACACTCAATCAAGTAATTCAACATGCATGTTTAAGAGCATTTTCATAATATTACCAAAAATATTCACTTGGAAAATAACCGTATTGCCTTTTACAATCTTGGATATTCACATTTGAGCCATTTTTCACTTCTAATAAAATTGTAAATCTAGTCCTATTGTTTCCCACTAATTCAATTTAATCCAATCATCTTTTAAATTTTACAATTTGACCCTTTCACTTTTCATAATTTTACAATTTAGTCTATACCCTGGATTAATATCTCACAATATATTATGTGTTTCAACTTTCTTCGGTATCTAATAACCTTCTCTATTAACACTGATGTATCGTATTTCATTTACAAGAAAAATCTACTATGCATATTCCTGGTATAGCATCACTTCAATCATAGTGGTTTGTAGAGGGTGTTACACGTTTAGAATTGTTAATTTATGACATACCTAAATATAAAGTATACCATTTTTTTTTCAAAATTTTAGATATTACATATTTAATTAGATAATAATTACAAAAAATAAATAACTATCTCTAAGTAAAATAAAATTATTATTTGCCAACAACCTCTTGACTTAGTTATAAGAACATCATATTATAAGCATGAAAGCTTGGGTTCGATTCCAATCAATCCTATTCCCCTCTCCTAATTATCAAAATAAAATAAAATAATTATTTAATTTTAATTATGTATTATGTTCAATTGTTAATCAAACATAAATACTTAAAAGTCATTGCATGAAAATGAAATTTGAAATCCCACATATAAAACAAACATAATTTTAATTGTTTTATATTTTAATTTAGTTTAATTTAATTTTAAAATAAATTTTTTTATCCGAGTTTTCAAAATTTTTACTTCACAAATTATAAACTACTAAATCTTTAATGTTTATGTCGAAGTTGATAAAAATTTGATTTAATTTATTAACTTATTAAACATATTTAACTTTTTTTAAAAGAAAGTTTGTTAAATTTTAAAATTTAAATATTATGTATTTACTTATCAAATATATATACCAATAGATTAATAATTACAGATTTTTTTTATTTTTATTTTTTTCTAACATAAAACTCTTTTATTCTTTTTTAATTATCGGCATAATGATAAATTTAGCAACGTTTATTTTTTTTTATCATTTTGGCACCTATTTTGGGGGGGCATTTTGGCCCTCAACCTCTAAAATTTAGTCAAACTGCTTGCTTTTGGACGAAAAACTGACTGAATTATTAAAATTAGGTGGACATTTGTGTAACAATTCACATATAATTCATAACAATTAAAAAATACAAAATATTTTAAAAAATTAACAAATTTAAAAAAAAGTTTATAAAAACTTTTAGAAATTTTATCCATATTAGCAACTACCATGTCAATGCTATTAAAATTTTTTAACTGTTCAATCAATTTTTTGTCCAAAAGCAAGCAATTTAGCTAAAATTTAAAGGTTGAGGGCCAAAATGACAAAATGAGTAAACGTTAGGGGCTAAATTGATCTTTATTCCTTAATTATTTAGGCTATGTTTGATAAAATGAAAATTTAAGTGCTAAAAAGTCATTGTGTTGAATTTAAGTTATAAAATATTTTTGGTATTTTATTTAAAATTAAATATTGAACATAATTAGAGTGTTTGATAAAATATAGTATAATCTTAAATGAAATGAAACAAAATAAAATAAAATAAAAACCATTAAATTTGTTCTCTATTAAGTGATTATTTTCTAAAAAAAAAAATCTAGTAATTTTCATTCTAAGTTATCAGTCATGTTTAAAAAAAATAAGTTGCTGAAAACATTAATTTTTAGTTGAAACATGACCTACTCTAGATCATATTTGATATATTTTGTTTTGAACAAAAAAAATCGCATTGATAATAAATATTAAAAAGAAGAAACAACTGTTTACACCCCTTGTTCGACATTTAAACCTGCCTTATCCTTATTGGCCAACAAGGCCGGTGCCCAAATTAATTCATCACTAGTGCAAGATCAACCAATCCTAAATGCCCAATCTCCCTTTGCATGAACAACCGATGGTCCTGATTGTATTTTTCTGGCTGATCATAACTCATTAGAGCTTTCATAACGTCTTTCCCTCGATTTCACTCGAAACTTCCCTCATTACCTTCCAATTGCAGTCGTCATCTGTCTTCCGAGCCAACTCTTCCACTCTCGGTGGGGCCTCTTCAATCTAGTATTTGGCCGATTCAAACTGCTTCCCTTCTTGAGCTAAACCATAGGCGACTGCATTCACTTCCCGAGGTATATAACAAAACTCTATTTCTTCAAATGTCTCAACTTTGTCTTTACTAGCTCTAATCACCATACCTATTACTGATTTATCCTCATTAGTCGATTTCATCTTTCTAATTACTGTCAGTGCATCCCCCTCCACCAAAATCCGTCGAAAACCCAAGTCCTCGGCGAACTGTAAAGCTTGTAAGCATGCACGCACTTTTACCATTGTTGGATCCAAAATGTGATCAATCGGGTAAGTACATGCACCCATAATTAACCCTTCATAATTTCTAATGAGGACTCCTTGTACCGATTTCTTTGTGGTCTGTTGAAAAGAGGCATCGAAATTCACTTTCATTATGTGTTCCTATGGTGGCCTCTATAATTTGTCCATATCCCTCTGCATATTTACTATGAAACTTTCCATGCCATTCGCTCCTGCTATATATGCTTAAATGAAAGATGACTCCATAAGCATTCTTCTCTATATTCTCATGATACCTTTTGTTACGATTATATCATACTGCCCAGAATGCTATTGCTACGGTCTTACATATTGCTATATTTTCCCTTGTAAAAGCAATTGTTAACCACATTTTCCATTCTTGTTCATTGTTGTTTGTTGAGAAAGCTACCCCAAGCCCTACATAATCTGCCCTGTAAAAGAGCAATCGTGAAACTCATGCTTAACTGTCTCTTCCCTTGCTTCACAAATAGGACACTGGCTCACCACTACAATCCTTCTGTTTTGTAATACCTTTAAAATAGGCATGTAACTATTTACTATTCTCTGCAGTGTAATTTTTGTTTTGGTAACAGCCTGTAAATTCCAACGCTTAGTGTAGAAAACTTTGGGTAGTGTATTCTGTAATGCTCCATCATAATTTAGAATGTCTGTATCCTTGGTCATAATCCACTTGTACCCACTTTTCACTGTATATACCCACTATTGTCGCCTTTCCATACTCGCTCATATACTTGCACGCTATTGGATAACATAATTGCCAAGATCCTCTGCACATCATCTTCTTCAAACTGACTACGAACTACGTCTACTTTCTAGTTACACTCAGTTGCATTGATTAGATTTGATATTGTTGTGTAACCAATATTGATTCTTTCCACTTGTACCCTCCCTTGGCCAAGTTCTGGAAACCAGACATCATTCCAGATGTTAATTTTGGTTCGATCCCCTACTCTCCAACCAGAACCCTACTTTAGCAACTTCCGTTCGCTCTAAATACTCTTCCAAGTAAAAGAAAGGTAAGAACCCAAATTAGCCATCATGAAATCCCCACTTGGATAATACTTTTCTTTCATTACTCTTGCTAACAAACTGTTTAGATTCGCGACTAACCTCTAACCCTGTTTTGCTAACTAAGCCACATTAAACTTAGCTAAATCCCTAAATCCCAATACCATGCATCTTTAGCCTACATACTAATTTCCACTGACACTAATGAATCCCTTTATTGGTATTAACATCACGCCACCAAAATCTAGAAATTAAGTTCTCAAACTCATGACATGTATAACCTAGTAATAAAAAATATTGCATTGCATAGATTGGTATTGCGTGCAAAATGGGCTTAATAAATACTTCCTTTCCTTCGGTCAAGAGTTGTCTTGTACTTCAAGTCTCCATCCTCCTAATCAATTTCTCTTTAAGCCCTACAAAAGCATCTCTCTTCCGACATCCTACCATAGTTGACAACCCAAGATATTTTTCAGGATTGTTAGAAATCCTTACTCCAAGTACCCTACCAATTTGATCTTGCATCTCAACCAACACATTTCCACTAAAATAAATAAGGGGCTTATCAAAATTAACGAGCTGGCCTAACACCCTTTCATACTACTTCACAATCCTCTTAACTGCATTTGCCCCTTCTTCATTTGCTTTGGCAAACAATATATTATTATCTGCAAAAAATAAGTGTGTTACCTTTAATATGCTTCGTCCCACCTTTGGCCCCCTAATCAAACCATCATTTTTTGCTAGATTAAGAATAGGTTGGGCTTAACGAATCTCTTTGTCTCAACCCCCTAGAAGGTCGAAACACCTTTCTTTGAACCCCATTGGGCACCATAGAATAAGACACCAATGTTATACACCTTATTACCAAATTAATCCACTCCATGCAAAACCCCATTTATGTCATCATTCTCTCCAGAAAAAATCATTCCACTCGATCATAAGCCTTACTCATGTCTAACTTTAAAGCAAAATACCCTTTAGATTCCATCATTATTATTTTTTAAAGAATGAAAAAAAAGAATGTAGCAGTTCATATGCAATCAAAATGTTAGTTGTACTTTGTCCTCTCGACACAAAAGCATATTAGACTTCATCAATACAAATGTTCAATACACGTCAAAATCTAGTGACCACCACTTTAGAGATTATCTTATATAGCACATTACAAAGACTAATTGGTCGCAATTGAGTCATATTAGATAGCATATTAACCTTTGGTATAAGAATAATATTTGTATGATTAATCTTACTCTTCTCTATTATTCAAAACATCAATGCAAAATTTTGAAATATCCCCTTTAATGATGTCAGTACTTTTGATAAAAAAAAGAACCAGAAAACCATTCGAACCTAAAGCTTTCAGTGGAGCCATACACTTAATTGCATCAAAGAATTCCTCAACCTTGAACTCTACTACTATATCTTTATTCATGCTTTCCATAACACATTGTCGGACCCCCGTTAAAACGTGACCCTAGTCTTATACCTCTCTAGTCGTAAACAAATTCTTAAAGTAAGATGTTGCCATTCCTATCATCCCCTTTTCATCCTTAACCCATTCTCTATTCCTATCATCCGTTAAAACTTACCTCCTGCACCCTCTTTACTTCCTCTTTAAAATCTTCCTTTAAAACCCAATTTGCATTAAACCGAGATCGATGTTGCTTTGTCACCCACCTATTTTTACTCATGTCGTCTGTATCCGCCAATATTGGGCAATGATCTGATATGGAGTGAATAAGATGCTTAACGTAATAACCAGGAAAGATACTTTACCATTTCGGATTAGCCATTCCCAAATCCAACCTTTCCTCTATATCATTCTCTAGAAAATGACCTCTTTTCCATGTAAAGCACTGACCAGAAAAACCCAAATAAGCAAGTTGACAATCCTCTAATACCATCCGAAAAGCCAACATATTATTCTCATTTCGAACATGTCCCCCTCTATTATCAAAAGATAAAATCATTTCATTAAAATCCCCTATAACTAACCACGACAATGAGCTATTACCATTTAACTAACAAACCAAATCCTACGACTCCTTCCGACACCTTTCATCTGATGCACCATAAAAATCATTCAATCTCTATGAAATCATCCCCTCACCTTTACATACTTCCACATCAATGTGCGACTTCGAGTAGCTCCTTAGTTGAACATTATAGTCCCTTGTCCAACCTAATGACAAACCTCCTCGCATTCCGACGGCTTCAACCTTAATTTCTTTGATAAACCTGCATTTCTTTCTGACCCTTTCCATTCTCCTTGCACTTAATTTTTTCTCTATAAGAAACAAGAGATGGGGATTAATATGTCTTAGCTTAACTGTGGCTGCCAATATTTCAGAAGGAATTCCCAAATCTGTTGAATCAACATTACTAGAAACAACCAAATTTACTTAATTTATTGTTTTCCTTTTCTTACTATCCACTATTTCAATTGGGCTATCCTCCATATCCGATACTAGTTCTATCTGCTCATCTCTATCTAACCCAGATGTTGACCTAGATTTTCTAGCCTAGCTAAAACACTCATGATCAAATTACAGTTATTCCCTAACTTTTGTATTTGGATAAAGTTAACTTTTCCCACCCCCTATCTGATAAGACCAACGTGTTTGGATATCTCCAAAATTCGTCCCTCCCTTATCAACATCCACTTCTACTCCTATCGGAACGCTTCCATAACCATTACCCCTCAAACACTTACACACCTTCGACAAGGCCCTCCTAGGCGCTACCCTTAACGAAATATCCCAATCAAGATCCACCTCTTATGATTTTAGTGTTAATCTAATTGGGCAAAAACCTTCACCATGCCCCAACTTCCCACACAGAAAACAAAGTAGTGGTAGTTTTTCATATTGGAAATGTAACAGCCCGATTTTCAATGGTGATGGAATAGTGGTTCGGGACCACAAATTTCCATTGTATTGACTCTTAAATATTATTTTTAGAATATTTATGAAGTCATTAGAGTCTTAATAAAATTTGGTTCAGAAATATTAATGTTTAGATAAATAATTAAAGAAAAAATAACTAAATTGTAAAAGATGCAACATATAGTAATTATAGCGTTTAAGTGATCAAATAGCTTATTAGTTAAATGAGGAAGGACCTAAGAGGTAATTTAACCTCAGTTAATTTGTTTGGACGGCACTAGCATTAAAAAGGATAGAAATGTTAAACATTTGATGGCAATTTTGTAATTATAATAAAATTAAAACAAAATTAAGTAAAGAAAAGAAAAGAAAGTTTTTTCATTTTTATTTCCTCCATAGACGAATCTATCAAAAACCAAGCTTGGAGAATCGGTCAAGCTAATTTCTTTGCATGTGAGTGATTCTCTTACCCGTTTCTTATAATTTTATATTTTTGAGATTGTTGCAACTAGGTCCAATTATCCCGTACCTTCGTTTTTGATTCTATTAAAAAATTTTGAAGTTTTCATTGATAAATCTTGAATGTTTTTGATGAATACCATGTATTTGAAGTTTTTATTCTGCTGTTTTATGATTTTGTAAAGTGATTTTGGTTAGATTTTGATTTTAGGATTAAATTGTAAAAATATCAAAATTTTAAGGTTTGATAGTGAATTTAATGATTCATTAGGGACAATTTAATGGCCTAGTATATTTGGATGAAATATTTACTTAAGAAAAATGGTTAATTTGATGAATTTTGGGTTAAGGGACTAAATTACAAAAATTATCAACGTTTGGAATAATTGTGTAAATTCAAAAAATAAAAGTGTAACAGCCAATTTTAAGTGAAACCGGAACAGTGGTTTCGGGACTACAAATTTGAGTTAAAAAGAAAATTTATTTTAATATTATTGTATGGTCTGCATTATGATAGGAATGATGTCTGAAAATTTCGATAAAAAAATTTTATCGATTTCATGTTTAATTATAGAAAGGATCAAATTGCATGAAATGCAAAAGTTGAATTCTAGGAGCTAGAAAGATCAAATAGCTATGGAATTCAAAATTTGAGATCCTTATATGAAATTAGACCATTAAGTGTAGTTAGTAGATAAGCATGCTTAGTCATCTATGGAAAATTAAATAAAGAAAATGACTCAATTAGAAAGATGAAATAATAAAAGATAATATTTTAATTAAATAGAAAATATCATCATTTTATATCTTCTCCAAAATTTTCTATGGAAACCCTAAATAAGAGAGAGAAATTCAAGCAAGCTTAATTGTGTAAGTAATCATGTCCAGTTTTTAGTAATTTTTATATTTTTGAGATCGTAGTAATCTAATCTATCTATTTTGGGGATTAATTTATAAAGTTATTAAAGTATTAAAAGTTTTCCATTGATGAGTATGCTGAAAATTTGAAATTTATGATAGAAAATGAAAGGTTGTTAATAGATAAACAACTTCTATAAAGGAAATTTTCATGAAATTATGATTTAGGAAATTTCTAAATTTTATGAATTGCATGGGCTGTAAATGCTATATGAAAAATTCATCTAGGCTTGGAATAAGAATTAAATTGTATGAATTTCATTTTCTGAGCCTAAGGATGAAATTGGAATTAATTAAAAGTATAAGGGAAAATGATACTTTTGCCTAAAATGTAACTTGGATTGCATTGAATATGAGATGTGTTAAATTGATGTTAAATTCATTTATATAGATCCAAAAAGATCAAATAAAGAGTTAGATCGAGGAAAAGAAAAAGTATCGGATTAGTAGATTTTCGTATACGAGCAAGTGACGAGGTAAGTTCATGTAACTAAAATGTAAGTTTATATGTTTAAATTGAATGTTATGATTGTGAAATGTATGATTGCCATGTATAAACATTAATCACATATCCGATAATGTCCGACAAGTGCTAAGTCCTCATTTGAATAAATGAAATTCGATTGATACAGGATTTTCCTTATTGGTTGTGGTCTTGCATATGTTGCAGACAGACCATAGCTCTTACGAGCATTCTGTTATAAACCCTCTCGAGCTTCCCATTACATGGTTCCTACGAGCATCCTGATCAGTTTGATCCTGCATGTGTTACAGACATACCACAGCTCTTTGTGAGCGTTCTGTTATATGATCGGTATTGATCCTGGATGTATTGTGGACATACCGCAGCTCTTTATAAGCGTCCTGATATAGGATATTTGTGAGCTTCCTAATATGACTCGCTTGAACTTCCTGTTATATGGCTATCTAGAGCTCCCTGATAATATCTCTTCAGAGTTAGCTGTTAAGCTTAATGAGCTTCTTGTTTTAAACTCTTATGAGGTTCCTGTTATAGCCCAGATAAACTTCCTGTTACATGGCTCACATGAACATTCTGTTATATGTCTCGAGAGAGTGCTTCCTGATTATGTGTCCTAATGGGTACCCCTGAATATAAGTTGATGGATTACAATTTTGTAAACTTCGAGTGTACTACATGTGTATCTATCGATATTTCAAATAAATTCAACGAGTAAAGTTCTGACATGGTTAAACTAAACTTAAGATGATTTGTTATAGAAATGCACATGTTATATGGAAATAAGATATGAAAAGCACATGTATATGAAAGTTATTATATAATGAGCTCATCCTTGATTTTTTATGTTTACATGTAATACATGACTAACAAGTTTCTTGATGTTTAGGCAAATTGATGGTTTGGTCATGTGTCTCCTGCAACTTAAAAATTTGAGAAATAGAATACTTCGAATTGCTCACACGGGCAGAGACACGGGCGTTTGTCTCAGTTGTGTGTGACACACGGCCTAGCACACAAGCGTGTAACTTGGCCGTATGACCCCTGCACTTAATTTTCAAAGATTAAATTGTCCACATGGCCTAACACATGGGTGTGTGGCTAGCCGTGTGACCTAAGTCAGAGAGTTACATGGGTATGGACACAGGCTGGGACACGGTCGTGTGTCTCACATCGAATGCCCACACGGCCTAACCACACAGGCGTGTGTCCCCTGTACTTTGGAAAAATTTTGAGATTTTGCGAAAAATTTCCTGAGTTCCCGATTTAGTCTCGATTTGTTTCAAATGCATAAATTGGACCTCGAGGGTTCATTTAAGGGATAGCATGATTGGATATGATTAATTTTGGATATGAATAGTAAATAACATGAATTAATTGTATTTATTCTGTAAATTTCGATAATGCTCCGTAACTTTATTCCGGCGACCGATATGGATTAGGGGTGTTACAAAAAGGGTATTAATTGTAAAATGGATTGGAATGTAAAATATAAGTTGATAATTTAGGAATTTTATATTTTAGATCAAAATCTCATAGATGCTCGTAGAAAAAAATTACGAAATAGTCCTTAAACTTTTGCAACTACTATAATTCAATTTAGGTAAGTTTGTACGGTTTAAAATTTAATATTTATATGAATTGTTGAATAGTATAACATGACACAATATATATATTCCATTGTTGATAATGAATGATTATTTGAGATATGATATTGAATTTGATGTTTGAATTGGATTGAACGTAGGATAAAATACAGTCGTGATATGGTTGTTGTGGGGGATTAGAGTGGAGATGGTTTTGGAGTGATGTATATATATTTATCGAGTAAACCGAGATTTAACATTTATTGTGAACTCGTGTTATACACTCTGTTTGGTGTGTTTCGGGTGAACTAGCTCTTATGAGCATTGGTGTGTTTCGGAGGGATTGGCTCATGTGAGCATCTGGTATTTTTTGGATGGACTGACGATGTACTCCTATCCGTAAGTCATTTTTCGAATTGGAAATCTTGGTAAGGTAATTCATTTAATGAATTTGATAGATTTAATATATACTTGAGTATTGAATTGAACGTCTATAATTTATCGGTTGAGATTGTGGATGACAGGGAACCTTCATGGTTGAATTGTTATTGTTTGAATTATTGTATTTATTTCGGTAAGATTTATCATTTTAATACGTCGAACTAACTAAGCTTGGTTGAGCTTACTTGTGTTATTTAATGTTCTTGTAGATACTCGGAAGGTTAGATGATCAGATAGCACTCAAGTCACACTATCCAACATAATTTGACAGTTTTTGGAATATTTATTTCAGATTATATGGCATGTAATAGGATTGAATGTTGATATTAATGTTTTGGATATGTAAATAGTTAAGTATGATCTTGAATGTATTAGTTGTTTTGGTTGATACTCCTTTTTAGTACTTTTGGTGCCTTATTAGTATATGTTAATGTGGCTATATTTTAATGCTTGTTTGAATGACCATAATGGTTTGTGATGAATTGGTTTCAATATGATTAAGAAATGGTATGTTTTTGAGATGGTATTGAACTAGATATGTATGATTGAAATGTGATAAGGTATATATGTTTTAGTATGTTTGAATGTTTGCAATTGAGGTGCCTTGAATGACATATTGGTTGAATGATCTTAGACTATTGAATTGATCATTTCATGTAGGTTTTAGTCATGTTTTGATGCCTTGATGATATGTACAAAAGGTCTTTAGGTGGTTGCATGATTTGGTGTTGAGAATGGCTTGATTTTGGGCAAATTTATGTCCACACGATCGTGTGTTCCCTATAGGTTCCATTGTATGCAAGTCAAGCTGTTACAGGGCCTAGCACATGGCTTGACACATGAGCGTGTGAGGCTATTTCGAGAGTTACATAGCCTGGCACACGGGCGTGTGACTTGGCTGTATGACCTAACTCAGAGAGTTACACTGGTAATGACACAGGCTAGGACACAACCGTGTGTCCCTATTTCGATTGTTACACGGCTTGAGACACGAGCGTGTGTCTTAGCCGAGTGAGTCACACAGCCATGTGACCTTTGCTGTCCAAATTTTCTGGCTTTTTCTTGAACTTTCCAAATGTTTCCAATTTAGTCTCAGATTATTTCTAAAGTATTTTTAGGGACTTGAGGGCTCGATTAAGGGACTTTATGGATGTAATTGAATGTAATTAGATTATGCTTTCATTAATGTATGAAATGAATGATTTAATATTCTGTTTGTACGGTAATACTTCGTAACCCTATTTCAGCGACGGATACGGGTTAGGGGTGTTACAGAAAAATTGCATATGACTACTGATTCGAACTTATTGCTATTCACTTCTTCCTCTTCAAAGGTAGCCTAACATCCCATCTAACTCGAATTCACATATACTTTATTTATTCCCCTTGTTACAAATCCAACATCATATTCAAGAAACTGATTAATAAAATTACCAAATTGACGCGCCACCCAAAAATTTGCAAAAACTGATGGAACTTGTAACGGACCTTCCCCCTATACTAACCGATGAAATAAAATGAGATGCTTGTTGAAGAACCACGACATCCCTTAGAGAACTCTCTTCATATCTAACTCATGATAAAACCGGAACATACTTCTTTTCTCACTAATATTTGTAATAGAAACTCCTCCCATTGGGTGCCACAGATCTGCCAAAGTGTTTCACATCGAAGGGAAATGAACCACACTCTTTGTCAAAACCCTTCCAACGAGACATAACCTAAAATCTTCCTCCACTACATGTTCATGTACTTGGTTTTGCATCAGATCTTCCTCATCATCTGATATGCTCAAACTTGCCAATTCTTGTTCCATGATTCCTATTCACATATCTCTTCCCTCCCTAGTCCATGTATCAACAAGAAAACACTAATCACCTTGCCAAACAGTAGACAGAGAAAATAAACGTGCTAACAAGCATACTACTTTTACTTTTCACTAATTATTTCTGATTATATTTGATATTTAAGTTTAGGATTTTAGTGTTTTTTTGTAAAAAAATTAGTTTAATTAATTTATATTTATTATTTATTTATATTTTCTTTTTTACTTTACAATTTTTATTTTTTTGTTTGTATTCATAAATATCACATTTTTTAAATCTCGAATAAAAGTAACATTTAATATCATTTCAATGTACTTTTATTCACTTTAATTATGCCTATATAAATATTCAAATATAATCTGTACTAAAATAAAGAAAGAAGAACATGAGAGTTTTACCTTAAGAAACTACAATATGTTTTTTTTAATATTTCACATTTAGAGAGATGATTTTTCAAAAATAACTTATTTTATTTTATTTATATAATTGCTAATAGTAATAATATTAATTTAGTTTGTCTCATGGTTAACTCAAGAATTAATGTTAAAAATAAAATAAAGAAGACTCACCGATATTTTTCGTCTCAAGCCCTTTATAACTTTCCTTTAATCGGATAACAATTGTTACGCATATTTAAAGACTTCATTGAGACTCTGTCTCCAGCAAAGAATTCTCGCCAAGACTCCACCAACCTTCATGCACCACCTAGGACCAAGTCTACTCCAAGCCCAACCACCCCAACAAAATTGTCCTCATTACTCCATTATCGTACCCTATAATTCATTACATAAGTCACATAGTCAACTTAACAAGGCACCGATGTTGAATGAAAAGTTCACCAACCAAATGAGGACATGTGGTACATAAATGTTCCCCTTAAATTTTCCTGCAAACCTCATAAAAAAGGAGAATTCTTTCTCTTATCTCTGTGTCTCACTTGAGTTCCATAGAATCTTTTGTCCTCCAATTTGATCTGGTTCTTGATCTACTGGATGAACTGCTTCTAATTTCATCGCTATCAACAAATTTCAATTTAAAATAATTGGAAGAGTGGAGTTTATTTAAAACAACTATCCCATAAAACAAAGGAAGAACATCATAAACACTAGACAAAATTACAGTTTAAGCCAATACAATTTATGTTATTTAATTACATTAAAAACATTACAACTTTCTTTTATCTACCCATAAATATCATCACACGCAAAAGATATAATGTATAAAAACTCCTTTAACCAAAGTGTTTGGGTTCCATAGACTATATAGTATTTATTATATGTTTTATCTTCACCTGCAAGTCATGTGTTTTGAACTAGTTGCTAAAACAATGTATCAATGGTGAATCTGGACGTAGATTTCTATACAACTTACGAATTTAGAAATGCCAAAAAAATGTTCCAGAATCCATAAGCATCAATAGGTCATTTAAAATATCTGACATGTACTACTATGAGGAACCAATCATCATCAAAGTCAAAACTAAATAGATTAAACTATGCAGTAAGTCTTTGTCTTTTGATAAATTTTAAGATTTAGGCCTTGTACTTAAAAAAGCTAGAAATTAAGTTCTTTGATTATTTTGATTTAAAATTTTCAGTCCAATCATTAAAATCACAACTATTTCCAGTCAAAAAGTTTCAATTTGACATGTTGATTAAGTTGTCTGTAATATGATTGATGAAAAATAAATATGCTAAATTAGATTAGGATTTTTAAATTGAAAAATATGAAGATTGAATTTTTTTACTAAGCACAGAAACTAATCTCGAATCCTATAAAAGTACAAGGACTAATAGCATATTTTAAGAAATGAAATATGATAAATTAGGGACTTGGGTGGTTGGGTTTTGACTTATATATGTATACAGATTTAAAAAGTAAATAGCGTGTGGAAGATTGAGTAGGAAGACATACAAAGTATTAAGGACAGGAACTTATATGATATAATATCATAATTTAAAGTGATAGGAAAATTAATTTAAAGCAAAGTTGGTTTTAAGTAACTAACAAATATTATAAAATAAAAGGCATAGTTTGGGGGAAGTAGGACGCATGGAAATTGATCTTCTATTTCAACTAACTGCTTACTGATTCAAAGTTTGATATACCATTTGGTAAACAATTATTAATGTCGCTTTCTGATTGGCTTGTTAGGTATGCTGAGACTGCTATAAAAACCGCTCTAATTGCGGCTCCTTCCTCATTATCGAATTACCAGCCCCTTGAAAGGTTAACCTACGGTACGTACCGTTTGGAAACATGAAGGTAAGTCGCAAAACGTGCAGCATGCAGGAGCAATCATGATATATATTTGTAATAAAGTTGATTTAATGGTTAATTTGTTGTGCAGCAAAAGATAGTTATTAAGATACAAACGAGGGGAGGACCCAAAGGGTGTCTTTTGGGGTGCATTTGGAGGAAGCGTGGTGATGAGGGAGAGGGGTTTCAGACCAAAGTAATGAAGAAAGTAGCTGAAACACGTGGTTCTTTTTCTGATATTAAACTTTCTACTATTTTTAAACTATGCATGTTCGTTTGTTGATGTTAATGTGCATGCATGTATGTATCAATAGGTGTGATATCAGTGGGTATACAAGGAGATGACAAAGATAAATTAGTGGTGACTGGAGATGGAATTGATTCAGCTAAGCTGATCCAGTGTTTGAGAAAGATTGGTGAGGCCAATCTACAGAGTTTGGAGGCAATAAAAGAAAAAGACGACAAAGATAAACCAATTGAATGTACTTCAGCCTACTGCTACCCACCTGAGTATCCATATCCATTGTATATATGTTACTAACTCACCATGTTTGATTATAGTTTATCATCTTCCCAAGCACTATCATTTTCCCCTTTTCTTTGCTTCCCTACATATGTCACAAGCAATATACAAATTTATTTATAAAACTTTTATATGGTGATGTGTTCCAAACTCAAATTTATTATTTTATTAAAAATATACTCATATTAAATTTTATTAGACTTATAATCATTTCTAAATTAAGTTGATATATTCATGACATCTACTCAATATATAGTTTATATATACTCAGTTAATAAATTATAAAAAAATTCAAAATAATACCATAAGGTACAAATAATTAAATCTGATATTTTTAGATAGGAATCTAATATTCTTATGCATGACAACAATCAATTCCATCTATGGTTAAACTCTATTATAGATTTTGACCATTTTATATAACTAAAAACGATATAAAAGTAATTTAATAATTTTAAATTATATTAGAAATCCTATTACACTCGTATGCGTGTGGAAATTAAATATTTAAAATATAGATGTTTATTTAAAAGTAGCATACAATAATTAATGAAATGTATGGTTTGAAACTAATTAATCATAATAACACATGAAATATTTACGATATTAAAATTAAAAAAATTAGATTAAATTACGAGACAAGCGGAATTTAAACACATAGATACAATAAATACTACTAAATGCACTACATTTGTTTATCATGGTTTTGTTATCAATTATGAGTTAGTGTCGAATTGAGTTGTGACACTAACTCAATCAACAACATTATTAACATATACAAATTATAGAGATAATAAATTATATATATTAAAACAAAAATAAAAAAAATTATTTAGTGCATGTTCAAATCCTACAATTTGCATATTTTAATTAGTTTTTATTAAAATGAAAAGACTAAAATATCTAATCGAATAATATATATTTTAATTACGAAAAAACATTTCCGTAATTTTTTGATTGAATTGATGACCCGATTGAATGTTACACCAACTCAATCAGGGATTTTGGTAAATATTATAGATATTAAAGATTAAAAAACAAAATAAAAATAAAAAGTTCCTAGGTAAATTGAAAAAATACAAATCCACTCCTTGTAAACCGGCCACTATTTTCTCAACATGATTTTTTTACTAATTTTTCTCTTTTGAAATATAATATACATTATAAAAAAAATTAACACATAAAATTCAACATTGTTTTTTTTATTACTATTTTTACTCTTGTAAAACATAATATACATTGTAAAAAAATATTAACACATAAAATAAAGACAACTTTATTTTTTTTTTCTTTAGGAACAATTCCATTCTTGATTGGAACAATTTTACAAAAAAAAAAGTTTGAAAAATAAATTAATTTCCTTTAAATTTATATGAAACAAATTTTCTAAAATAAAAATATTATTTAGTTCATATTTTTAAGGCTTAATATATAATTTGGCATACAAATTTGACATTTTTTTTCTAATGTAGCACTTGTGTTATTTTTGGGGTTTAATTTTTCAAATACGTCAGATAGATGAGATTTAATTTGATTATCAAAAGGATACATAATATCTAAAGAATATCACTTTCTATGTAATCAAATCATTTAATAAGAACATAAATTTATTTTGATTATCTGTTTATACTTATAGATAGAGCACAATCTGACTTTAATACTAATTGTTGGAAAAACAGGTCTGGAAAACATAATGGAAAATAAATTTAGGAAACAACTGGATATAGCCAAGTTGATTGGATATTTCTTGTATACTTACCTTATGTATGAAATAACGGAAAGTTAATTTCTTGTTATACGAACTTACTAAGTTTTAAAGCTTACTTTATTTTATTTCCCTATTTTATAGTAATCTCGAAAGCTCGTTAAGGTTGGAAGTTGGTCAGAGCCACATCACACTATCCATTGGACTTTTTGGCATATATAGCAAACTAATTTTGGTTATAATGACATGTATAGGCTAAATTTGGCAAATTATGTCATATAAATGTTTTGGTTATAAATAGCCATTGGAATGACTTGTGATGGATACATCTTGATGTATATATATATGTGTGTGTGTGTGTGTGTGTGTGTGCTCTTATTATGTATGTTATGTGTTTGAAATGGTTGAATGATGAGTATCTAATAAGTATGTTGAAGATTGATTTGAGATAGCATATTGGTAAAATATGCATATAAGTATATTTGGTTAATTTGATAAATTTGGATACTTGAATATATGTGGTAATATGTCATGTCTAAGACATGGTTTTGGCTTGTTTTGATTGCTTTGTTATTTCTTGTTAATGTTTTATAATGTTGGTTTAGGTTGATGCCAAGTTTGGGTAATGTGGCATTGGAAATAGCCTATTTTCGTCCACACAGGCAGAGACACGGGCGTGTGTCTCAGCCGTGTGTGACACACAGCCTAGCACATGGGCGTTTGGTTCGGCCGTGTGTCACCTGCATCTTTAAAATTTCATAATAGAATGCTAAAAATATCCACATGGCCTAGCACATGGGCGTGTGGCTTGGCAATGTGACCCCTGCACCTTAAATTATGCACGTTAGTATGCTCACACAGCCTAGCACACAGGTGTGTGGCTTGGCCGTGTAGTCCAAGTCAGAGAGCACCCTAATTTGGACACAAGCTGTGACACGACCGTGTGCCCCCATTTCGAATGTCCACACGGCTTGAGACACAAGCGTGTCTCTTAACCGTGTGAGACACACGGCCTGACCACACAGGCATGTGTCCTTTGTACCTAGGCAAAATTTTGATATTTTTTGAAAATTTTTCTGAGTACCCGGTTTAGTTCCAACTTGATTTTAATGTATATTTTGGGACTCGAGGGTTCATATAAGGGACAACATGCTTGATTTTTATTAGTTTCTAATATGAATATTAAATGAGATGAAATACATGTAATTGATTTGTAAATCTTGGTAATGCTTCGTAACCCTATTTTTGCGATGGATATGAGTTAAGGGTGTTACAACCTCATCACATAACAGAAAAGAGGAAAATTTAAAATCATAATCATGATGTCTTCCATTCATTAACCATCCTATTCTAATGCAAGGAAATATAGTCCAAATCTGACTAGACTAGTTCCTTCCCAATTAATTCCCAACCGGCCACACTATGGTTCAATAATTAAGTATAATGCTCATTTTAACCTAGAAATTTACAATTTAGCTGAGATAGAATGTCAAAGGATCAAATTAGAAAATTTAAAATAAACCAGGGTCTTTGATTCAATTATGACCAAGTTCTGGTTAAAAATTCTAGTGCAACACCAGTGCTCGGATTTTTAATTTTGTGCACAAGTAATAAATAGTTTGTGAGTTCGTGATCAAGCAAAATCATTAAAGAGTCTCTGCAATCCTTATTTCATGAAAAGAATTTACACTTAGATTAGCCTTGACATGTACTTAGGATTTGTTAATTGGTCGATTTGGGTACTTTAATCTTTATTTTGAAACTTATTTGATTATTTTATATTTTTTGTGAAATGATTCATTATTTGTGTCATAAATATTTAAATTTTACGTGTTAATTTGTAATGATTGAGCGATTGATTGAGCGGGTCGCTCCAGCGATCACAATGATGCTCCGAATCCGATTAGACTTTTAGGTTGGATTTTAGAGTGTTACAAGCACAATATCATGTTATGAAAACTTATTTAGATTTATGAAAGTTATTCACATTTTATTAATAACTTATGTAATTTATTCAATTACAATTATGAAATTTAACTATTATGATGCCAATCATTTAATATTATCACATGCAATATTTTTTATTCATAAGTTTACTTTAATAAGGATTTGTATTCTAAGAAAATGCTATGTAGACTTAACTAGGTAAAATTACTTTGGAGGTCATATATTAGAAGTCAGATTGCATTTTAACTTTTTTACTTAAAAAATAGATAAACTAGTCCCTATATGTTAGAGCAAATTGGTCTTTCTGTCAGAAATTACATTATTTCTATTGTTAAGTGGTTGAAGGAGCAACTAGACGGTGACATGTGACGTGCCATGTGTACCTTATGTTAATATGATATTTTGTCATGTCAATAAATATTTAATTTTTTTAAATCATCAAAATAAATATTTTTTAATAATTATTTAAAAAACCACATCTTGGATAAATGGTTGTTTAGGTTCAAATAAACTTGGACAAATAGTTGTTTAAGTTCCTTCCAAATGTGGTTTTCAAATAATTGTAAAAAATAGAGAAACTGATTAAAAATTATAAGAAATTATTTAAAATCTATTAAAAACTTGGACAAACAGTTGTCTAGGTTCATCCTAAAGCTTTGACAACTAGTTGTCTAGATTCATTTTGGATGGGTTTCATAAATAATTATTAAAAATAATATAAATTATACAAAATTATGGAAAATTATTTAAATCTTATTAATAATTATAAGAAATTATAAAAATATTAATTTTTTAAAAAATTAATAGTAAAAAATTATTATGGAAGGTTACTATTGTATATATATTTTGCTACATTAAGTTGTTTGTTTGTTAAATATGAAAATTGTAATGGAGGTGCTTAACTATAATGGCCACTACGACGTGACATTGCAAAAAACTGTGCAAACAAAAGAAAAAAAATCAAGGATTTGTTTATGCAATTTGGTTACCCTGCATTTGCAGAGCCTAGCTCATTAAGTAATTCAACTATTTTTAATCACAAATACAACAAGTGATTCACATTCTATCATTCCCCAAGTATAGAAATTTCACTTTTGTACATAAAGACTATAACACTCACGTTCAAAATCTCTTACTGAGAACTTGAGCTATAAACACTCAACAATATTTACAATAGTTTGCATTCTATCACAAAAACAACAAATGATTGTTGTATCCTCCATAATAGAAAAACTTCCTCCATCTTGGAAAGACTTTAAAAGAAGTCTAAAACATAAAAAAGAGAAAATATCTCTTGAGGCTTTGGCAAATCATCTTCGTATTGAAGAAGAATATCAAAAGCAAGATTAGAACCTAAATTTTGAAAATGCCAAAGTGCATGTTACGGAGGAAGTACAGACTACTAAACCATTCAAGAGAAAGTTCAAACAGACTGATAGAACACCTAAGTTCAAAAAGAAACAAAAGGGCTCATGCTATCATTGTGGTAAATCGGGACATTTCAAGAATGAATGTCGATTTTTAAAGAAGAATTCATCTTCTAAAGCTGATAATAACGAAAATATGGCACAAGATGATAATACATGGTAGATTGATACTGGAGAAACCAAACATTTGTGCAAAGACAAAAGCATGTTCACAAAGTTCACACAATGTGAAAATGACAATTTCTTGTACATGGGAAATTCTTCCACAACAACAATCAAAGGCAAAGGGTCTATTGAACTACAATTCAATTCTGAAAAGGTTTTAACCTTAAATGATGTATATTATGTACCAGAAGTTAGGAAGAATTTAGCGTCTGGAAATTTTTTGAATAAGTTTGGTTTCAAACTTGTTTTTGAGGCAGATAAGTTTATTTTGTCTAACGGAGGAATTTTTTTAAGGAAAGGGTATATGCATGAGAGTATGTTCAAACTCAACATTATTAATAAGTATAAAAATACTATTTCTGCTTATATGGTTGAATCTTTTTGTTTATGGCATTATAGATTAGGTAATTTGAATTATAGAAAATTGAATGACATGTATAAGTTAGATTTAATTCCTGTTTTTAATAATAATATTGAAAAATGCAATACATGTATGTTGACTAAAATTACAAGAAACCCTTTCCCTAAGGTTAAAAGGAAATTGATTTGATACATAGTGATTTATGTGACATACATAATACTCCTACATTAGGTGGAAAGAAATATTTTGTTGCTTTTATTGATGATTGTTTTAGATATTGTTATCTATATTTATTGCATTCAAAAGATGAAGAGTTTGACAAATTTAAAGTTTATAAATCTGAAGTTAAACTTCAGTGTGAATCATTTAGCAAGTGCTTAAGATTGGATAGAGGTGGAGAATACTATAATCCAAGTTATTTTGAATCCACTGGAATTTTCCATTTTAGCCCATTACACGCCACAACAAAATGGTGTAGCTGAAAGGAAAAATAAGTCTTGACTAAAATGGTAAATTCAATGTTATCATATTTAGGTCTTGGACAAGGTTTTTGGGGAGAAGTTGTTCTAACAGCTTGTCATATATTGAATAGAGTTCTTAATAAATAAACTAAAATAAACCCCTATGAACAATGGAAAAAAAGGAAACCAAAACTTAATTATTTGAATGTTTTGGGGTTGTATAGCTATTGTCAAAGTTTTAACACCTAAACGTAAAAAGTTAGGTGAAAGAGGAATTGAATGTATATTTATAGGATATGTACATAGTTCATGGTAATTGAACCAAATGATTCAAGTTCAATTAATACTATTATTGAATCAATAGATGCTATTTTTGATGAAAATAGGTTTAATTCTATATTAAGACAATTACAACCACAACTATTGATTCATTCTTCAAATGAGAATGAGATTCCATTGGAACAAATTGATAATAATGATGAATCTTGTCAAGAATTAAGAAGAAGTAAGAGGGTTATAAAGGTCAAATATTTTGGACTAGATTTCATTATGTTTCTGGTAGAAGGAAAGGGTGAAAGTATATGCAATAAGATACCTTATTGTTATAATGCGGAATCTGATCTTATTACATTTGAAAAGGAAATAAAATCTAAAAACTCTTATTTTTGGAAAGAAGCAATAAATGATGAGATGGATTCAATAATATGAAATCAAACTTGGATCTTAGTTGATCTTCCATCGGGTTCCAAACCAATAGGTTGTAAATGGATCTTCAAAGAAAAAATAGAGGTCGATGGAACCATTGATAAATTTAAAGCAAGGTTGGCAGCCAAAGGTTTTACACAAAAACAAGGTATTGATTACTTTGATACCTATGCTCCAATAGCAAGAATTGCTACAATTAGACTCTTAATATCACTTACCTCTATATATAGTTTGGTTGTTCACCAAATGGATGTTAAAATTGCATTTTTAAATGGTGAATTAGAACAGGAAGTGTACATGGAACAACCAGAAGGATTTGTTATTATAAGACAAAAGCATAAGGTATGTAAGCTTGTTAAATCTTTATATGGACTTAAACAAGCACCAAAACAATGGCACCAAAAGTTTGACAAGGTTGTTTTAACTAATGGATATAAAATAAATGAATCCGATAAGTGCATATATAGCAAATTTGATAATGGAAAAGGCGTCATAATTTGCTTATATGTAGATGACATGCTCATTTTTGGCACGGATTTGGAACAAATAGAAAACACAAAGAAATTCTTGTCAAACAACTTTGCTATAAAGGATATGGGTGTAGCAGATGTTATTCTTGGGGATTAAAATAACCCGAAATGAAAGCACTATAGCTTTATCACAATCACATTACATTGAAAAGGTGCTTAAAAAGTTTGATCTTTTCAATTGTATACCAACATCTACACTCATGGATCCTCAAATAAAATTAGTATCTAATGCTGGTAGGGAAATTGATCAATTGAAATATGCAAGTCTAATTGGTTGTCTTATGTACATAATGACTTGTACAAGACCAGATATTGCGTATGCTATTGCAAAATTGAGTAGGTACACAAGTAATCCAAGTAGTTTGCATTGGTAAGCTTTGAATAGAGTACTTAGGTACTTAAAGAAAACTATTAATTATGGATTATGTTATAATGGATATCCTCTAGTTTTAGAAGGGTATTTGGACGCTAGTTGGATTACAAGTTTGGAAGATCATGCACCTACTAGTGGATGGATCTTCTTTCTTGGTGGAGGAGTCATTTCTTGGGGTTCTAAGAAACAAACATGTATTACTGATTCCGCCATGGCAGCAAAATTTATTGTATTAGCCACTACATCTAAAGAAGCAGAATGGTTAAGAAATTTTCTTTATGATGTACTTTTATGGTCTAAGCCAATTTCACCTATTTCTATCCGTTGTGATAGTGAGGCTACTCTAGCAAAGGCATATAGCCAAGTATATAATGGAAAGTATAGACACATTGGATTAAGACATAGTTATGTTCGACAATTAATCTCTGATGGAGTGATCACTATTAATTATGTGAGGTTAAGGGAAAATTTGGCAGATCCTTTGACAAAAAGTCTTGCTAGAGATGCAGTAAAAAGGACCTCAAAAGGGATGAGACTCAAGCCCATTAATTAGAGTCACCCATGATGGAAACTCGACTCAACGCTTGGTATAACGCCAAGTTTTGAGTTCAATGAGACAAAGCACATCATTAGTATGTGACTATTAGCACTATAAATAAATCCATCCTAAGATTAAAGTGTTAGGTACTCCTAATGATAAGGGAAGGATGAGTAATGTACTCTTAATGGACCCATAACATAAATATGTTAGGGTGTTATAATTATAGGAATACTCTTGATGGGATCTACCTATGTGAGTGGAAGTGTGGCCGCTTCTAAAAGCTCAAAGGCTTCGCTCTGACAACACTCATGAAAAGAGGACACAGACACATGGCCATAATAGTGTCCCTAGATACTATGCATTGACTGATGTTGAAATCATTGTGTGAGATATGGTCAGTTAATCAAATGGACTAGTTGGTTTAAAGCTTAGTCTACCATGCAATTTCGATTAACTTTAACATGTTTTCACTAAGTGAAGGTTCAATTGTAAGATACCTTCATTTATGCAAGTTGATTTCCAAGAATATCAAAATCTAAAATATTTTGAAAATGAGGGGAGATTGTTGGAACATTTTCAAATATTTAGTGTTCCAATAACTATAAATGAATGGGTGTAATTAATCAAAAGTTATATTATTTAATTTTTTGAAAAATAATTATAACTATTTAAATAATATTATTTGAATAGTTATAATATTAAATGAATAATTATGTGTTTATTTTAAAGACATTATTATTCAGAAAGACACCTATTAAAAGATGCCTCTATGAAGAGACATGAAAATTTCTATAAATAGGAAAGAGATTTTATTTGGAAATCACACCAACAAATTCTAATATTCTTTCTTTCCTTCATTTTCCAATATTATTAGATTATTCTATAAGGTATTACTGCAGAAATCCTTTGTAGAAATTAAGTTTCTTGTTATACATTGCTCAGTTGTAGTGGACTATTCTCGTCAGTGCAAAACGCAAATAGTCATTGGCTTAATTGTATCCTCGAGGTTAATTTGCTTAGAACTTATTTGCACACTGAAGATAGGTGGGGACGAATATAACCTTAAAGATAGTGACTTGATACACGCCTTGGAGCCTTGTCCTATTTCTTCTTTTTTTATTCAAGTTCTGTTCGTGTGTTCGAGATTTTCTTCACCGGAGATTTGTACTAACACATATCACTTGTTTAGTTTCTCATTCGAAGACCACTTAGACAGCCCCCATCTTGATTCATTCCGCTAGTCACTATTGGGTGACTAGCCACTTGGGCACCTCATCCTCCAAGCCACCTTCTTTTAGTGGGAACTTATTTACTTTCAAGATAGATCATCAAGGCGTAAAAACCTTGTACTATCTCAATAAGAAGAATGTTAGAATAATACCACACTTGACAAAAACCTATATAAAACGGCCTTGCCACCTGACCGATTGCATGACCACCATGTTCTGAATTTGTTGGTGACGTGGCATTATTGGGCACGAGACCTCCCTCTTTATAAATACCCCGTAAAAGGATGGAGGGATATTTTGCCTCCTCTGCATCCTTAAGCCTTTACCTCCACTCAGTCTCTCGTACTTCCTTATTGCTCCCTAACTTAGCTCTTTCTTTGGCAGTGACAATAGGTGAACAGTACGTGAGGCAAAGGCAGGCTGCTCGGTGGAGGAGCTTCTCTGGCAAAGGAGCTTGTAGAGGTGGTATAATAATATATTATTTAAATTTTAATTAAGAATTTTTTTTAGTAAAATATAAAAAATTAAAAAGATTCATAAATTTAATACAAAAGTGAAATAAGTTTGATTAAATACTTTATAAAATTATTTTAAAAGAATTTTAAAATGATAAAATATTTAAAAGATATTATAATGAATCACTTTTAATTATTTTAGTTGCGAAACGAGATATCAAGTCTGAAGTATGATGTTGAAGAAGTTAGTTGTAGGTTCTAGTGCTGCCTGAGAAAACCCAACTTGATTCAGAAACTGGTGTGGTGAGCCAGCAAATTCACGCCGTTGACTTCGCTTTGGGACTTAAATATAGGTGTTTTTTTTTGTATTAAAAGATATATCATATTATAATTATTATTCATAATAAATAGGAATATTAAGTTTCAAATATTTCCTTTCAAAAAAAAATGTTTTGAATATTTATTATATTAATTTATATTACTCATGCGATTATTATATTTGGATATGCTAATCCACGATTTAAATTTGTTTTTGCAAATAATGGATTAGAATGTTTATAAATATAAAAAAATTGTAAAATAAACGGAATTCGGGCATTAAAAAATTCATTTATTCATCAATAATATTATTCAATTTAAATTTGGATCCAAATAATAATACTTAAATTTAAAAGAATAATAATAAATTAATTTAGTAGTAAAAAAAAACTTTTAAACCATCTACGCAATGTAAGAGCGGATGGAAGTAGGGATTGACTTAATATAGTTGCAGCTGAGAAGGATCCAGGCTAAGGCTGATGTGGATATTTTAAAGAATAACCCAGTTATGAAATCAATACCGTGAAGTGAAGTTGGTAAAATTATGCAAAAAGAGGAGCTGCTGGCTGAAAGTGAATCCCAGCCTATTATTTATAGCACTTTCCACTATCATTCACATCACTTGGTAATTCTCTGTAACCAAATTTGTCCTCTGGGAGAACTTTGGAGGAGCTCCTCCTCTCAGGGGAATAATGTTCACTACCTGCACCAATCATATTCTCCCTATTAACACCTCAATCTGGATATTAATTAGAATGCTTAACACAGCAATTTAGCTCATCAAACCTTCAGGTCACTGTATGTACTAGTGGCTGTAAACCGGACAGAGATGGGGAAGAACACTGATGAGTCTGCTGGAGGCACAACAAACTCCATTGACCCACTGCCAATAGCTCAGAACAAACTTCTTCTTATAAACCAATACCATATTTAAAAATCTCCAACACACCAAATTTAGTAGTGTTAAAAGATTGGACTGACCTGCGGTTAGAGTTATCAATGAGAACTATTGACCATTCTAAGATGGAATTCCTGGAGTCAAACCTACAACACAAACAAGTAAACATTAAAAAAAAGACAAACTGTTTCGAACTTTTAACATCGTATATTAACAACATTATGTTTTCTTATAATAAATATATCCACAAGTTTGTTAGAAACATCCTATGTAGACATATCCATAATCTCAGAGGTTGAAACATCACAAATTTGCTTCCATCTAAAGTAACATTTTCACATGATTTCTATTTACCTCCATTCACCATCAATCTGCCTGATACTTGGTGCCTCCCGAAGTGCTGGAAGAGGGATAGAAATCACAACATTTTGCAGATCAAACATGGCTGAAGCTTCATATTCAATGCTCACATAAGTTTCATTTCCAGAAACTGAAGGCCAACAGTTGACTACAACGCACAGAAAAAAAATCAAATCAACCATCAGAGCAAACAGCAGCGATTACATACCAACAATAAGCATCAGTAGATATGAAGCCCACTGGATAATGGCACCATTGACTCATCTGCACTTTGCATTCTCCACTTTAAAAGACCAACACCAGCTGCATCCCCAGCTGGACCAGTGGGGAAAGGCCTGTTAGGGTCCTTCAATCCCAAAATGTTCTCGTTGGAAAACAATTCCTTATTCATGTTAGGATGCGTCTTGAACAGAATGCCAGGATTTCCCCCAGTTTCAATCTGAAAATAAAGTATGAAAACTGGTTAATTCAATTTGAAAAGATATTGTGACAAAGAATCAATCTGAAAATAAAGCATGAAAGAAAAACGGTATATTCTATGCTGGAAATGAATTAAGAGGTATATTGAACTTTAAGGACAACATGATTACTTGATGTGATTGACTGAAATATGGGGAGGATAAACACAATTCCAAAGGATTACCTGAACTTGGATAAGACCATCTTCCTGATTAAGAATTTGAAGTGACAAAGTCCCTTGAACATCAAAGTTGCTCATTCCACCATCTCTTTTCAGTGTGACATTAAGTTTCTCCTCAGCGGTCAATGTAATGGGATCAGTAAGTAGAGCTGTGGCTGCTTTGGCCTGGCCTGCCTTTGGCTTCGCATCTTCAACTATCAGCTCACCTTCTGCTTTCAGGGATTCCAGGAACTGGTTTGTTTTTTGTGATTTACCAAGCTGCATGCCAGAACCTTTAGGAGGAGCAGTTGCAGATGAAGGTTGGCGGCCTAATAATGTGAACGTGTTGTCAGAAAATGTTTTCAAACACATTAGATATGAAACGTGTCTGAGAAACAAATAAAAATCCAAGGCATGTGGTGCCATACTAATATCACTAACCTTTAGACTTGGTCGGGAAGGAATCAACCTCATTGATTAATCCACCAAATCCAGAACCACTTCCAAAGCCACTTCCGCTGCTAGGAATGCTAATTTCACTTAAGCTAGTTTCAATTCTTCCAGAGCCCATTGACATGAACCCTCCCTTGTCACCTCTATTCTTATCAATCTGCACAATCCGCAGCAAGAATCAATAGTGTATAACAGAAGAGATTGATTAGTATAAGGGCCAAGAACATTTAAAAACACACCTTGCTCTTCTCTATCTCACTAGCTTTACGCTTCATGACATCCTTGGTTTCATTAATCTTGCTCTGCAATACCAGCTTGTGCAACTTCTCTTCATGACTCTCCATTTCACAGTATTGCTTAACCTGTGCAACAGTCACATTTTCCTTGTGCCCAAGACAGATGACTTCATCAAAAGCAAAGATCAGTTCGAAAGCAGTCTTGCCAATACCCTCCTCATCTAGAGAGACGGAATACTCAGGTACCTAGAGAAATATAAGGAATCAAGTAAATGCTCTCTGTTCGACATAGCTGAGACTAGGACATCACAAAGGCTAAAATTTAAAAGTGCGTCAAGTAACGGCACAACTTCATGAGATACAGATGTAATAAGGAATGAGAAGCTAAAGACATACAGGTAAGACGACTACATTAACAAGTCAACTTGCAACTACTCAAGGTAGATCAAAGAAATAAATAGAATCAAGCACCTTATCTTACATAATTTATTATGTTCAAAGCTTTAAATAGGATAGAAAAGAAATTGTCGAGAAGGTAAAGCATACCAGCTTAGAAAGCAGTCTTAGAGTCTCCAAATCTTCAAGAATGTTGCTCTGTTTGTTTGTTACAAGTACCAAATAAAGAGCTTCTATTGGTTGATAGACATACCGCACATTCTCAGTCTCAAAGTATGTGTGTTGCTTTCCAGTGCCCAACAACTTGGGAAATGCTGCAAGAAGGCCTTCAATTCTTATGCGGGTCATTTCCACGAACTGCCTGGAGACGAGCACTGAAATAAGAACCAAAAGAATGTGAGTGACGCCCCCAAGTTTCGCACTTCAACTATTTAATTATCACGACACAAGGAAAACCACTAGAACGATCAAGCATGAAACTCACCTTTTCCAGACTTGCTTAAAATAGAAGCAGCAAGTACAACCTAATTCACAAAAATTAAATGTCAAATCAGGAGCAAAACAAAATATGAAAGATGAAATGAAATGGTGGAGAAAACTTGAATAAGCCACAGAAGAGAGGTTTCAATAACAATGACGATGGAAGTACAGATCCAGTTATTAGATGGCAATGAAGCAAAATAGAAGGATCATGTCAAAGTAGAAAACATAAGATGAACGTTCAGTGTTCATCTTCAATTACTCCAAAACCATTACACGGTTCCTTTGATTGACAATTCACAGAAGATATATGATAAGGAATTCTTCAGTTATGCAGGGTTAATGGAAGAGTTGAGAATTGGGTACGTAAGCAGGAAGGGCAAGCATTGAGTTTCATTAAACAGCACTTTGCATGAATTGCTCCTATATATCATATATCGATGGAGATAAAGGAAATGGCATTTGTTTAAAAACATGGGAAAGACAACTGCGCAGGTGATTGATCTTGATGATTGGAACCTTAATTCTGCTATATCAGAATAGGGCGCTGCTGATAGAAAGAATATTCTTCCATTGCTTTTGTATTTGATTGTTATATTATTGCATAATTCAGTTATCTTTGGATCAATGAAGTTTCAAGAATATATTCAAAGTTACAATTCTACCTAAAAAGAGCAATTGAAAATGAAAATAAGGGACAAGATATATACCATCTTGGCTTATGGAGAAGCAAGCTGTCCTGATAATATCAAATTGAAGCTTTTCTCAGAGAACCTAGTATACAATGAAAATTAAGCCAGGATAAAACAATTAACAACTGGAATCAAGTAAAAAAAAAAACAGAGCGGATTTAAAAAGAAATAAAACGTAACAGTAAATCTGAAAAAAGAAGAACCAGAATGTCAGTCACCAAAGAGATCGGCCTAACATCGGTACAGCTATATGCAAAAGGATGCAAACATAAATAATCAAATCGCGGTGTTTGGAAGGTAAGAAAGTGAGAGAATGGCAGGAAAGCAAAGCTAAGCGAATGCGAAGGGAATAAATTTCAAAGGGAACATAAAACAGAGGTGGAGATTTGATACCAGTAAAATTAACAATGGAGATGGTGGCGTTTATAGATCTTAGCTTTAGCGCCTAGATGTAGTTTCATGCTCAAACTCTGTGGAGCGCAACTTCAATACTATTATTATACTAAAATAAGAAGACGGTTATTGTAATTTTACACTCAACTCGGATTTTCTTATTCAAATATTATTGTTTTTTATTTATCTATTCTCAAAATACATATCTTATATAATATTACTTAAACTACTTACTTGGTCACCCAATTTTTAGAATACTTTCATTTTGATCAAATTTTTTTTTACAATTTCATCACTATTACTGTAGAAATATCTTATTTTAGACACCCGATCGAGAACTCCACAACGACGGCTGACTTGGCACATTACATCATGTTCACATGCGAAATCCTCATTCAACAATTAGTTTCCACATAATTATATATATTTTTTTGTTAATCCATGTTTTTTACTATATTTGTCGTGAAGTTAAACCTTGAAAATAAAATTGATTTCCACTTCTTTTGGTTTATTGTTTGCCTCACTTGTGGGAGAAAAGGGGAAGGAGATTTGTCGATCGATGACATCACTGGATGTACCTAATATAATCCAAGTATGCTATTGTGGAATGCCAGATCAAAATAAAACTATTGGGACCTTAGTTGTTTGAAGTTTCTCCTCATGTTCGAATAGTTCCTTGAACTAAATATTTAGTCACTATGTTTTATCTCTTGTTCGAACAATAGTTTGGACATGTCTTCAGGACAACCCAAGTGCAGTTTTGAGTTAGCATTTTTTACTTAGTTATGCATGGTATGTTACTCAATCAGCAAATGATCCTTAAGCTATATCTTTAATATTTCTACAAAGTTGCTAATTGATTTTTGAAGGATTGAAGGAAGGAGGATTGTCACTTTTATCACAAGTCTTATCCTTATCCTTTTACTTATAGACCAAACTAGTTATTTCACTTTCATATGAAAGAAGCTATGGGATAATTATTGAAGATATTTCAAGAGATAACTTCAACCTTTTACTAAAAATTTTAAGCTCAAATGTTGCTTAAAAGTTCTTGCATCAGCCTATATATATGTTGTTGGTCAACTATATTTGGTGTACCTGTTCAGTGCATTTTGGGAGTTCTTTTCGGGTGTTTCATTGATATTTTGATTTGTATTTTTGTCTATTGTGTTAAGCATTAGCCATTGGTATATGAACTAAACTTATGAATAAAGGTCTAGATAAGTGGTTCGAAGGAGACAAAAGTAAGTAGGGATTGAAAGATTTCTCAAAAAGGTATATTAATGGAGTGTTGAAATATTAATGACAATGTAAAGTCTTATGGACCGAGTCCAATAGAGTTTATGAACTTGGTTAACTAACAAAATAGAAGTATAAGGATTCTATGTGCATGTTAATGGATGCGTCTGTCTCTGAAGTAATTTGTAGATGTGCTACGACTAGGAGTTTAGACCTAATGGTCGGAGATTCATAATGAAGTTTGTAACAGTTCATTATTCAGTGGTGTCGAAAACGATGATTTCATAATCTTATTTCCATTGTTCAAGTCCGTAAATATTAAAAATTAATATTTACAAGGTTAATATTAAAGTCTATTAAAGTTGTCCCTTAATTTTGCCAATTTGATAGTGAATTAAGGTATAAAGACTAAATTGTAAAATTTGTAAAAGTTTATCGCTATAGATTTTTAATTAATCAAGGGACCAATTGAGCAATTAGACTCATTTTAAAGTGCCAAACAGTGGTGGATGTTGATTACAATCCACTAAATTTGTTAATTTTGATTAAGGACATGTTAATTAAGCTTTAGTTAATTAATTAAGATTAATTAATTTTATAATCAATGTATAAAAGACAACTTAATTGTTGTCATCTTTATTCTTTCTTTTCTTCTTCAATCGAAACCACCAAAGAAAACCTAGAAGCCATGTTCGAAAGCTCAAAACTATTTCGTCCTCAATTTTAAGGTATTTTCAAGTTCTTTTCTTATCATTTTTATGTTTTTGAGGTCATGGGAGCTTGATTTAGCTAGCCCATGTATTAATTTGAAAAATTTTTAAAGCTTTTGAAAGTTGCCAAGGTTTATTTCTTGAATAAATTGATGTTAAATTGGTAGATCTTAAGCTTTGATGTGAAAAAGGACTAGATTGTAAAATTTAAATTGTTAGTTTTGTCCAAAAGGACTAAAGTGTATAAATTTCAAAATTGATGTGAATTTTTTATAATAATAGATAATAGAGGGCCATAAAAGTATGGGTGAGCATTCGATTGAATCGAATCGAATGAAGAAAAATTTTGAATTAATCGAGTTAACGAATCATATTTTATCACCCTAAATCGATTTAAAATTTTCTCAAATCGAGTTGAGTGAGATGGAATTCGAATCGAATATATCTATGTTCGAGTTAAATTAAAAAAAATTACTTTGGATCCTTGTAACCACTATCACCCACCGTAATCAAATTTGTTATTAACTTCCATCTCCATATAATTTATTTATTAATATTTTATATACGGGTTAGCTTCTTTGCTTGCTTAGTTACTTCAATTATCTTTTGATTTTTTTCACTATTTATTTTGAAATTAAAAAATATATTAAATATAAAAAATATGATTTTTTAGATAAAAGTTATCTTAAAGATAAAATGTGAAATTGATATCAACATAAAATTTTAACATGAATACTTTATGGCATCATCAATAATTCAATTTTAACATAAATTTATAAAGATGTAGTATGATTAAAAAATTCAATAATATAAATAGTACAAATTGTGAAAATTAATTTAATAATATAAATAGTAGATATAAATAAAATTAATACTTTTTAGGTTTAGGGATTTCTTTGGTTGATTTTTTATTTGGAGAAGAGTGAAAAGTAAAAGTTTAGGGTGGAAATAAAAAGTTTTGAAGGTTGGGGGAGTAAAACTTTGGGGGAAAGTAAATGAGGGGAAAATATTAAAAAAATTGGGGGGGAATGGGTTTAGGGTAGTAGGGGTGAGATGGGAGAGCAATAAAAGTTTGGGGGGGGGGGAAGTGGGAGGGAGTAAAAGTATTGGAGGAAAGTAAAAAGGTTTGGGGGTTTGGGGGTCTGGGGTAAAAATGTAAAATTTTATAGTTTGGTATTTGATTTATTTAAATTATTCAAATTCAAAAATTAAACTCGATTCGAACTTGAAATTTGAAAAAAAAACAAGTTGACTCGAATAACTCGATTAATTTAACTCAAATTTTATTTTTTTTATTTTTCTGAGTCGAATCAAGTGTTGCTTACCTCCTACATAAAAGGATGTGATTGAGATTGGTTTCAAAATCAAAGTTCAAAATTGAAAGATATTGTAATTTATATTTTAAGGGCTAAATTGAATAAAATGCAAAAATTTAGGGGCATTTGAAAATAATATTGAATTCATGCATATAATAGGATTTCATAAAAATGTTTGATATTGATAAATTGAACCGAATTATTATATAGATCAGGAATTGAACCAAACAGAGGAAAATTGGGAAAAAGGTAAAATTATCGATTAGCCCTTACAAATTCAACTTGTTTACTGATTTGACCAGGTATGTTCATATGGTATAAATGTGTTTAAGTTCTTGTGTATTTGATTTGTGATTATATATGTGTGTTTTGTTGTGAATTGGTATGCCCGGGTGAACTTAGTAAACGTTTCATGCACACTTGTACGGATAGATTACCGATGATTACTGAGATCCAGCATTTGATGCGGACTCGAAGATACATGTGACATAAGTTTAGCCTAGACAATAACCTGATGTCATTTTAAAGGTTTAGCCTGGACTAGTAACCTTACATGTATATTTTCAGCTTGGCTAAGCAATTGAATGTGTTATTAAGTTTTAGCCTGGACTGACAACCTGACATGAATATGTTTTCAGCTCAGACAAGCAATTATGCTTACCAGAGATATCTGTGTAATCGAATCCGTTTACTAGGTTTCATTGGGTGATACAAATTATATGAAATGAGAATTTGAAATGGAATGGGATGAATTCAGTATTTCAATGATGAATTATTGAATGTTGTGAAAATAAAGTTTATAGCATACATGTGAATTTATTATTCCAGATTGGAATGAGATTTAAACTTGTTACCTATAGTGACATTAATGGTATGATAAATACATATGTTATTCATGGTTTGATGTTGGTATAATACCCTTATTGATTTTTGTGATATGTTATGTTTAGCCAAACTATGCCTACATTTTGGTAGCTTTTTGTATGTGATTGTTTGTCAAGGTAAGTTTTTGATTTAATGCCTATGAACTTACTAAACATTCACAATGCTTAGCCCATTATTTTCCTTTTCGCTGCAGATTGCCAAGTTGTGGAACGTGTCGAATGGATCTACGATAAGCTCACACTATGTTGTTGTTGATTTAATAGTCTTTCAATTGTTTAAACTTGGTTTTGTAGCATGTATATAAGTCCACCCACCGTCTTTTCCCTCCACACTTTCAACCATTGCAAAAGTTTCTTATATCTAAAATTTAAGAGTTTTCTCTCAAATTCTTTTCATCCTTTCCTAGCATCCAAATAACTTTTTCCTCCTTAATTTTAAAAGAAATCCACTCTTTCTTTTTTAATTTTTCATCAACACTTGGCTCATTTTTGTTCAAATTAATTCAACTACGTGGAGACCTTTGAAGATGTAAACATTTTGATTTCTTGTGGATTAAATGTTTATTATGTGATTTCAAATTGTGTTTTTATAACTATAAGTAAGAAAACATAATATCTATAATTTTAAAGCTTGATTTTGCTAAAAAATGGTGAATCACGTAATAGTGTGCTAAGTGAAGATATCAAAATGTTTTTCAACTCATTCTGACATGATCAACAGCTTTATAAACTTGATGTAACAAATCTTTAAAGGAAATGTATGAATCAAATGATTTTTGCTCCATGAGATTGAAGATGAATTAGATTTTTCAGAAAATTTTAATTATTGAAATTTTGTAAAATTAATGGATTAAATTTTTAATTAAGTATTAGATCTGGTACTAGGAAGTGAAAACCAATGATCTATTTGAGTATAATTGTAGTAATTAAAATATTTAAGTTACGCGAGGTAAGCTCGTCAAACTTAGCAGAGTGGCAAGCTGTCATGTGCTTTAGGATAGACATTTTGTTGTGAATGCTAATAACTTGTATGCTTTTGTTCGATATATGAAGCCTCTATTGGTGAGTGAGCATCCACGAGCAAGGATAAAGGCAAGCAGAATATGGTGTAGTTCCGGCAGTCAACAGTGAACCACAAGTGAGTGTTTTTGTATATTTCACTTAAACACCAGTCGCGTGCTCAAGAAAGACAAGGTAAGGCATGCAAACCCTGGCATGTAACCCGAGCCCTGGTATATGAAATATGCAAACCCCATCGCCTTAATGCATACAAGCCTATATTTCTGTGCGAGCCTTAATACATGTAAGCCCATATAAGTATGCGAGCCCCTATGATATGCGAACATTTTCATTGTGTGAACCATATATGTGCTGCAAACCTGTATGCATGTGCGAACCCATAAACTATGTGCGAACCCATATGTATGTGTGAACCCTATGATAAGCAAACCCTATCACATGTTGCATGTGAGCTTATATAGATGTGCAAACCCCTGTACTATGCGAGCCCATATACATGTGCAAACCCATATGTTATTGTGATGTTAAGTGTATTGCGAGCCTTGCAGTATTGCGAGCTCTGCCAAAGTGAACTGCGTTATTGCGAACTGTATTGTGTGAGCTCTGCTACTATGTGTGAGCCCTATATTATGTGTGCTGTGAATGTGTAAAAAATGATATGTTGGTATTGTGAGTACTCACCCTTTTTACTATGCGTTAGGGCATTGTAGCCCGAAGATAGCTTTGGAAAGATAAGGGAATGTTGAGCACTGTTCCATTCACTGTAGATTGTGTGGAGTGTTTTGGAGAGTGAGCATTCGTGCTACACTTATTGGAGATAACGTGCAACTCTTTAAGTCAATTGGAATGTTTTGTAGATCCGCTTATCCAATGTGTATATAATTTGATTATGTTTCACATTCACAAATTGTCAATGTATCACTATAATGTGTACAAATATTGTATATTATGCGAACTATTTTAGCATGTCTATTTGCTAGCATGATTGATGTGTTTATTTGTGATGTATGCTTAAGCACTCACTGAGCTTCAATAAGCTTACACTCTTTACATGTACCTTACAGATAAGTAGCTAGTGGGACTAGTGGTGAAATGTGGCAACCCGGTGATCTATCTTAAGGCAAATCCTTCCGATTATGTGACATGTTTTTAAAAACTAAAATGGAAGGCAATGTGGGACTGTCCTAAAGGTTTAGACTTAGACTTTTAAGAAAATTGTTACAGGTTGTAAACAGACATTACGGACTGTTTAATTTTGGATTTTGAACTTTATATTTGCTTGGTTAAGTGCATGCTTGATTGGATTTATACATATCGATCGTTATTAAATCAAAGACCCAACAAATTTATGTAAGATGAAGGGATCGTCAAGAATTAAGGTACACCCTCGTACCACTTCTATGTTTAAAACAAAATAACTACTTAGGATGCATGACATGTATGTAAAACATAATTAATTAAAACCTGCAAGCCAACCAAGTGTATAGCGAGATAGGGGGTTTGCCAATATGTAGTGTTCACCACCAAAATGAGTTCACCAAAACCATGTGGATCACCAAACAATAGATAAGATGTCAGTATTTAGGGACTGTCAGTGTCACTATTTGCCAAATGGGAAGTTCGCCTAAAAGAAAATCATGAGTACGCCAAGCTAGTAAGTTCACCAGGATAGGTCAGTTAGCTAGGGAAGTTGGGTTCGCCAATATGAATGTGTGTGTCAAAGTGGGGAGTTCGCGTGTGTCCTTGCCTCCAGATAGTCTAACAGCATAAAGGGTGATGTGCGTCTATGTTCACCAAACCTGGGGTTTGCAAGACTAGTTGCGAGCTAGGCATCGCGGGTAAGTCACGAGATATACTCGCTAGGTTGATGCGAGGTGTTGTTTCTTTTTAGTAGGTGGGTTCGCAGGTGACTTAACCCAACACTACTGTGTTTGTTTTTTATTATGTGACTAGAAAGGCATGCTACTAGGTGTTTTTATTATGATTTACGTTGCAAATACATGGTGTGCATGGTAGGTTGGTGTGTTTTGTGATGTTTTAACGGAGAGTCACTTTGGTGGCTAATGTGACATTCAGAATTTAGGTCGAACTGTCCCGACCGGGTTTGGGGTGCCATATTGTAGAATCTTAAAATGATAGTTTTAGTTTGAACCACTTTTTAATGTTTGATTTTGGTAAGGCTAAAGCCTAATTGAATATGTATGTTTTGGTAACATGTTGAGAAATGCGAATGGAACTTAAAATGGCATGTTTGAGTATGAATTGACATATTGATATGTTTTGATGCCAGATTGAAGTATATTGGATTGGTTGACTGAAAATGGTTAAATGCAATGTTTTAGTATGTATTTGGAACATTTTTATGCAGGAAAACTTAGGAAAATATGTACAAAATGTGCAATTTTTGAGGTAACCATGAAATAGATACCAAATGGCCTAAATTTTACCAAAAACAGAGTCCACGTCCCGACGAGCAATCTTCCTCATTGCAATGTCGACCAATAATGAGTCATGTCACAAAATCAAGTGGCCTAAGGTCACGAAGTGACAAAATTTTTTGCAACGTCACGATGTGGAGGAAGTGACATCACGACGTCAGTCCTGAAATTTTAAAACTTTACAATTTGGTCATATTTCGTGTTCGGGTCAACAAAAGAGCTTTTGTAAGCTCGATTAAGACTTAGATTTCATTGTATATAATTATATGAAGGTGTTTATAATATGAATGTATGTTTTAATGATTTATTTATGGTTTATTTTACAGTGGTTGCTTCGACATGTGGTATCCTGTAACTCAGACCCGATGATCGGGTCGAGCAAGGGGTGTTACAAGTTGATAACATGTATTCTATAATTTGTGTAAATTTTCAAGAAGTGATAAAAAAATGGTCTCAAGTGATAAGAGAATGATTAAGTCTTATAATTGTATGAGATGTTGAGGGTGTTGGAACATTATTAAAATAAGTTGATAATATAAAAGAAGATAAATAATGATTAAGTCTTATAATTGCATGAGATGTTGAGGATGTTGGAACACTATTAAAATAAGTTGATAATATAAAAGAAGATAAGTAGATTTAATCCGTTTTGAAAATCAAGAGAAGTATCTTGTAACACCCCTATACCCGACCCAAACAACAAGTCAAAGCACTGGGATGTTACATTCGTTGTCAGAGCAACTTCGGCAATTACACGTCAATTAATTTTTATAAAACTTAAATTATTTCAAAACACTTGCAATAACTTATGTACATGCCATATTCTATAATAAAAATATCAAATTCGTACCCTCTTCAAGCCTTGGTGGTGTGATGAGATGAGATGCGTTGAAACCCTAACTTAAATCTCGAGCTTCAATTTGATCTTCCACCTACGCGTTTAAAACACACGTTAAGCTCGTGAAAGCTTAGTAAGTACTCAAGAATCCAAATCTCATTTTTACCCTGATTTCTATATATTAAAAACATTATTACTATTACAATTCCTGAATATATTATAATAATCAACAGAGTATATTTTGACAACCAACAAATCATTCTATATGTATAGGATTCGTTATTACCAGAATTCACTACATTTATCTTTTCATGGATTGTCAGGAACAAAACTTTTACCAGTCTAATTCACTACATTATCACTTCATGGTTTAACAAAAATTGTTATCATAATCTTTATCTTGTCATCTCATTGTGTAACAGGAACTTTTCATCAGAACTTGCTTACCATAAATTTTTATTTTATCATTATCTTTTATTATTCAATAGAGGCCCAACGTAAACTTAATAAAACATATTGGGATATGAAAACAGTACAGCAATGCACCGAAGTGCAAGTACAGAATAAGATGGCACCAAAGTGCGTATCCAGAACAAGACAACATTAAAATGCGTATTCAGAACAGAAAGCGCAATAAATTTTCCTTAATATAGGCCCAACTTAGACTTAACAAAACGTATAGGGTATACAAAAATAGTACAGTAATGCACCAAAGTGCAAATACAGAACAAGATGGCACCGAAATACGTGTTCAGAATAGGACAGCATTGATATGCGTATTCAGAACAGAGAGCGCGCTAAAATTTTCTTAATGGCATGCCATCTATATCCTATTGGTTCTTATCCCATCTACTTGGGCAATTATATTAGAATCAATTTCATTTCCTTATTTCAGAACAACATTTAAATACTTTGGACTTACTTCAATGTAGTCCACATTATAACAATTCAAAAACATAATTTCCAACTTTCTTTAGTACATATAACATATCTCACTACTTAATAAAAATTCCATAAGTCACTGCTACAACTTACCATATTTCTCACATATCACTTTTGCATATTTTGTAGTTTAGTTTTTTTTCTTTTTCATAATTCTTTCATTTCACTAAAATAATTCACATAATAAATATAATTTAATAATTATTTCTATCTTTCACTATTCTTTGTAATTCAATCTCACTCTCACTTTTCATACATATACTATTTCATCACACTTTCTTACACACTCTATTTATCCATATTATATTTCACAATTTAACTACAAGTTTACACTTTTTCCATTTAATACTTATATTTCCACAACCTAGAGAACAATTGTAATTTGAGTTATAATAATCATGTATTTTTTTCGTTCTCAACTACATTATTCACTTATCAAATATTTTTCTTGTAAACTTTCATAACTTTTCAATTTAGTCCCTTTTTGTCGTAAAAGTTCAATATTCACTAATTAATCATATTAAATTAATTTTCTTTCTTGTTATACTTTAATCACATAATTTATCTCAATATCTTGTTTCACTTATAATTTTTTTTATGTATTTTAATTCTATTATTTGATCCACATATTTTCTCAAGTTTGACAATTTAGTCCTTGTCATCATAAAAATTTCATATTTTCCCCAATTTCACTTTTACAATACTTTTTATGCATATTTTATCATCTCATAACACATTCATTAAACTTTTATCATATTTTTATTATTCACATATTAAATCATTTCACACTTTATTTTACTTATTTACCACAAAACTTCACCAAGTCTACATTTTAATTCTTAAATAACATGAGAATTCATGGGTACGTACCTTTTCCAACTTCAAATCAATTGCTCTTCCTTTTTCCTCATCACTTAATTTATTTTCTCCATCTCTTTCTTCATCAACATGGCAAAAACATAAAACTTTTTATAAGTAAACTTTACATTGACACCATTTCCATACTTTTCTAACAATATTAAACTTGAAAATAATATGAAACCTTAATATTCGTACCTTGTTCTCTTGGAATCAAGCTTTAGCTTGATTTTCTCACTCTCCAACTTCTATTTTCTTGAATCTAATAGTTTTCTTATCATTTTTCTCTCTTGGTGCTTTTGAAAATTCATTTGATTTCTAGGTGAAAATAATGAAATTTTGATGAAAGGATCAAATTGTAAAGAAAGAAAAACTTTCTTCTTTTTTTTTATCTTTTTCATGACGTTGGAAACTCTGGTGTCTTTCTTCATCTTTCTTTCTTTTTATATTAATTTTAATTGAATAAAATATTAATAAATATCTTATAATAAAATAATAATAAAATATTCAACCAATCATGTTTCAACACTTTTCTTCCTTAATTATTACACCATATAATTATCTAATTTGGGTAATGACCATCTTACCCTTCATGTTTCTTCAAAATTTCATCCTTGAATCACTACTCACTTTTGGTAAAATTATCATTTAGTCCATCGTATTTCTCCACTTATTCAATTTGGTCATTACAAACCAATTTCATGTCATAAGAAATTGGATTATTTTCACTTTTGGTCCTTAAATTTTCTCATATTTATGCTTCAACCCCGCAAATTTTGAATAATTATACTTGGACCTCAAAACTTTTTACATCTTTACGATTTAGTCCTTACTTTAATTTAGTATACCACAACATACTTCTGAATTTAACTTTCTTTGATACTCCTCAAATTTCGCTTTTATCACTTTCATTTTCGTATTTTACTCCATGACACTCAATTCTCATTTAATATTACATTAATAGCATAACAATTTTAGGGGTGTTACATATCCAATGATGAACAAGTTATGAATAGGTATCGTCATATGATAAGAACACTCTGAGGATTTGAAATGAAAATGGTGTCGACTGCGTAATAGTTGAGGAAAGAATCTGACCACAAGGTCTAATAAGTTATGGGAAACCATTGGAGTAGCTAAATTGAAGGAACTAATGCTTTGGAATGACACATGGTACATCATTTTCTGCTCTACTTGTCTTATTGTTTTAGTCTATCACATGAGTTGGTAAGTGATGAAATAATGACAATGTTATTAGGAATCTAGAGGAATGAAACTTTCTTAAGGAGGGGATAATTGTAACACCCCAAAATTTTTAATACAATAAGTGACATTATTCTAGGACCGAAGATAGTAAAAATTTGAGAAAATTTGGAAAATGAGTCTGGTGGAGACTTTTTATGAATGAAAAATTGATATTGAAGTTAGAAATCAATGAAAAGAATTGTGGAAGCAAAAAAAATAACAAAAGGACCAAATTACAAATTCTAAAAAGTTAGAGGATTAAAATGTAAATTTAACAAATTGAGAAAATGTGAATGATTTTTGCTTATTTGGCATAAGAATAATTCTCGATATGTATTATTGTAATGAAAATCACTTTTAGACTAAATTAGAACAGATTTGATAGTACAGTGACTGAGTTGTAATTTTTCCATTTTTATCGAAGGAAGCGCATTGATTTAATTTTTACCGCCCATGGACTCATAATAAAGACTATATGTGATTTATGAATTTTGGACTTGATAAATATCTATTTGGTGTAAAGAAAATTGGTTAAGGAGTGAAAAAGAGGCAAAATGATAATTTCACCACATAAGGACATTTTAGTATTTTCATGTGAATATTATATTTGAAATATTGAAAATAATAATAATATATTAAAATTTATTGGATCAATTTTGGATCATTGGATAAATTTAAAACGGAGGATCTTAATGTAGACGACAGTTTAAAGAAGTTGACTTAGTATTTTTTTTATATGGGTTAAAAAATGGGAAAAGGATGGAAAATTCATCCTCTTCTTCTTCTTGCTGTCGTCCAGCCCTTGTGGAAGAGGGGACATTTTCTCTCTTCATTTTCTTGCTTTCTTCTTCCATCTCTTCCAAACCTCAACCCCTAAACGTTGATTTCTTGATGAAATCAAGTAGATTTATTTCAACCTAATTTCCTTGTCACTTCCACCATTCAAGCTGAAATATAATTTTTTTTTCCTTTGTACAAATCGTGACATGTTGAGGAATTTATAAAAGATTAAAACCTCAAACATAAAATTTTAAAATCTAAATTAAACTCTAAACCTTAAACCTACTAGTGCCAAAATCATGTTATATTAAGTCAAATCCGTATCGATGTAAGTACAAGATTTCTAAAGAAATCTTTGAAAAAAGGCCTGATCTTAACACCAATTGATACTGAATTCATTATTGTAGTATTGTCAATAAATGTCACAAATGATCAAATTTAGATTCCTTTAAGCATATGGTAAAATAAGCTAAATTTCGACACTTATGGACATGGAAATTAAAAGGGTTAATATGTAGTTTGTCCCTTGAACTTGTCCAAAAATGCCTAGTTAGTACTTAAACTTGTATTCTACCACCCAGGTTGGACCTCTACACTAACATTGTTAACTTGTGCTGACATGTCACTAATAGCCAATCCGGTGGTGACACGTGGTAGCCTCTCAATATGCCATGTAGTGGACATAAATTTAAAAAATAAATATATTTAAAAACATATAAATTAATAAAAATGTATAATTTTTCCACATCAAGAATGAACCTAAATATACGTTTGTCTATATATATTTGAATTTGAACACCCATTTTTTCATATTCATTCTAGATGTATTTTTTAGTAAGTTTATATATTTTTTACTTTCTTCATAAAATATAAGCTTTTAGGTTGTTATTATTTTAAATATTTATAAAATATAAATATATAAACTTATAAAACTATAAAATATATGCAATTAAAAATATATAAAAAGCTATAATATTTTGAAATTTATATAAAAATTTATAAAAAAATAAAAATTTATAAATATACAAATATGTAAAAGACTAAAAAGTTATAATTATTTAAAAGTATATATAAATATATAAAACAATTAAAAAGCACGTCTACAATGAATATGGACAAACGATTCTTCAGATGCATTTGAATCTAAACAAACATCTATTTAGGTTTATTCTTGATGTAAAATTTTTTAATATTCTTTTATTAATTTATAATTTTTAAAATTTTAAAATTTTTAATTTTAAGATAATAAATAAATAACCTAATATTTTATTAAAAAAATAAACTTACTAAAAAATACATGTGAAATGAATCTAGATAAATGGGTGATGCATCAGGACAACCATTGTCCAAATTTATTTTTAATGTGACAAAAATTATATCATTCATTAATTTATATATTTTTAAATTTCTTTTATCTTTTTAATTTAAGTTTGCCACTTGGCATATTGATAGATTACCACATGTCACAATTAAATTAACTATCATTGAGTAGATAAAAATTAATTGTATATACTAATGAAATACTTTTAAATAAGTTGAAAAGATAACTAAATAATTTTAGAAAAAATTCAAAAAAGGCAAACCAAAGTAAAACAATATTTGTCAGTAGACCTCAACATTGTCCACGGATGTCGAGATCGTTCAACATTTTTAAAAAAATCCTACAACAAATGGGAAAAAATAGCAAAATTCCAATAATAAAAAAAAAGGGGAGTATTACAGGACAGCGGCGATTATATTGTATTCTATCAGACTCATGGCTCATGCAATGAATAACACAGAAATGAAACAAAAAATCGTTGGAAATCAACAAAGTACTCTCAAATAGCCAATTGACGGATATGGTTACTAGCTTTTGTTTCCAAGCTTTCATCTTCCCCAATCTCCAACCCCATATTACAATTCTGTGGAATTCCCTAAGAAGACATCATGGATCTGGCCCCAGAAGAGCTTCAATTCTTGTCCATACCCTACATCCTCAGTGAATCAATTTCTATCCCTCAAAGATCCCCTAAAGCCTTCAATCTCATAACCGTAGCTCTCATTTTTCCTCTATCTTTTGCCATTTTAGCTCACTCGCTTTTCACCCACCCAATCTTAAATCAACTTGAATCCCACCCATTAGCTGACCCTGCCCAAACGCATCACGAGTGGACACTCCTTTTGACCTTCCAGTTCTTTTACCTCATCTTCCTCTTTGCCTTCTCTCTTTTATCCACAGCTGCCGTTGTTTTCACAGTGGCGTCCCTTTACACGTCAAAGCCTGTCTCTTTCTCTTTGACGATCTCAGCCATACCCAAGGTTTTTAAGCGCCTTTTTACAACCTTCGCATGGATTGCTCTCTTGATGTTCGTTTACGATGCCTCGTTGATTGCCTTCTTGTTCATGTTCTTCATTGCCGTTGATACCCAGAACATTGTTTTATCCTTCTTGGCATTCATGGTAATTTTAGTGCTCTTCTTGGGTGTTCACGTTTACATCACGGCGCTATGGCATTTGGCCAGTGTGGTATCGGTGCTTGAACCCATTTACGGGCTTGCAGCAATGAAGAAGAGTTACGAGTTGTTGAAAGGGAGGATTAATATGGCTTTCATTTTGGTTTTGGGGTATTTGGCAATTTGTGGTGTGATTGGGGGCATCTTTGGATCCTTGGTGGTGCATGGAGGGGAAAGTTATGGGGTTTTTTGGAGAACTGTGGTGGGGGGATTTTTGGTAGGAGTTTTGGTAATAGTGAATCTTGTTGGCTTGTTGGTGCAGAGCTTGTTTTACTATGTTTGTAAGAGTTATCATCATCAGGGAATCGATAAGAGTGCTTTGCAGGATCATTTGGGTGGGTATCTCGGAGAGTATGTGCCTCTCAGGTGTAGCATTCAAATGGAAAACTTCGATGCTTGATTTGTCAAGTCAGATTTAGTGTATTCTATGAATTGATGTTGATACCAGATACTATTCTCTACCCTAAACCCATTACAACTCTTTTAACATATTTGTTCCCTTTTATACTTGTTTTGCAATGAAAAAGTTTTAGCATTGTGACTCTTTTGATGTTATATGTATATACGGTAGCTGAATGATGGATGCTATCGTTCGTTCTAACAGTTAACCTCTCCTTATTTATGTTATTGAGAATCGATCAGCTTTAGAGTTGATGATTAGTGTTGGATTGCCTGAATTCATAAAATTGTAGATCTCTTACGGTCAAGTAATGGGGGCACTTGCTTCCTAATTTTCCTTTATAATTTGTAGTTTGTTTAAGCTGATAGGTCACCGAGGCAATTTGCATTTCCATAGTCATTGATCATCTTGTACCATTGACATATTCCCCATTTAAACCCTAGTTGTTTATTTTGATTGAAATGCATCGTCATTTTCACCAAATAACGGTAAGCACGAGCTAATTTTAACGGAGTTCAATGTGTCCAAAAACAGAAGAAAAATGAGAAAGTCCAAAAACTTCATTTAAGTGTAGTAGAGGCTTCTCAAGAACATCTTAAGATTCTTAACATGAGTGCACCTTGAATGCTTAATTATAAATGCCGCTTTGGTTGAAGATGTTTTTCTTTCCATTTCGTTTAAGATGCGATATGAATGATCCCTTTTGGAATTATTTGCCTTTTTCTTTTGTCTTTTGGAGTTTTTGGTTATAATAATCTTTAAGTTTGTCTCAACAATTGCCAACTTTTTGAATGTGGAGTGTGAGTGGTTACTGTGGTAACGGTGAATTTAGATATTATGGTGATGAGATTGAGTGTTTAAATTAAGGATGAGAAGTTTTTATATTCAATCGCAACGATAACGTTAAGATGATAATTAAAATCGACTATTAAAAATATTAAATTAAAAAATATGTTGTATTATGAATACTTAAAATTTTATAAAATATTTATTAATTATATTTTATCTATTTTTTTACTCATATATCTACTTATTGATGATTATTTATTAATTTTATTGTATAAATTATTACAAATATAAAAATATGTAATATATAATAACAATAACAAACAAATAAATAAATATTTAACTTTTTAATCGAAAAAACCCTCCAAGCCTAAAAGATTTAGAGACCCCCACCCATACCTTTTAAAATTGAAAAGAAAATAAATATAATTAATAGGAAAAATTAGATTAAAATGCTGTTTTTATTTTTTAATTATGCTTTGGCCCCTTTTTTTTAATTAGGGAAATAGCTCGATTTTAGGAGAGAGAGAAAAAAAGCACGTCCAGCTGAGCGCATTTTCTGCATAGGTGGCAAGAAAGCTCGCTCACATGGATGCGTTTTCCCTCAACGGTAAAAAAGTAACGGCTTTTTGAACGTTGTCGCGCCAACGATAAAAAATCTAAAAGGGCCAATGGTAACTTTTTTTACCCTATAAATACCCCCCAAATTTCATTTTTTTCATTCACATCTTCTCTCCACTCTCAAATTCTCTCAACTCTCTCATTTTAAATTTTTCGATATTTTTATTTTAAAAAATATATATTTTTAATTATCTCATATTTTATTCGTTTAAATCGATTTCTCACGAATGATCGTCTCTCTAATCCGCTTTGACGACAAACATATTTTCACTGGTCAAGCAGCAATGGTAACACGAAATTTTAAATTTTTTTATTTTCAGTTATTTTTAATTTAATTATTTTTTTTAATTTGAAATTTTTTGTGTAAATAGGCAAATGATCGTGTACTAGAAGGTTTCATTCATAATATGGGAAAGCCTGCGATCCCTGAAATTTGTGGCCATTTGCAAGAGGTTGGATTCCAACATGTGTCTCACATGATTGGGGGCTACAAAGTCGATCTTACACTAATCAGCGCTTTGGTGGAAAGATGGAGGCTCGAAACACACACTTTCCACCTTCCATGCGACGAGTGTACAATCACACTTGAGGACGTAACGCTACAACTCGATCTGCTGGTGGATGGGTCAGTGACCATGGAGTGAAAAGTAATTTTTAGAGTCCTGTGTTAAGCATATAGCACATTCTTCAATAGAAGAAGCAGTGGATGGACCAGAATTGGATGTGTGAGTTCCAGAAGAGGATGTTTCAACTTCTATATGTGGGAGGATATCTCATACTAAGCTCTCTCTTATGCAATAGCTCAGTAAAGAGTTCATTCTTTGACTCCTAGTATGAGTGTGAAAAGGCAGTCAAGCAAGGAAGGACAGTGCGATAACAAGCGATTTGTGATCAATAATCCACCGGATTCAATACCAATCAATGATGGATCCTCAACTTATACAGTTGAATTTGGGTATGAAAGAAAGGAAACGAGCTATTGCAAGCACTAGCGGTAAGGGCACTTCTTCCTTCTATTCATCAAAATCAGAAGCTTTTTCTACGCTCCAAGAAATTGTATAACTTGGACAAAATATTCACTTCGGCTTCCATGATCCACAAATTATTCACAGTGAATGTTGACCAGACTCTTGACTTGCTAGGTGCGTGCTAATGGATCACCCTTCTTGGCCCGGGTAGCCATTCTTCTATGTTATAGTCCTCTGCCTACTCTCGATAGCCTCAGGATATTCACACTTAGCAGCAGCGAGGTACGTAGTCACTTTAGCGAAGCTTAAGGAGGAGTGTTAGCGATGGAAAGGGTAAGGTTATGAAGCATTCTATTCTAAAAGCATTCCAACTCGGTTTTCAAATTGAAAGAAAGAGCCGTACAGGTACAAGCGTGGTCGCTAAACTCCTCAAGTGCACTTTTAGGTCATTTCGAGTAAAACTGGTTGGAGGATAATTTCGACGAGCTCCTTAAAGACCGAACGAAGGAGGACATAAAATAATACGCTTGAGCATTCATCATAAGGTTAATCGGGGGCATTTTAATGCTTGACAAATCTCAAAATTTGGTGCACGTAAGGTGACTACTACATCTAGTGGACTTCAATGAGTATGAAAAACTAAGTTGGGGATCTCCCATCTTGTCCACGTCGAGAGATGTGCCGAGCCCCAATACCGAATATGATATCGATGGATTGTTGCCTGCTTCTGCTACAGTCATAGGCCTTGTGGCAACTACCGTTTCTATATCCCAAAGTGACTGGCCCATACATAATCCCGTTGGTAATGAGATAAACATCATTTATTAATAAATACGTAGTTTGTATAGTAAATTTTTTTTATTTATTATACGTTTTAACTAACATATCGCTTGTACAGGTAGAACAATGAGTTGAGTTACGTGAGACTGCTCGAGGTTAGTTACTTATTCTTTTGAACATATATTAATTACATTATGATTTGTAAAAAAAAAAATCGTACATAACAATATTTACAATTCTACTTTTCAGTTTGAATGGATGCAGTACGTCGACACCGATATCATATATTGCATCACGCTAAAAATGTTGACCAATTAGGAGATGTGGTATGCCAAGGTGATGTTTGGTAGTGTACGCAACAGTGGAAATGCACGAATCAAACTGAACGATGTAGCAGCTCGGGTGGCGGCAACAAATTTTGCCGCCACTACGAGACCTGAATGTAACACCCCAAAATAAAGCATAGGAGTTTTAAGGGTATTTTAGGAATTTTAGCCTTAGAGTGTTCTGAATTTTTGCGACATGGTATATCAGTAATGTTTTTGTCTATGGTTTTTAAAAAATCAAGTCAATTTTTGAAAAAGTGTTTAAAATATCATTAATTTTGAAATAAGGATTTATTTGTAAAAGGGTTTAAATTGTCAATTTTTAAAAGGTAATTAAACCAAAATTTAATTTTCACCCTCTTTTCCCCCTTTATATTCACAAAACCCATGTAAGTCTTCTCCATCCTTTATGGTTGTCTTCCCTTGTTTTCCAAGCTATTCTCATTCAAGTTTTGGTTCCCAAACTCCAATATTTTTATTTCTATCATTCCCCAAGTCAATTACCTTCATAAATATTCAAGAAAACACTAAAAAACTCCATAGATTTCATCATCTTCTTCGTGTCTGGATTTCCAGGTTTTCTAAAAAAGTTATTTTTCTTCCAACTAAGGTAACCATTCATCTTTCTATTAAGGGTAAATTACACCAACAGTTACTCAACTTTGGGGTAGCCAAGAAAACAGTCACCTAGGTTTCATTTCAGTCACTCAACTTTTAAAAAATAACAAAAAAATCACCAACGTTATAAAAAAGTGACAAAACACTCACTAATTAATAGTTTTCGTTAGTGTCTTAACAAGACCGCTGATGTGGCAAGTTAATTGGTTGATGTGGCCAGTTAACTTGCTACGTTTGATGTCCACAGTTGAAACCCACCCAATTTAAGAAGAAATTGAAAAAAAAACTTAATAATAGAGAAGAAGGAGAAAAAGAAAAACCCAATTTTTTCTGTTGCGTTCTATTTTTCGGAGAAAGAAAATTTAAGAAAAATAGATTTTTTTGCTGCTTAACCTAATTATTTATCTTTAGGGTTTGAAATTTAAAAAATCGAATGATTTTCTAGGGTTTGAAATTTGAATATGATTTCTAGTAAGAACTTTAAATTTGTTGCAAAATTCTGGAAAATTTCATGTTGATTTTGGTTGTAATTTGATGTGTTGAAGGGATTTAAGGATGGGAAAGAGGAAATCAAGAGCAAAGCCTACTCCTAAGAAGCGAATGGATAAGCTTGATATCGTTTTCAGTTGTCCTTTTGTAACCATGGCACCGGTGTCGAATGCCGCCTGTAAGTATAAATTTCAAACCTTAGCAAATCATTCGATGCTTTCTTCTTCTTCTTTTTCTTCTTTGTTATTAAGGGGTTTTTTTCAATTTCTTCTTAATTTGGATGGGTTTCACTATGGACATCCAACGTGGTAAGTTAACCAGCCTCATCAGCTAGTTAACTTGCCACATCAGCGATTCCGTTGAGACACTAACAAAAACTGTTAATTAGTGACTGTTTTGTCACTTTTTTATAACGTTAGTAGCTGTTTTGTTATTTTTTAAAATTTGAGTGACTAAAATGAAACTTATGTAATTGTTTTGTCACTTTTTGATAATGTTAGTGACTGTTTTGTTATTTTTTAAAAAGTTGAGTGACTAAAATGAAACCTAGGTGACTGTTTTGTTAGCTACCCCAAAGTTGAATGATTGTTGGTGTAATTTACCCTTCTATTAATTTTAAATGTTATTTAGTCTTTAAAAATAAATTTTTAGCCATTAAATCGCATGTTTTGAATAAAACACGAAAATTTAGTTGTTAATGGTGGATTTCGGGATTTTGAGTAAAAACGTGATTTCAAAGTGTTTTTCAACTTGTTTTGACATGATTAGAAAGTTTCTAAACTTACTTTAAAGTTTCGTTAAAAATTTCTTTAGTTTTAATGAGTTTTCGAAAAATAGCCGTAAAACATGTTGAAAAAGTCGATACTATGAATTGAGTATTATATTGTAGTTTAAAGGTTGGAAATTAGTCGTAGTTGAATAATTAGTTGAATGAAACTTGTTTTAGGCAAAAAGATTAAGTGTAGATCGAGATATTTGGATTTCAAGTCGATTATGTTAAAGGTTTCGGCTACATGAGAACATAACTTAGGCTTAGATTAATGATTGCTTGTGGTGAGTCCTTAGCTGATTTTTGAATGTATTGTTGTGTAAATTATTATTGTGTTGAAGCTTCGGATTCTTTACGACCTTCTACGAGTAGAGATAAAAACAAGGAATAGCAAGTTTGGGCTTTCAACTTTCAAGCAAAAGCATGGTGAGTGTTTGAAATAATTGCTTGTGGACATAATTCAATGCGATATTTGGGAATTTAGTAGTAGCCCCTATTCTAAATTCCGAGTGTAAGCTTTCTAGTACTTAAGCTTCGCCCTTTCCCTATAATTTAGGGCTTCGCCCTTTTACCAATACCAAAATTTTTTTCATAATTTTGACCTTTTTTATACAATTCAAGTTCAATCTCACACAACCATATACACAGGCTACACTACACTACACTACCACACAGGGAAACCTATGAATCAAACATTGTATCGAGCATTGATGAACCCACTTCAGCAAATGGGCCTACTACTTGGGTTCAATTCTTACCTATTTAATCTAATTGAATATTTGAAAAATAATATCAAAACAAAAATAATATATCCATTAATATGACGCATAATTGTGCTCATTTCAACTCTTCAATTTTTTTAATTGTGGCCAGATGAAAGTGAAGAAAAGTATGATTGGAGGGGGAAAAGTGGATAAACTGAGTACATATGTAACTAAATTTAACATCAAATGTTAAAGTAAATCAACTGCTAGTTGCAAACAGAAGAAACGAGAGCAATGTACAAAGACAAAGCAAACAAGACAATGCACAATATTGGCAATTTAAGGTATATGTTCAGCATAACAATAACTAGTTTACTTTTAACTTCTGTTGTTTTCAAGTCACCATATTTTGTTTATTCAACCTTAGACACACAACAGAAAAAAGGTTTGATAAGTTCTAAGTTTAACATACCAAACATGAAACGACGTAGATTAGCAGTACTTAATAACAAAACGGCAATGCTGAAAGATAACACGCGCTTAATTGTCACACACTTCTAGTTCTTAACATTTGGAGCAGCTGCACCGAGGAAGCTTACCATAGTCATTCAGATGTCAGCTTTGCTTTCCTCCCTCTCTCTTCCTACTATTTCACTGCATGAGCAAAAGGCAGAAATATCAAACACAATGAATCTCCTGATACTAGTAGAAATGCAGTTCACTGCTCTTGCGCATATGGATCATTAACTTATATCTAAAGGGTGTAAATTCAGTTGTCACAAAAGGGAATAATTAATTTTTGAAACAATAATTTCAAAGGGAGTTCAAGACTTCAAGAGGGTGTCCTCAAATATATATATGCATGCATGCATATATTACTGTCTCTTTGGTCCTCTTCTACAGGCAGTTACTTCCAGAAACTGCAGTTCTAATTTATACATAGCCAAGAATATATGCAACTAAGGTCAAACACTTATACCATAACTGCAGAATCATTTGAAAAAGGATTTTCTATTGGGAAATGATTGGCATCAATTATTCGAACAGGATGATGATTCAGGGCATGGGATCAAATTTTCCAAGAGATTAGGACTGAAATGATTCAAGGACTGGTTCCTGGTATTATCTATGCCATTGCTTCAACAGTTCAGGTAAGCACCAAGGAGCAAAGTAGCCGGAGTAAACTATAACATGGAAAAAAGTATTCCTCCTCCTCAACAAAAAAGAACCCATTCCTTCCAATATCAGGTACAGAGGCTTTATGATTCAAGAAGAGTTAAAACTGTCTATTTACAAATTAATTAATGAATGAGTGAATGAAACATGTAGCACTTTTTTAGACTGGCTGTGAGTTAAAAAGCCCCATCATAGTCATTCAGATGTCAGCTTTGCTTTCCTCCCTCTCTCTTCCTACTATTTCACTGCATGAGCAAAAGGCAGAAATATCAAACACAATGAATCTCCTGATACTAGTAGAAATGCAGTTCACTGCTCTTGCGCATATGGATCATTAACTTATATCTAAAGGGTGTAAATTCAGTTGTCACAAAAGGGAATAATTAATTTTTGAAACAATAATTTCAAAGGGAGTTCAAGACTTCAAGAGGGTGTCCTCAAATATATATATGCATGCATGCATATATTACTGTCTCTTTGGTCCTCTTCTACAGGCAGTTACTCCCAGAAACTGCAGTTCTAATTTATACATAGCCAAGAATATATGCAACTAAGGTCAAACACTTATACCATAACTGCAGAATCATTTGAAAAAGGATTTTCTATTGGGAAATGATTGGCATCAATTATTCGAACAGGATGATGATTCAGGGCATGGGATCAAATTTTCCAAGAGATTAGGACTGAAATGATTCAAGGACTGGTTCCTGGTATTATCTATGCCATTGCTTCAACAGTTCAGGTAAGCACCAAGGAGCAAAGTAGCCGGAGTAAACTATAACATGGAAAAAAGTATTCCTCCTCCTCAACAAAAAAGAACCCATTCCTTCCAATATCAGGTACAGAGGCTTTATGATTCAAGAAGAGTTAAAACTGTCTATTTACAAATTAATTAATGAATGAGTGAATGAAACATGTAGCACTTTTTTAGACTGGCTGTGAGTTAAAAAGCCCCATCATAGTCATTCAGATGTCAGCTTTGCTTTCCTCCCTCTCTCTTCCTACTATTTCACTGCATGAGCAAAAGGCAGAAATATCAAACACAATGAATCTCCTGATACTAGTAGAAATGCAGTTCACTGCTCTTGCGCATATGGATCATTAACTTATATCTAAAGGGTGTAAATTCAGTTGTCACAAAAGGGAATAATTAATTTTTGAAACAATAATTTCAAAGGGAGTTCAAGACTTCAAGAGGGTGTCCTCAAATATATATATGCATGCATGCATATATTACTGTCTCTTTGGTCCTCTTCTACAGGCAGTTACTCCCAGAAACTGCAGTTCTAATTTATACATAGCCAAGAATATATGCAACTAAGGTCAAACACTTATACCATAACTGCAGAATCATTTGAAAAAGGATTTTCTATTGGGAAATGATTGGCATCAATTATTCGAACAGGATGATGATTCAGGGCATGGGATCAAATTTTCCAAGAGATTAGGACTGAAATGATTCAAGGACTGGTTCCTGGTATTATCTATGCCATTGCTTCAACAGTTCAGGTAAGCACCAAGGAGCAAAGTAGCCGGAGTAAACTATAACATGGAAAAAAGTATTCCTCCTCCTCAACAAAAAAGAACCCATTCCTTCCAATATCAGGTACAGGGGCTTTATGATTCAAGAAGAGTTAAAACTGTCTATTTACAAATTAATTAATGAATGAGTGAATGAAACATGTAGCACTTTTTTAGACTGGCTGTGAGTTAAAAAGCCCCATCAGTTCCAATATATCAAATGATAATCCCATTCATTTGGTCCCTGTGAAGTGCGGTTGGGAGCTCCTCATCATGCTTATAAGGCTTTTGTGTCTTTCTTAATACAATTTAACAAATTACCCATAAAAACATATACAGATTCAATGTCAGATTTATAATGAATTAGTGGTTAAGAAACCAACCGGAGCATTTCAGTGAGAGTGGCAGCGGTATTCAACTCGCCGGCTTCCCTTGCTTTCAGTATGCGGAACATAAGAGCAAGTTTAACCTGTCAACAACCCATCACATGGTTAAAGCTGCCCTAAGATCTAAGGAAGAGCCTTGCTAATGAAATCCTTCCCCCAATTTGTAATATACTAAAGAAAAAGGAGCAAGTTTAACCTGAGTTCTGGCACTTTGCTGGATTATGAGCCTAGTTTCCCTCTTCAATTCCTCGCACTCGGATTCGATGATTCCGAATTTTTCTTTAACTTGCCTTTGCCCTTCCCTGATATTCTTTTGTTCCTCGCTTATTTCTTCCATTTCAGATTTCAATCTTTTGAAGCTTTCCTCCATGTTCTTCATCCCTTTCCTCCCCTGATCCCCATATCAATTGTAAATTAGCAAGATATGGCAACGAAAATTAGCAAAAAGAGCAACCGAAAAAGATTATAATTACATGCTTGGCTTTGGATTTGAGACGCCTCTTGCTTAGCGCAGAAGCCTGAAGACGGCTACGTAAAGAGAATGGAGCCATAGTTTCAGAGGCAAAAGTTTTTCCTCCTTAAAACCTTAAAACTTAATATATGCAAATATTTCCTCCTTCACCATATATAATCGAAGACAAATTTGTTTCCTCCTCTGTCGATAACGCACGATATTGGTCGATAAGCGGACGCAATCGCGCGTTTTACCATTATTAGTAGAAAAAAGGAACATGGCCCCGCATGCTAAAGTAAGCTCGCTCGCTCGCTCGCGCGATATACATCCATTAGCGCGATAATGGATACTACATCTAATAATTTATTTTTTTATTATACTTTTTATTTTTATTATACTTTTTAGTAACATTAATAATTTATTTAATACTTTTTTTTAATTTTTAAATATTAAAAAATTAATTGTTGATGTGTCATTTATGTGTCAGAAGTGAGAATACTACAACCAAGGATAGGAATTAAGGCGGTATTCACAAGTATACGTGTCAAGTTGAAATATAGTTTTAGAACGAAATATGGAAGTACTCCAAAGATCGTACCCTAGGGAGGCGAGACTAAACTAATATTAATTTCTACGCTAATGGGTCTAGTTAGTAGTTTTATTAAACTATATTACGATTAATTATAGGGTGATGAGAAAAACTATTCTATATAAAAATAAGATTTGAAATCTAACCCTTACCAATTGTAACTACTACCACTAATCAGAGTGGTAAATCATTGCTTGCACACTTAAGTAACCAACTAAACAAGTCATTCAGTTACCTAAACTTATCAAGCTGTCATTTACATTACTCTAGTTAAATCAACTAAGTCTAATTGAACTCTAGCGATGCTCACCGAGCCATTGTTTCCATATAAAGAAATCTTATTGCACCAACCGCCAAACCCTATAGTTCATCAACATTAGAGTTCGTCAAATGGCAAATTCCATCAAGGATGGCATACTGAAAAATTCATGAAACATACCAATCCAACACTTAAGCTGATAATTCACCATACATATCTAAGATACATGGTAGTGTGTACCTTGCCAAGGTGCCCCTTTACACTTTTCAAGTATACTAGTGTCGCGCATTATATATTATAAATCATTACTGACACCTATCTTGAGTTTCATAGGAATAAGAATTGGACAATGCTAAAGCACATATTTCTATAAAAAAAAAACTAGGATTTGCTTCAAAGGCAAGCTTGACCCTATTATAGATTTGCTTTTAAAGTGAGCGTGGATCATTAGAAAACTTTACCTTCAAGGTGAGCTTCACTCTATTACAATTTTGCCTTCAAGGTTTACAATTTTGCCTTCAAGGTGAGCTTCGCTCTATTACAACTTTACTTTCAAGGCAAGTTCAAAAAACCTTTACTTTCAAGGTGAGCTCCACTACACTTAGTCTTTTAAGGTATACTTGGACTTCTTAGATACTTAGCATTCAAGGTATACTTCCCTTTCTTACTTAGTTCGTCAAGAATCTACTAAAGCTTCATGCTTAAACTACTCAATCATTCTACTTCATTAAAAAAATTACTTTGCTTCCTAAAGCACTCAAGGTACAAAATGAGATAACACAGCCTCACCAAGCACTCAACTTTTGAAGGGTTATTGCACGCTAATTATGGTATAGCCTTTCTAGACATAACCCACCTTCTCGAGCACTTAAACTTCTAGGGACAAAGCCTCTTCAAGATTGTTGAGCTTTTTTATTTTGGTAAAAATCATTTCCAGGAGCACCTTGGATGTTTATACTTGCCTTTAAGGTTTCATGCATTCATACTTCGAGTGTTACAATTTGCCTTTAAGGTCTCACACAAGTTTCACAAAAGTAATTGAATCATTAACACACAAGAATTTCCACATTTTTTTCAAAAAGAGATATAACGACATTTTCCTAAATCAATTACATCTCGCCTATGACACATTGATCTCCCTGACATTCTTTATCTTAGGAAAGGTCACTTTATGACCTTACTTCCGATTGGAAAGAGATGTTACACATATCCCAAGCTTTGTCAAGACTCCACCTCCACCAAATAAGCAACCTTTGCCAAGATTCCACCTATAAGAAAACCTTGCCAAGATTCCACCAATCTTCATGCCCCACCTAGAACCAAGTCCACAACAAGTTCAATCACTCCAGTATTACTACTATCACTCACCACTGAACCCCATCACATAAAGTCACATAATCAAACTAAGAAGGCACCCATTTTATATGATAAGCCCACCAACCAGAGAAGCCACGTAGCATATAAGTATTCCCCTTATACACTCCTCAAACTTCACAACTCGATTGCTTTTTGTTCTACCTCCCCCCCCCCCCTCCTCTTACAGCTAAGCTTCTTCCAAGCTCTCCACAATCTCTCCTCCTTGAACTCAATTACTTGCAACTCTTGGCCCATTGGATAAACCACCTCTGACCTCTTGCCACATTTTGTATCAACACATAGCATCAGCTTATCCCGCTGCCATTCACAGCTTATATGCCAAAAGGTTACAAAGGGTTCCCTTTCGGTAACAAAACTCAATCCCTTGGGTCGAAAAAGTAACAAACCTACCCATAGTACCAACGACAACATATCAACTAAACAAAATAATCACCGAAAGCAACATTCAACTAATTAGGGAAATACAGAAAATAACATGCTAAAATAAAAACAAATGAATTTTCCCTGCATAAAATAATTTTTTTTAAAAAATCCTTTTTCTGATATTGAGAGAACAAACCATACGATCACAGAAGAGGAAAGGAGAAAAAAAGAAAGCTATTATCATGGGTTCTTTCTTAGCTAATAAAAGCCAATTCTTACCAATAATAAACATATATCCATAGTAGCTTAATAGCCAAACTGAACAGAATAGCCTTAACAACAAAAACATCATAAAGAATTATCATAATTTGCTCTTTGGTAACCCAGTTGGTGCAACCCTAGACCTTGTCTCCTGTCTTCTAGACAGTTGCCTGACAGCATCTTTCGACAACAAACGGGGTGTGCTCAACCATTGTCCTCCATCAACAACCAAGACTGTTCCATTCACAAATTTCCCTTCAAGCATTCAAAAGATGCAATGCATTGTGTTAGCACACAACTGGAAGGAAACAAAGACTATTGAGGTTTATCCCTCATTATGTTCACAAACTTTTTATTTGTTTTTTTTATATCAGCAAGTATGAATATTGGCAAATAGTCACAAACTGGCTCTCCGTTTACACCCAACTTTTCCTTATTAAACTTAATTGCTTATCAAATGCTGCTTTCGTTCAGACTAAAGGTGTAAAAGAGTTTAAACAGAAAGAGAATAAAGTCTCCTAAGGTTGCATAAGGAAAGTTGCAGTTCAAGTAAACAAGTTAATGGCCGTACAACTGAAAAACGAGACAAAACTACAAACCTGCATCAGATGCAAGATAGAGAGCAGCCATTGCAATATCCCATTTCTCCCCAAATGAGTACAAAGGTTTCTCTTTAATCTTGCTCAGTACCTCCTCAGGTGCAAGTTTACTGACACCAGCAGTGTCCTCGATAGCCCCCGGTGCAATCCCATTGATTAGAATGCCATTATCTTCACCCCATTCCAATGCCAAGCTTCTGGTAATGCTATCGATAGCTGCCTGGTGGGAGCACAGCATATGGCAGCTGAATCTGATTTTAAAAGAATCCAAAGTACAACGTTTAACAAGCTTGCCAGCTGATTTTACTAACCTTGGCTGCCGATGCATGAATTTGGTACCATGTTGCTCCATAATGTAAAGTTGCAGTTATGTTTATTATTGTTCCACCAGTGGAAGGGTCCTTCCCTAGTCCCCCTTTCTTAAGATATTTGAGAGCCTCATGACACATTATAAAAGTTCCAATAGAATCTATATCAATGACTGCAACAACAACAATAAAAAGAAATAAAGAATTAAGTAACATCTAAATGCCTTGTTTGGACAAAATCGAATCATCAAATCTGAAATACAAGATATGTTAACACTGTAGCACACTGACTCGAGAAATTTGCAACACAAATAAAATACAAATTTATGTACAACCTGTTCGAAAGCCATTGGGAGATAAATCCTGAGCAGGCACAAGGAAATTGCCAGCTGCGGCATTGACAAGGATGTCAAGCCTGCCAAAATGCTTAAAAGTTGATTCCACAGTTCTAGCTGCATCATCTTCTCTTCTAACATCTCCCTCAAGTCCTATGGCCTGCAATAAGTAGATCTTAAGTGCCCCCTCTGCTATAACTAAATCATCAACTCATCAAGCTAGTTAAATTTGTTCTCTTTCTATTGTATATTGTTAAATAAATAAAAAAACCAACGTTTTGGAATCAGTTCAACTAGAACACAATCCGTGATTGGAGAACATGGTTTCAACCACTTGACAGAAAAGTTGATGTTTTGAATCTCCAATAGCAAAGTCAACAAGTAATAAGAAAGGCACAGCAATGGGCTAAGGTGTATAAATAAAAAGAAGTGAAAGGACAATTACAGGGATGCCATGGGAACGAAGAACATCAACAGCAGAGTCGAGAACATGTTTGCGCCGCCCCATGATGGCAACTGAGGCTCCATGTTTCCCCAGCTGCACTGAGATCTCGAATCCAATTCCTGAGCCTCCTCCTGTTACCAAAGCTACTTTGCGTTTCAGTATATTTGCTCTGAATGGTGACTCCATTTCCTTCACTTTATTGCCTTCGTTGGTACTGACTTGTAAAACTCCAACTCTAAAATGGAGCTCCCAAGCTCGTATTGACCCTCATTTAATCTGGGTCTTCGGTAAAAACAAGGAAAACATGTATGACGCATTAAAACAATATTATAATCATTGTTTGATACCGACTTCTAAAACCCAAACTCAATATTTAGTATCATTTTGTGTTTGATGAAGACAAAGGAAAAAGGTAGTTTAGAGTTGGCTCCGAGCAATAGCAAATAGGAATGAATTTGGGTTACTCTGGACTCTTTTTAACTCTTTAAAAAACACACTTTCACGATTGGCCTTAACATCTCAACTATTTTGCACATCGACATTTCCTTTTTGTTTTGCTACCAAGTATTCTAAGTATTTTTTTATATATTATATACATACAAATATACCAATTAAATAAATACATATTAATTAAAATTATTGTGTATTTTATAGAATATAATAAATAGTATATATTATTCTGCCTTCTACTTCTATTTAAAATGTTCATTACAAATTTTAGAATATAACATCCGATTTTTTTTTTTTTTTGAAAATATGATTCTTTTTAAGAAGAATATTAATAGAATTGCGAAATTAATTTTTTTTCCCAAAAGTATTAACAACATTTTTTTAAAATTAAAATAAATAATGAAAACATAAGTTTTAATCAACTTATTTTTAGAAAAAAATGCTAATAGAATTATAAGAATTAAAATCTGAGTGGATTTAATATAAACAATTTTTTATTAGAATTTGGATTCGAAATTGATTTACTAATTAGTTAATTAAGTGGATTTAATATTGTAATATTTTTTAATATTAGTATATTTTATATTTTATATTTTATAAATATTTAAATAGTATTTTAACAATATTTTTTACAATATATTAAAAAAGTTGCCAGTAAGTTGTATTTATTTTTTAATAGAATTTAAAATATTTTATTTCTATTTTTAAACACTTTTAATTTATCTATGAGTATTTATAAATATATTAAATAGTTTTAAATTTCATATATACTTTTTACATTTTAAATTATGTTTTTAAAAATATAAATTATATTTTTTATTCGTTTTAAAATATATTTTCTAAAAAATATTTTTAAATTTTATTTAAATATATATTTTTGTAATAAATATAATACATTTTAAATTTGTTATTTGTTTTATTTAATAATTAAAAACAATATAAATTATATATATATATATATATATACACACACACTTTTGGATTGTCTTTTAAGGCTTTGGGAGAACATTGTAACTTAAAGTAACAAAGATAATTTTATAGGTAAAATAATTTGAATCAATTTATACTTTTAAAATGTTAGAATTATTTTTTAAAAATAAATTTTAAAATATATAATATTATAAAAAATATATAAATAAAAATTTAAGTTAAATTAAATGGATAAATTATCTACTTATTTTTTTATTCAATTAAATATAATTATTATATAATTCTAAATTTTTTATCGTGATTCAATAACAAATAGTATAATTTGGTTGACCCAAGGAGGAGAAGGAAGCTTTTAAAGCCCACTGTCCAATGGGCCCCAAAATCATGTGCTCCACACACATTGGGTTGCCTTGACCCTTAAAATTAATCACAAATCTTTATTTATATATTAATATTTGAACAGACAAGGCGACTGACCCCAAATTTCTTAGATTTTAATCGCGTTTGTTAAATAATTAAATTCGGTGTGATAGTTAAGTGTCTTGAAAGTCTATTAAGGTGACTATTTGGGCTTATCTTTTAATTTTATTAATTTATTGATAAAAATGTGTTTATTGGTTGGATGATAAGGTGTCTATTCTTGTGTTTAGGTCTCTACGCAAGCAAAATGGAATTATTGTTGCTAATTCTTGGTGGTGACGCCTAGGTGGAGGAAGTTGGATGCTATTGAAATTCTAGAGGAGTTTCTTTAGGTATGATATTTGATTGTGAGTAGAGGTGTTTATGGGATGGGCCGGGCCGGGCTAAATTAAAATTTTAGGTTTATTTACTAGGCCTGGGTCCGACCCGGCCCGTCCGTATTAATTTTTATATAATTTTTAAATATATATAATACACCAAAAATACTACAAACATCAAAATAAATATTTCCCAACAAATTAAAAATAAATTTTAAAAAATATGTAGACTTAAATAACACTAAGATAAATGCAACTTAACAAACAAATGCCTCTAAAATAATAACAAAATTAACAATAAAATAAGTTTTATACAATATCCGAACAATAACAATAAAATAGTAGCAACATAATAATAAAATTGTAGTAAAATAGGGAAAAAAACAACAAAAAAATAACATTAAAAAAAAGAGCAAATTTTTTTTATCCTTTAGTAAATTTGGGTCGGGCCGGGCCCGGGCAAAAAATGCCTTACCCGAGTCCCGACTCGTTTTTTAAACGGGCATTTTTTTGTCCAATCCCAAAATTCTGCTCCCTGCTGTCGTTGTTTTCCCAAACTTCTTTCACGTTATTTTCTTGTTCTTTCTCTTCTTGTGCCATTTCCTTTTTCTTTTCTTGTCTTTTGTTTGCGATTTTATTTTTGCGTTCTATCATCATTGTTGTTCTGCATTTTGTCATGCCGTTAGTCTATCGAACAATTTTGGGTAAGTGTTCTTTACTGAGTTGTTATAAAAGACTTTGGGGTTTTGATTTGGGATTTTCCTTTGTGATGGGTTTCTATTAATGGTGAAATCTTTCGTTCTAGGAGACGTACATGTGGCATTAGACGAACCTCCAGTGAATTAAGTCTTTTAATTAGTTTGGGCTACTGTTATTCTCGTGGTAAGTATGTGTGTATGGAATTTTGGACGAAAAAAGTGGATGCAAATGGATTTAGTGTGATTAAATCGAAGTTGTAATAGTTGTGTTTTGGTGACATTTGTAGGATTCAAAGTGATTGATTGAGTGGTGAATTAGAATTAGTACCATGTGTGTGAAGCTAACTCGAAATCTCACTCAAAACTCAAGAAAATTACGAAATATGGGCTATTTTTGAAACTGTCTAGCGCCACACGACCATGTGGTAGACCGTGTGCACCATACACCCGTGTGCTAGACTGTATGTCAGGTCGTGTGAAGCTCATGGCCGTGTGTAATTAAATAACCTGTGTGGTAAATCGTGTGCACTACTCGCCCATATGGTAAGCCGTGTGCCAGACTGTATGGAGCACAAGGGCTAGGTTTTTGGACCATCTAGGCCACAAGTCCGTGTGAACCACATAGGCCTTTTGACCTAATTTTGAGGCCCAAATAGGGGCCGATTAAAGGACTCAAAAAATGAGTCCTTGGAAAAGCGTAAGTTTCAATATGCAAATATAGGTATGTGTAGGAAGCATGTTAATTATCAAAATTTGATAAGTATAAATAATTGTAGGCGTAGATAGCAACTGCAGATTTGGTTGACCCAAGGCGGAGAAGGAAGCTTTTAAAGCCCACTGTCCAATGGGCCCCAAAATCATGTGCGTAATCTTTATATATATATCACAGTGACCGGTGCCTGATAATTAATATTTGGACAGACAAGGAGACTGGGGTTGGTTAGAGATATAAGGGATTGTCGGCCACGTATCTATTGATACCACAGCAGTGTTTTGTTTTTTTAGACGATCGAGCCACGATTATTCAAATAAAATATTCTAGTATTATATTTCCTATTAATCGAATACTTCAATTTTTCTTCAACTGCAATCATGTCTTGGTGGAGACATGCTAAAACCCAACACTGAAACTAATTCACAGCGGTTGCTTCATGCTTGTCGGTATTCTATTAGTATTGTTTTATATAGCATCAATCTCCCTCCCATCACATCAATACTATCCTATAATTACTTTACACCATAGTAAGTGTCATTATACGACTAAGGGTGAGTTTGGATGGCTGTGCGTTTACCTGTAGTTAGTGTAAAAATAGCAGTGGCGGTGAAATTAGATACTATAACGATACTGTAGCATAGATAAAAAGTAAACTAAACGCACCGCACCGCACCGCACCGCACCGCACCACACCGCATCCAATCGCTCATCCAAACCCACCCTAAGTTCCCTAGCATCCATCATCACACACATAGTATACTGGGTGCTATAGCATAGTAGGGCAACTTTCACATATACAAAAAGTATAAAAATTTAGAGTAGATGAATTTAGAACATATTTTAACTAGTATAATAATAAAAAATGATAATTAATAATTAATATATTATATACTATTATTTTAGTATGTGATATAATGTTATAATGTTTAATAATCAATGTATATATATATAAATTATAAATATATTATATATATGATATGATATAACATTATATAATATAGTAGAAGGGTTAACTTTCGAATGTACAAAAGAGTATTAGAGTGTTTTTCAACCATTATAATAAGCAATAATATATAACGATAATTAATATATTATATATTACTGTTATAGTATGTGATATAGTATTACATAATGTAACAATATATTTTAAAACCATTAATACATACATATATATAACTATTAATTGTTCCAAAATCAAAACCTAATTTACCTATTGATTTGCTTGAATTGACTTGACTGGGTCGGTTAAATCGGTTTTAGTCGCTAACCATAATAGATGATACGCTATTACATAATATGATAATAATATATATATTAATTTTTATTAAACAAATTATTTTTTATGTAAAACAAACAGTTATAAATTTTTTAATTTACATCAAATTTGACACGCATGATTTATATAATGAAATATTAAATGTGACAGTTGAATCATTAAAATATTAATCGTATAAAGAGATACGAAAGAATATAGTGTAAGTGGATCCCTCTCATAGTATAACTATTACTAGGATTGTTAATACACACATGTGTATATATATATATAGGGTAAACTATATAAATAGTCAACCAATTATTAGCGTGTTTCTATTTTGGTCACTTAAGTTTAAAAATTACAATTTTAATCACTAACGTTATCGTAATTTACTATTTCGGTCACTCATTCGTTAAATCAGTAACAGAATGCTAACATGGCCGTTTCTTCATTGGCATAAAACAAAGTTAGCCTTCCAATGTTTATAAATTCTATCAATTTGGTCCTAATTCTAAAAAATTTAACAAATCTAACCCTCAACTTAACACAATATGTCAATTTAGTCTTGATTAATCTTAAAAATTCAAAAATAAAAATGGAAAAAAGTTTAAAAATACAAAAATTAAAAGTTCATTTTTTATTAAAAAATACATATAAAATTATAAATAAATGAATGCCCATTTTTTTTCTTTTTTTTTCTAACATGAAATTTATTTATTAAAACAATAAGTTTATAAATATTTTTTTTGAAAAGCCCACAAACACGATTAGACTTTTTTTTTAGTTTTAATTATAAATAATAAATTATTTATTATATGTATGGCCTTGTTATTTAGTCCTCATCAAATTTGTTGAGTGTTGGGCACCGCCGTTGCCCATAACCACGGGCATCAATAACTCTTATACCGAACTCTTTGATTTTTACATCCTTGGTCATCGTGTCATTGAACTAGAAATTGATTTTTTTTTATAATACCTTTTATATTTCAAGTTTGATTGAAGTAACAAATGATGTTTTTTTATAATACAATATAATTTAAAAATGAAACACGGTATTAAAGCTTTGACACAATATCCTTATCATATTAGAAAAACATCAACTTCATACAATAACAGAGCCAAATTTTTCGATACAAGATAATACATTTCAAAGATAAATCCTAATTCCCTAAACCCTAATTACATAAACCCATAATCTTATGCGCCTCCATCCTTCTTTGGTTTAACCTCATTACAATCATTGGAATGGAGTTGATACAATCATTCGAAAACCTACCTATATCTAAATTCCTCATCCATGGAAAATAAGGAGAATTTGGATTTCTCACACAGATATGATTACTCGTAATCAGCTAGGAAGTTCTTTTTGCACCATCTTTCCTACCTATATCTAAATTCCTCATCCATGGAAAATAAGGAGAATTTGGATTTCTCACACAGATATGATTACTCGTAATCAACTAGGAAGTTCTTTTTGCACCATCTTTTACAATGCCCTTCACAAATTCTTTGGTTAAGATCTCATGCCATTTTTTCTATTTTTCTTATTGGAAGATAACATCAACCACAGTCTATCCAACCTAACTTTATGTTCTACGTATATAAATATTTCTCGAAGAAAACGATATTTCTAAATTTCCCACCTAAGATCAGTATAACATGACTAAATTAACTCCTACATAATAAGGTTCACAACAATTATGCGGGAAACAACGTAGTCGTTGTTCGGTTCATCCTATAATTTCTTAATTTTTCTACCAAAATGTCAACAACTTCTCGTTGTTGTTCAATTCTTATCTTTTTCGCAGTTCAAATAACCCTAGCCATTTTCCTCTACACAATAAAGCATTGTCTTTATTACAATATATATCCTAACTCTAAACCATCTAACCATTTCAAACTAATCATATTTCATAAATTTTAAACCCTACTATCTCATGTCACAAAAAAAATTCACATAATGTAATTTTATTCTATTCGTAAACCATAAAACTGTAATATAATTACACTATAAAGTTTTCTTACCTTTTTTTTTCTTGGATCAGCTTGCCTCTTCTAACATCGATCCTGAGAAAAAAAAGATTACTTCCACCAATTAATACAATGATAGCCCTCTAATTATGTATAACATTTACAATTTTTTATATTATTTAATTATATTTATTTTTTTCTATACTATTTGAGAAAAAAAGTCCAAATTAACATTTATAATGTTCCATATTTTTTACTTTAATAATTACATTTTTTTTGAAAAAAAAGAGTAAACATTTACAATGGATATATCATTTACAATTTCCTATATTTTTATGTAAATTATTTTTTTACTAATTTTTTTAAAACATTTATAATTTAAATTTATCATAATAATAAACTATTTTTTACCAAATATTTAATGGCTGGTTTTCGACCTTTGGAATCTTAACCCTTTTTCTCTAAGCTAAATTATCTTCCAACAAATTTAATAACTCTCTTAACAAATAGATTTTTTTTCAACTCTATTGACTCCCTTTTTATTTTTTTTCGTTCTCTTTAATCTCAGTTTTTTTTTTATTACTACTCACAATTTCTTCTAAAAAAAATTGGGGTTTTTAAACACCCCTATATCAAGGAGAAGAGGTTTTTGTTGCTTAGGAAGCCCAAATTGGTAGCCGCCATGTTGATTTAGGCTTCTTAGGTAACAGGAAATTTATGTTGCAACACCTACACCGATATGACAAACCATTGGAAACTTAAATTAGTGTACCCTGTCCATTTTCGACACACTGGATGCATCGGTTTCAACTAAAATTGTTAGTTACCATGCCGATTTGGAGGTTCTATGTATCTCTCATATTATTTTGGTAAAAAACCCATATTATTTCGGTAATAATTTATATTTTGTATTATTCCGGAAAAAATCCAAAAATTATATAGAAAATTATATTTATTAAAAATTTATGTAAAAATAAAATGAAACTTTGATTGAAATGGTAAAATTAAAGGTTTAAAAACTATATTGTCTTAGATTCAAATCTCATTATTGATTTTATATAAAAATAAAAAACACTTACATAATAAAATAAATTAATATTCAATTGATTCGCCATATTAACTCAATCATGCATACATTGAATAAAAATAATAATAGGCATATATTGCGTGTGTTACCTGAATTCACTAGACCCACCCCTAACCTCTGTTAATAGACAAACTTTAATTAATAATGAATCAAGTCATTGTTAATCTAGAATTGATTGAAAAGCTAAAAAAAAAAGTATATTAATAAACGATATTGTAATGCTACTGTAAGTGGCCAATTTACCAATATTTTTTTTTAAATTTATTGAAATGGGCTTGATATTTTATTATTTACCGGAATGGGCCATTTTTCGATAAATCGTGTCTACGTTAGCGCGATGTCAGGGGACGTGCTAGGAAATCGCGGCCAAGTCAGCAAAGCGCGCTGACGTAGCCACGATTTTATAAAAAAATATAAAAAATTAAGTTTTTTTGGTAAATTGGCTAGTACAAATAACAAAAACAATAGCAAAAATAACAAAAAAAAGGCAGAAAAATAACAGCACCAAAACACTAGGAACAACAAGATAATTTTTATTAAAAAATAATTAATTTATTTGGGTCGGGCCCTAGCCAAAAACTTTTACTCGAGGCTCGATCCGTTTAGAAAACGGGCCTCATTTTTTATTCAAACACATTTTTCGATTTTATATTTTTATTCAATTCCTACTATTTTTTGGGCGGACCTTCGACCCAAGCTAGACAACCCGAGCCATGATCAGGTCAATAATCGGAAGTTCGTTCAATTTGTACTTTCTTGTTGATCTTTTTACCTATTGTTTGAATGCTTTTCTTTTTCTTTTCATTAAAAAGAATTCCTTTTTGCTATTAACCATCACCAATAGAAAATTTTTATCATCTGTTTTTAATCATTAATGTCATTATAATTAAAATTTATTTCATTATTTTTATTAATTTCTAATTTTGTAATTCTTATTTTTAAATCACTATGAATAATTGTGAAAGAACTTTTTGACCCTTTAAAATTTTGACTCTAATTTTTTTAAAATTTCTCTCAATTTTTTTTAACTTTATCGTCAATATGCTTTAGTCTTCCTTTCCACCTTTTTTTCGAAATATCTTATTTAATTATTTGCAATGCTTCCTCTCAACACCAAAATTGAGAGGAAATTTGAGAGAGGATTAGTTTGTAAAAAAAAAGGGTGGGGGTATTAGAGGAAATCGCGGTCACATCAGCGCGCTTTGCAGACGTGGCAACAAATCGCCCCCTCGTGAACGCGATTTGTTGCCACGTCAGCAAAGCACGTTGACATGGCCGCGATTTCCTGGCACGTCCCCTGACATCGCGCTGACGTGAACGCGATTTGCCGTAAAAGGCTCATTCCGATAAATAATAAAATATCGGGCTCATTTTAGTAAATTTTTAAAAAAATAGGCTTTTTTGATAAATTGTCCACTGTAAGTAGCCTTTTTTAATTACATACGTTTATGAGGGCAGCCAAAGTGCATCAAGTTTTGTTGACTTCCATTTTCCAAGAAATCCTCGGATTAATTATTCTCTTACTTAATTTGCTCATACTTGTGTATGTCGTAATTTAAGTAATTTGGGTTTTCATATTATTTACGATAAATAGATGTTGTTTGTATATAATTATTTTTATATGTTTGAAAATCTTAATTTAAATAAAGATTACGTGGGTACCTTCAATCATACAAGAAATACAAAATGACTTATTTGACGTAGGTGGCAATCCTTGAGAATTTAAGATATGAAATGGATAAAGCCCGCAACAACTGACCAACCACCCTGCAAATAATCTATGAGGTTCCACTTTATGTTTGGGTAAACTACACTCTAGGTACTCATTCAACTTCAACAACTTATGAAATGGTCACTGAACATTTCTAAGGTTTTTATTTAAGTCATTGTCTTCACCAATTGAAAGTCCTATTTCCTCTTCTCTTTTACAATTCGGTTTTTTTTTTTATGAATTAGTTTTAAACATCACAAATCTGTGAACAAAAATTCAAACGACTTTCTTATCTAATCTCCATTACTAACTGTCTACTTGTCGATGGGTATTGATCTACCACGATTGTAGAACGATCACTTGAAGCTTGCTGGTTGAACTTTAAAAAAAAACTTAACGGCGTAGTAACTTAAAATAAAAAATTTTGAATAATTCAATAGCTTAAATGAAAACTTCTGAATAATTCGATAACTATTTTATAATATTTAAAAATAAAATTCATTTATTTTTTTCCTTTTTTGAAACATTTGTATAATATATTTAAGGATATAAAAATGAATAGATGTGTAGTGACACCTCATCAATAATTCATCATTATCAATTTTTCCTTCAGACTGGATAGAAATACAAAAGACGCCAAAAAACAGCAAAGCAGCAAAACAACGGAAACACCATCTCATGATGTAATCAGAAACCACCAAATTCAAACATTGAATCCCATTCACCTCCATCAGAATAAAGCAATGAATGCCTCCCATTAATTCCAAGTCAGGAACTTAAACTAAAGCACCAATATGATTCAATAACCCATATGTTGTGGCCATACCACCTCTTCTGCCCAAACTCACCCTGCTTTTCGCTATGTTGACACATACAGAGCACCAATCCTCACTCAACATCGCCCTGTCAACCACTTTAAAGTCAACCATTCAATACAATATGAATCAATATCCCATATGTACTGGAGGTGCAAGGCACATCTCCACACCAGAAAAGCCATACAAATCATAAGGATTAGGAACCAATTTTCTTCATCAGCCATTACTTTTTTTTTTTAACCTTTCATGTTGATTTTGTAGTCTATATATATTTAAGATTTATGATCGCTCCTCCCAACCTTCTAAAACAACAATCTAAAAATCTTATATACAAATTTTCAAGTGGTAAAAACAATTAAATAAACTAAAAATTTTATCGTACATGTAAGCATGTGAAAATTATGTATTTAAAACACATGTATATGTTTAAAAATAACATACAATAAATAATAAAATGTAAGGTTTGAAAGTGATAATAATAACATATAGACAATATGTACAAATTTAAAATAAAAAATAGTTTAAAATTTATGAGTAAAAAAAATTTAAATAAGTAAATACATTAAATTAAGAATATTAAATGCACTTCAATTGTTTATAGATGATGATAGCATGGACTCAAATCTGAAAATTTACAACTTTTTTTTATTCTTTTTAAATAAGAAAAAGACAAAAGTGCTATTGTCATAATATAACTTAGGGTCGGTTTATTTCACTGAAAATGATTTCTAGAAAATAATTTCTAGAAAATGATTTACTTTCTTGAAAAAGTTAATATTTTCTGGTGTTTTGATGAATCTATGTAAAATATTTTCTGTTGTTTGACATTTTTTAAAAAATATTTCATAAAATTTATTTTTGCATATATTAAAAATATTTTGTTAAATTTAAGTTCATTACAATGTCTTTTTTAGCTACATAACTATCAAGTGAGTATTTTTTTATTTAAAAATGTGACATCAACAAAATTGAAAAAAAAATTAACAAGGTCAACAATTGGACTTGATTTTTAAATCTGAAAAGTAGAGGGACTAAATTTTTAAAAATAAAAGTACAGAGACTAAATTACAAATTTGTGAAAAGTACATAGACTTATGTAATATTTTAACCTTTATACTACAAAACATTTATTATCAATATATTTATAATTGTAATGAATATTTATTATCAAAATATTAATATTGAATATTTTCAATAATATGTGAAGAATATTTTAAAAAAATAAAAATAAAATATTAAAACAATAAATTATATTAATTATATTATTAATTTATTATATGACTAAATATAAATAAATATGCATGTTTAATAATATTGAAAAATATAATAATTTATATTAATAATTTAATAATTTTAAATATTTAAAAAATAAAATTTATTATCAATATAATAATATTAAGCTTGGTTTAAGTTAATTTTTATATAAAAAATAAAATTACATATAGAGGAGCTCTTTTTCGAAAAATGATTTATGCTTTTCAAGAGGGTAAGTCATTTTACAAGAAAAATGAGATATTCTACATTGACTTGTAAGTCATTTTTCGTTGACCAAATTATTTTCTATGAAACAAACACAATAAAATGCAGAAAGTATTTTCCACAAAGTATTTTATATGTAAACAAACGGACCCTTATTTTAAATATTTAAGATTTTTTTAGTAAATTTCTTGATTGAATTAGTTTCAAGTTGACTCGTTACATAACTTAATTACACACTTAAATAATATTATAGATATGAAATTATAATCGATTTTCTTTAAAAAAAATTATTTGATTCATAATTTAAGAACAAAAAAACTAGTTAGGCTCCACCAAGATAGTGTGTATTTTTTTCTTTACAAAATTTCCACTTTCTAAAGCTAATGTCCACTATTATATAGTTTTAATAATGAAGCTATTAATTAGTTGGTAAAATTTTCAGCATTATGAATTTAACTGAGTAATAGCATTGAAAATGGTGTTAACGGATGCTTGGGGAGGACCACTAGCTCCGCAGCCACTAAACCAGCTGGCTTTGAATAGACCCATGGTTGATGGTGGGCCAGCTACGAAAAAGTGACCCTTTTGGTCCCCAAAATTGGTCCCAAATATCGTAGTAGTACAAGAGGTTGCAAATTGGAAATAAGCAATATATTTTCCAAGTTTGGATAAAGTGGGGTTCATTTTAACATTAACCTTCTTTAGTGGTATTTCATCACGAGAATTAACAACAAACTACGTATGATTTTATATTCAACACAAAGCAGCAATATCAAAATGAAAGACAAATTATTTACGTATTTAAGGAAGGGATCAATTTTACATTTTCTTTTTATGAATTTGACTGTTAATTGTCATACATGTAAGCAGCCCCCAATGGCAAAATATCATTCTAGTCCCTTTAAATGTTTGAAATTATAAATTAATTTAATGGTAAAAATACGCTTTCCCCCTCTTAAGATGATAAAGTTTTAGTTTGATTTTATTTTTATAAACATATTATTACAAAACATTGCAAAATTTATGAAAAATCTTAAGAAATAATTAAATATAATTTAATTAATATATATACCCAACTCGTGCCAAAACTAGTTAATAAATATGTAACGGTTAAAAGTTTTTTTTTGTACAAAATAAATAGTTAAAAAAATTTCTTTACTTCAAACGTAGCATACATAATTTACATGCATGGAACATGAAATTCAATGGTTAGATTATTAAAATATTAATCATAACAAAAGTTATGAAAGAGTGTAGAACCATGTTAATTTTGCACCAGTATAAGTCAATCCCTCCCATTTATATATATGATTCCCTTAAGTTTATAATTTCTTTTTTGAATAATCTCATCATATGTTATGATCATATTTGTTTTTTTTTTTACACAAAGCCTAAAATTATTCATAGTCCCTCCCTAACCCATAAATAGGAGGGTAATGTGCTTTAACGCATTTGAATCCACGTCTTCCTGCTTTGGCAACAATGTACATACCAATCGAGCTAAGATTCAATCGACTTTAAGTTTATAATTTTATACCCAATCAATAATAATAATTTTTTTTACTACTTCCGATTTTAAGGTTTATTTGAATATATATACAATTAATAGAGATAATACAAGTGTGCATAATAAAATTAAAATGTATTTAATAATTAAAAAAAATTGGTTGAGTAGTAAATTTAAGGTTTTATTAATATAATTAGTATAGGTTCAAATCCTGCCATATTCATATTTTATTTTGTCTTGTTTTTAAATTACAAACATCAAAGAAACTCAAATAATATAACTTATTTTAAATACGAAATGACATTTTAGTAACCTCCTTAACCGAGTTGATGTCCTATTAAGTTGTGGCACCAACTCAATGAAGAGTTTAAATAATAATGTATATATATTCACACACACAATTGATGAAGGTAATAAAATATGAATTATAAAATTAAAATTAATAAAAAAATTAAAATAAAGCTTTAGTTGAGTAGTAAATTTAAAGTTTTACAAATGAAATTGGTGTGAGTTCAAATATCGTCATTTGCATATTTTTTATTGTTTTTAATAAAAAGATTAAAATACCCTCGAATAATGTAACTTATTTTAAATACGAAGGACATTTACATAATTTCACTAATTGAGTTGGACTTTAGTTGACTCGTGACACCAACTCAATCAAGGGCTTAAATAATAGTATATATTATAACTAGTTTGTATTCTCGTGCGATGCATGGGTCGGTTGTGTGTGTGTATATATATAGATAATATTTTACATTTAAAATTCAATGTAATTAGTGTAAATATAATATATTAAGATTAAAGCAAAAATCAATGTAGCCAAATGTTTAAAGTCGTTAGATTTATGAATATTTTATAAGTTAAATGATCATATTAATATATAATATTATTTTTGTGGAAATACAATTAAAATACTAATACAATATTTAGTATTATATTATGTGATATTAAATATTGGTTATTAAAAATAAATTTTCACATAAATTCAAAAGAATTGTCAAATTAGAAACATCAATATAAAGTTATTAAGTGAAATGACTAAGGTAGTAATTTTAACGTTGTAATTTCAAAAAATTGAAAGAATGAGAAAATTTGAGGAGTAATTGAATCAATTTAAATTGCAGAAGTACTTGTCAAAAAAATTAAAAAAAAAATGCAGAGGGGTTTAGTTTGTAAATCCCTCCAAATTTCTTCTCATACTTTTAATTTTTGCCATGCATTTGAAAAAAAGTAAAATCTTTTTTTCCTTTTTTTTCATCAGTAGTATTTTGCTTCTTTACTGTAAGAACTTTTTTATAAAATCACTAATTACACCACATCGATTAAACTTAAATCTCCAATTTTAAGTTGCCAGAAAATCATAAAGTTAACAGAATATTTTTTTTAAAAAAAAGTAAAGTCATTTTTTATTATATAGTTTGTATTTGAAAATATTGTATTCTTCTTTTCAAATACCTAAAAATCTATAGGTTTTGTATCGAAAGTAATGGTCTTCTCTAGCGTGAGAGTATTAAAATCCATCGAGCACCTAAATTATATCAATTTATATTAATATTTTGAAAGTTGTCAAAAAAAGAAAAGAAAAATAGATGTATACTTTTTTTTTAATAAACTCAAATAATGTATTTACGAAAGAAAAATAAATTTTCAAACATAAATCATTTTCGATTTTATATGTAATGGGGAAAAAGGAAATGAAATTCTTAATGTTGTTTCCATTAAAGTATATAAAATGGGTTTTTAAAAAGTTAGAAAGCCATTATTTTTTTGGTGTGAGAAATTTTAATTTCAATCAAACATTAAATTTGTTAAAAGTTTGTCCAGAATTTTTTTTTCACTTATGAGATATAAAAACATGATGAAGTATGTATATCTTTTGGGGGAAAATTAGGGTCTGTTTGATTGTCAGTAAAATGTTTTCCGTAAAATGATTTTTGAAAAATGTTTTACTTTTCTGTAAAATAATTTACTGGAAAATATTTTCTGGTGTTTGATTGAATCTGTGTAAAATATTTTCTGCTGTTTGGCAGATTCCCTAAAAATATTTTCTGAAAAAGTTGTTTTTACATATATTAATAAATTTTTATATTTTAAATTATTTTTACATATATTGCAATGATTTATTTATAATAATACTCAATTATTAAGCTATAATATTAACCGTTATAAATTGAAAAAAAACTAATATCAAATAAATTATTTGTAATTGTGTTAAAAAAAAGTATTGAATAATTAAAAAAATAAGTTACTAGAAAATCGATAAACAGAAGCAGTTTTCTACCGAAAATGAAGGAAGGAATGAAGGAGGCGATAGAGAGGAGAGCACGGAAAACGTCTTACGGAAATTGAAAGGGTAAGACATTTTCCTTAAAATGTAACCCATTTTCCCTTGTTTTGGAGTTCATTTTCCAAATGGAAAATGTTTTCCGCCAATCAAACGCTAGAAAAGTTGGAAATGATTTTCCGAAAAATTAATTCCGTCAATCAAACAGAAACGAGTTTGATGAACTTATATTAATTTTTTACTTGTTGGTAAAGGATTATTTGTAGAAGCATTTATGGTATACACTATTCATTAATTAATTAAGTATAAGAATAATTTTTTAAAAAAAATATTATAATCATTTTCATCTTTTAATTGAAAATATTTAATAAATATAATAAATATATATGCATTATTGTAAAGTACTATACAATTATTTTTTTTATATTAGCTGATGATAATAATTGTATTTATTAAGGATGTTTAAGTTTATTATAATTAAATAATTAGCTTAACATTGATTACTAATTTATAATTATTTCATGAGAATAGCTATGTAGCATCCTAAATCCGGCCTAGACGTTATAGTTTTAGAGTTACTACATAGAACGATTGACAATTTATAGCATAGCGAATACACCCCTAATCGATGGGCCCCACCTAATACCTCTTTATTCCGTCGTTTGGTTCAATGTATTGCTAATACGCGTGTAATACATTACTTTCCTAATTGGTGAAAACCACCGATTTCTAATCCCTCTCTTTTGCCCAGATTAGCTGCCGCTTCAGATTACCCTCCCTGTTTTACCCTCCTCATTCACGCTTCTGTTTTACCCAAAATCCACCGTCTTCTGTTTCTTCCTTCTAGCTTTCTTCTCCACTCTCCTCGCTGTCTTCTCCTTCTCTTTTTTACCTCTCTTTGGCGTCACAACTTTGTATTGTAAACCCTTTGCCAACGCCGTCGCAGTACTCTCTGAACCGATGGCGGACCAATCTCCTGCGGATCAGACCCCACCGTCTTCCGGCATGCAGTCTCTCTCCGTCGATTCTCAACCTCTCTCCTCCTCTTCAACTCCACAGTGAGTCATTTTCGTTGTAATTTTTTGTTTTGCTATTTCTTTATACATGGAAATCGAGCAAATATATTTATATATTTTGAAATCATTGTTTCAGGATGAGTTTAGAAGAAAAGTTCAAGATTATAAGAAGTGTAGGGGAAGAATGTATTCAAGAGGATGAACTACTAAATCTTCTAAATCATAAACCTGAACCCATTTGCTATGATGGCTTCGAGCCTTCTGGCAGAATGCACATTGCTCAGGTATTCTACTTTTTCTTTTTTCTTTTTTTTTTCTTTTTTAGAATCTTTAAGTTTTTTTCCCTCAAAATTTTATAGTCCTCTTATATTGATTTCTCTGTAGATGTAGGGATTGAATCTCATAATTGAATAAACTCTTTGATGGATTTGATTTATACATAAAAGCTAATTATGGGTTTGTTTATTTATTCCTAACACATCATAACAGATTGAAATTTGACAATTTAACTTTTTTCTGATTATTTGACTTCAAAGTTTTAGCTTCTTCGTAGTTATTTTATTGATTTTATTGTTTTTTTAAACAATTGTTATATGCATATTTCCCTTTCAATAAATTTATGCTATTTGCTGCATTTGTTTTCAGATCTAAGTTCTAACATACTTCTTTCATTCACTTTGTTTATTCATATACTATGGCTCTACATTTAGATTTATTGTGTTTCTTTTTAAATGTTGAATTCTTGTGGTCTTCAGATGAAATTAACTCCAGGGCATCAAAGTATTGGCCACTTGTGATGGATATAGCTCGCAGAAACAAGCTGCCCAGGATAATGAGGTGTGGGGCTAATAAGATCTTTTTGATTTGTTTTATTAATATTTTGTAGTAATTCTTTTGTTGACTCCGAATACAAAATGTGTTTTTCTAGGTGTTGTCAAATTATGGGCTGTAGTGAGCAAGATGAGTTGTCAGCTGCCCAAATTCTTTACCCATGCATGCAGTGTGTTGACATATTTTTCCTTAAGGTGCTTCTGCTCTAGATTTTATCCTTTCCTGATTCCAAGGCTTTTAGAGAACTTTAGGTAGATTTATAAGTAAATCTCAATAAAAGTACGAGTCTCACTCTATTTCAAGTTACTTCTACGAATTACTCAATTTGTTAACCATATAAATGCTTATTAGGCATATTTTCTAAGTGATATCCATTGTTTCATTTTCTTTTTCTAATTGAGAATTTTCATTATGACATCATTTGGTATCCTTTTATTGGAGTAATTGGAATTTTTTTCTCAATGTGTCCAAATAAAGAAAGTTCCAATTTCTGATTGAAGATCCAAATTTACTATTATATTCCTCTACATAGCTATTTTAAGTTTGACAGTTTAAGTAGAGAACAGCTGTTAAGGATCTCCAGCATTGTTGCTATTGATCTCCTTTTATTTTTCTGCAGTTTATTCTGGACTATTTTTTACAAGTTGTACCCTTGCTTATGTACATTATATGTTTTCTTGTAGGTTATAAAGTTAATTCAAATTTAACTTGCTAGGACCTTTCCTGTTTGATTTCTTATGAGCTACTAACTCATTCAACTTCTTTCTACATTAGGCTGTTGTTGAGTTCATGGCTGATCTCATTGCCAAGAGGGATACCAAGGCAGCACCACCAAAGAATGAGAAAGGTTTTTGGTTCAGGATTTGTTCGATTTGTTGGCCGTTCCAGACCGCAAATACAGACGAAAACATGTAACCAATGAATTACATTAATCTCAACAGGCTGGTCTCTCAGGTACAATAAATGATGGCTTTAATTTGATTGTTTGCATTGTATGTGTATACTTATGATGTTTGGATCGTTTACAGGTTATTTCTTCCTTGACTGCATCTTTGAGATTTGATGGTGCTTTGAATGTGGATGTGAATGAGTTTCAGACCAATTTAGTTCCATACCCTAGAATCCATTTCATGTTGTCTTCATATGCACCAGTGATTTCAGCGGAAAAGGCTTACCATGAGCAACTTTCAGTAGCAGAAATCACAAGCAGTGCATTTGAACCAGCTTCAATGATGGCCAAATGTGATCCACGCCATGGGAAATACATGGCTTGTTGCTTGATGTACAGAGGAGATGTGGTGCCTAAAGATGTGAATGCTGTAGTGGCAACAATCAAGACCAAAAGGACCATCCAGTTTGTTGATTGGTGTCCCACAGGGTTCAAGTGTGGCATCAACTACCAGCCTCCAACTGTGGTACCTGGTGGGGATTTGGCCAAGGTTCAAAGGGCAGTTTGCATGATTTCAAATTCTACTAGTGTTGCTGAAGTGTTCTCAAGGATTGATCATAAGTTTGATCTGATGTATGCAAAGCGTGCATTTGTGCATTGGAATGTCGGTGAGGGTATGGAGGAAGGTGAGTTTTCTGAAGCTAGAGAAGACTTGGCTGCTCTTGAGAAAGATTATGAAGAAGTGGGCTTGGAATCTGGTGAAGGAGATGAAGATGAAGGGGATGAGTACTAGGCTAGAATATAGAGTAAAATCTGCCAATGGACTTATTGGTCAGCTAATAAAAATGGGTTATTTTGTTTGTCTTCTATATTGTATCAAACTTCAAAACATGTTTTAATGGATCTTTGCTTAATTTCATATGCTCTAACTTGCAGTAATTTCATATGCTTCAAAAAGTATGCGTGCTTCAAAAATGGGTTCTTTTGTTTGTATTCTCTATTGTAGTATCAAACTTCAAAACATGTTTTAATGGATCTTTGCTTAATTGTTTTATTAAATTATATAAGAATATTAATTATTAATAATTTTATTAAATTATATATTTTAATTATAATATATTTAATAATAATTATGTTAAATTATATTTTATAGTATCATATATTATGATTTGAGTAAATTCATATAAGAATATTGATTATTAAGAATTTTATTAAATTATATATTTTAATTATAATATATTTAATAATAATTATGTTAAATTATCTTTATAGTATCATATATTATGATTTGAGTAAATTCATATAAGAATATTAATTATTAAGAATTTTTTTAAATTATATATTTTAATTATAATATATTTAATAATAATTATGTTTAAATATGATTAAATTATTTATTATTGATATTAATAATCTTATTAAAATTTAAATAACAATAACAATAATCATTTACCCAAACAAATTTATGCTAAGGGTATTCTAGTCATTTTAATTTTTTCCATTATGCTATTACACCTCTATTCTATTCAACCAAACACAAGATTACTATTACGCCTCTATTCCATTACATTCAACCAAACAATTGATTTGCTATTACGCGTCTATTCCAATACAGCGAACCAAACGTGTTGTTAATTTTTGGTATATTTTGAAAATTGACAGAAACTCTTAAAGTTCCAAATAATTCGAAAACGTATCTTCCTTAATTATATTATTGAAAATGTGGTTTTTGTGTAACTGGAAAATCATCATAAACTTTCAAAATCCCGAATTTATTCAAAGTTATATCTTATCATACTATTTTATTAAAACGTTGTTTGTTTGTATTTTTTTAAAAAAACTTTTAATTTTTGCAATGGAGACTTCTTAAAAAGTGATATTTGGAAAACGCGGTTCGTTGTTGAAAATCTTTAATTTTGCTGAAAAGCGAATTCTATTGACTAAAACATTTGAACAATATTAAGCAAAATACAGAAATAAAGTTTAAAATCTAAAACAGTCCAAAAAGTCCAGAGAGTCCAAAATTTACAAAACTCAAATACTAAAATTTATCCCTGAATTTTATTTACAATTTATCCCTAAATTTTATTTAAATTACGACTTAATCCTTATTTATTTAAATTCGACCCTTTATAGAATTTTTTTTATATTTTTTATTTTTTATTTATCTATTTATTATCTCTTACCTTTTTATATATTTAAAAATTATGACGTTTATATTTCCTTTATTTATGCACTTGTTGCTCGTATTATTTTTATTATTATCATTATTATTTATTTTTACTATTATTATTTAATTAGTATTAGAATTAGTAATTATAATATGATTATTGCCATTGTTATTATTTGGTGTTTTATTATTACTATAGTTATATCATCGTCATTTACTAGTATGGTATTTTTATTTTTTCGTATACCATCGTTTCATTTTTACGCATTATCATTTTATTTTGCTATAACCATGTTATGAATCGTGTTTAAACATACTTACGCATTTTCATACTATGCCCAAACAAGTTAAATATACATTGCTTTAGATGTTACATTCGTTTTACTCGATACATAAAAAAAAGGGAAAATTTTCAAAATCAAGGCAATGTTCTGTATTTGGGAGATTCGAGAAGTTGTACCCTAACTCACGGGGTTCGATTTTCTCTTATAACCTAGATAACCGAATATCCTTTTTAAAACTAAAGCATATGAGATTTAAATAGTAATTTTAAAAATGAGCAAGCTTACCTTCGAGGACTCAAGATGTCGTGACTTAAATTATGGGACATGACATTTTCATTTTGATTATCTCAAGATAAGAAGACCTTTTGCATATGTTTTAATTTATTTAAGTGATTAAAAAATATCATCATGCAAGGTAGGATCGTGTTTAAATTCTCTTCAAAATTTCAAATTCTCGACACTAAGACATCAATTAATCAACTAGGTACCAATTTTGGGCGTTACGAGGATGCTAATCCTTCCTTGTGTATAACCGACTCCCGAACCCATTTTCGGGATTTTTTAGACCAAAATTATTGTTTTAGTGAATCAAACTTTTATTAAAATAATCAAATTACTAGGTGATCTGATCACACCTAATAAAAAAGATTGGTGGCGACTCCCATTTTCGTTCATTTTTAAAGAAAAGCCGATTTCAAAAAAAAGTTTCAACATCTTGACGACTCCACTGAGGACAAAATAAGAGAGTCAAGTCGTGAGTTGATTACTTTTGGCCTTTGTAATGCCCCAAAACTCGGCCTATAAGTTTAGACCAAATCCTGGAGGTTACATTGGCCATCAAAAGTGGCGGAAACAAAACTTTAATTCAAACAAAGAAAACCTTTTTGTTCATTATGTTTGAAATAGTATTAAACCGGAGTCAAACATTCAGAAATAAAATCTACAGTTTCTAAAGTTCAGCCCAAATAACACCTTATGAAAGTCCAGCATAAAAACTTGTACCACAGTTTATATAACCGTCTTATAAACCGACTTAAAATTTATCGTATAAAACTTATGAGATTTTACTTAAACTGAATCAAACCATATCTTTCTAAGACCTCCTGTATACTGAGTCCAACTTCAAAACACGGAATGTACCTAAAAGGAAAAACACTACAGAGATGAGCTACGCGACAGTGTGAATCCGAAGCATGAACAGATGGCAAAAGACGGAGTGACACAATAAATACTTTAGACAAGCATATGCATAAAAATATCACTTACGAAAGTCTCAATCGGTATGTCAAATACAAATCAAACCACAGAGATGATGATCCAATCATACGCAATAATCAGAACATTTTACATGACGTTAACTATATTGTCAATAACCAAAAGTTCTTACAAACAAACAAAATGTTCTGAGAAACAGACGTATATTCAGACGCAAATAGATGCACAAGTTAATATTCCATCCCGCCAACCAAACACCACTTCGCCCGTCCAGCACACCACATAAGGGCTATGGTAGGCCCGTCCACCATGCATACCACATATAACCAGAATAGGTTCATCTACCCTACACACCACAACGTGGAACTATGCCACTTGAGTAACTGTATACAGCTGAGCTAGTATACGTATAGGATAGTGCGGTAAAAAGCTATACAAAAGTATTGCAGTTAAAACTGCTAATTCTGTCTTCCTTCTCTTCATGGCCAGATCCCAAAATTTTCATGCTATGCAACAATGCACACATTATGCAGACATCATACAGAAACGGACATTAACATTTCCAGTTGAACAGATTCAGATTTGATTACACTTGTATTCTAATATTCAATTACGTCAACGATAATAAACTCATACTTATTTATCACATAAACAAGCAATAAAGTTGAAGCCCATAAACGCATAGATATATACACGAACTAAACTAAATCGAGTCTCAAACCCACTTACCGAGGCTTGAACAAGGGTCGGATTACACAGAAACATAAAACAAACAATTTATGACTCAAAACAAAAATTTTGCAAAATAAGGCCACATGGCCATGTGCCCCGACCGTGTGGAAGTGCCCAGGCCGTGTGGGGGTCTATACGCCCATGTGAAGCCATACACGCCCATGTGGAGGGGACACACGCCAGTGTGAGCAGCCTATGTAACTCATTGTTCAAAAGTGCCAAAAATAAAGAGCAGATGAGACACGACCGTGTGGAGATCTCACATGCCCGTGTGGGTACACACGCCTGTGTGGCCAAGCCGTGTGGAGCTAAAAACCATCGAAAACCCTAATTTCCCAATTGCACATGGCTATATGGACAGTCTGTGTGGCCACTCATATGGTCATGAAACCATACCGAAACAGCCTGAAATTCGTGTTTTTGACACCGAAACGATCTCCATCCTTTGGAAATCCAGAAATGTACTGAAATATACAGAATATCATGCAATCCATCAATAACAAAACCCTTAAAATCAACATTTTCAGAAACACATCTTAAATTGGAACTGCAACAACAAGGATTAACCGTTTCACCTCCACAAGACTATTCTGACTCACATCTGATAACACGAAACACACAAGAGCAATCTCCTTTAACAGAATAAAAAATAAATTACGCAAAATAGAAGAAGCAAAAATAAATGCAATTAAAATTGGAAAGAACGGAAAAAAGGGAACGATGGGGAAGAAAAAGAAAAAGAAAAAATGAAGAACGTAAACTTATTTTCTATTCTAAAATTAACTTCCCCTTTTTAAAAAATAAAATAAAAACAAATAAATATAAAAAACTCACAACGATTCAAGCACGAGACCTAGAGAGACACTAACACATAACTAACCACCAGACCAGCAGACCCATTTTGACATTAAAACGCGAAATTGAACCCAAATGTTCAACCCACTCACTGACCCTAACCACAAACCTCAAAACTTCTAACCCCAGATTCTGGGATGTTATAGTCTTTTTTTCAAAAATAGATAATTTGGTTTAAATTTACGACCCATTCGTTGCATTTCATCCTTCATTTTTTGTGGTCTTCATCATTTTGTTACATAACGATATGTTTACTTTATTGGTTCAAATCTCTTGGCGTATTTCCGCATATTGCATTGCATAACTATTTGATTTTATCCTTCTTAAGTGAGAGTGAGAAGCTATTCTTTCGTGAGGTCTTCACCTCCGTATAGGATAGTAGATCGCTTTCGGGATACATCCGTACCCATATTTTCGTGAGATATTTATGTCCGTATAGCCATAGGGAAATGTATTCCCCTGAACTGAACTCGATCCGTATGAGCCTATAATGGGTGAGGACTAAGGAATCTGCTGGTTCAAGTACCCTTACTTTAGAACCGCACCACATATAATGAGCCCTAAGAACTTACCCAAGGTAGAACCATACCAAACCTCTAGTGGTCACCCAAATAGGTGTTCTATTTATTATTTTTTGCTTTGAATGAAATGTACTGACTTATTTCATTTTGTTTTGGTTGTGATTGTATTGCATTTTCATCATAGAAAATGGTGTTGATTCACATTCAGTTGCTAAATAGAGAGCTTGTCATGGAAAAAAGATTTCTTGATAAAGTGAAAGATAATGCAACCGTCTAGATTTGTTTCGAGAAGACACAACAAGAGAAGGGTGATAGCCTGACAGAGGGATATATGCCAGAATTGAGGGATTTCATTCACATCAGTGTGACTCAAAATAACCTTCAAGAGTTGAAAAAAATATGAGACCAATGGGATGACAAAACCAAGTAGTTATTCTACTGTAACTATGGTGATTTGCCTTATTTACTCAATGTTAAAGTGGATAATCACTTAATCCAAGCTCTTGCCCAGTATTGGAATCCCGCTTATAACTGCTTTACTTTTGGGAAGGTAGATTTGGTGCCAACTGTAGAAGAGCACACAACTCTACTCTGTTGCCCGAATATCTAAGCCAAAAAAGCTTATTCTAGAGTCGACAACGTCCCAACTTTCTTAAAAAGCTAATGAGTATAATCAGGATGAGCGAGCAATGGGTCGCGGCTCGAATCAAACAAAAGGGAGATAGTAAATACGTCTCTTGGAAAAGTTTACAGGATTTGATCTTAACATATCTGGATACGAAAAAAAGAGTCGATGTCTTCGCCTTGAGTATTTACGGGTTGGTCATCTTCTCCAAAGCACAAAGGCACATAGATAAGGCAGTTTCAGATTTATTTGATCGTCTTGACAAAATGGTCACACTCGTCCCGACAATCTTGGCTGAAACTTTCAGATCTTTAAGTGCATGTCAAAGAGCGAGTGAAGGAAGATTTATCGAGTGTGCGCAACTCTTGCTAGCCTAGTTTCACAGCCACTTTTGGAAGGTAGAAAGGGTCTCGTATTGATTATTCTTCAAGAATTATTCTCCGTTGAAAGAATTCGTGGCTACCCCAAGGCGAGACAACATTTCTAAATAAAAGTGGATGACAATTCTCTGGAGTTTCCAAGACGAAGACGTTGAATGGAGGGTCGCTTGGATGATTCCTGATGAAATTTTGTATTGATATAGAGACTTCGACTGGGTTCCTCTACTCGGGATATGGGGAGCTATTGGATATGCCCCTTTATTTGTATTGAGATAGTATAGGTCGAGGCAGCTTGTACTGGCAACGCAAGGGTTGGCTCAGTGTGAGTTTGTGTACAAAGGTGATAATTACAAGAAGAAGGTTCATGAAATATCGAACGCTTGGAACCAAACCCATAGAATGAAAAGATTTGCCGCAAATCCCATGACGACCCTCGAATATGATTAGTGGTGGGGTAAAAGAGTCAAGGACAATGTCATTGTGTCAAGTCAAGAAAACACTCGGCCGATAGAAGAACACTTACAAGTGACCCCGTCTGAGTTAGAAATCATAAAGCAAAATTGTGAAAAGAGGAGTTCGGAGCTGGGGAAAAAGATAAAATAGTTGCAAGAGGAAAAGATGCAACTAGGATTAGACGTTGACCTCCAGAAGTTAGAAGTCGAGAAAATGATAAATGGAAAGAACAAGGCTAAGTAAGATTTAGACAATCTAAAAATAGATTATAAGAAGCTGCGTTTGTCGATAAGGACTGCCGGGTTGAGTAAAATATCGGAACAATAGCGGCAAGAAATTAAAGAAAAAATGATTAGAGCTGATCAGAGGGAAAAAAATTCTAAGATGCTAGAGTTCGAGAAGATGCTCTAGAAAGGGATTTGTTAGAAAACTGAATGAAAAGGTTGGATTGAGAGCCCACATAGCAGAATTAGAAAGTTTACTGCACCAATATCGTGGTCGTAACTCTACAATTAAGTTGAAAGCAAGCCTAAATAAGATTGAAGAGTTGAAAGGAAAGATAGAAGAGCTCAAGACCGCACTGCAAAATTGTGAACTTCAAGTTGAACTTTTTGAAATGAACAATGAACACTGGAAAGAGCAACTTTAACGCTCCCAATATCAGATTAGGGATAGAGATCACATCATGGATGAAGCTATGACTTAAGCACGGGAAGTAGCCGACCATTTGCAAACCCTAGCAGTTCAAGCCGACATGTTGAGCTTAAAATACAAATCAGAATCAGATCAAGGTCTAATAGAATTGAATCAGAATCAATGCCTCTTTTTGCTTTCATTTTATTCATCAGTATTACATTTCATCATATGTATTAAATTTCATAAAAGACCCTAATTAATCAGAATTATAACAATTACCCTGGAAACCAACAAGAATCTACCAATTGAATATCGTTACAGTACACGCGGCAAAACTAAAGTAATGGATCAAATATTAGAGAGATTAAACTTGCAAGATCAGTTGCAAGCGTAGCTGCAGGATCAGTTGCAAGCGCAGCTGCAGGAATAATTAGCTAAAGTACATCAAGATATGAGGGATCAAATACAAGAATCCCAACGAATTATGATAAGCCAGTTGACCCAATTGTTGGCCGAAGGGATTAAAAAAGGGAAAAGTACTATGGTTAACTTTGGGGATGATAATGAATACCCTATATATCCTCTAGGCTTTACCATAGTAAATGTCCAAGTCCAACCAGATACATATCCACAAAGGGTACCCCGTTACCATAAGACCTTAACAATATCAAGCCAGTACCTTAAAACCGGTGAACTACCAAACAGGTTCAGTTTCTAATCTTAGAGATAACCTGACTAACCCAGTTGTTCCGGATTTGGATGACATGGCGAAAATGGATAGAGCAAGAGTAAAATTGCCAAAACAGTTAGAAGATCGATGCAAGTGGTTGGAGGAGAAATTCAGAGCTATAAAGAATGTTGATTACCTTTGCGGGTTGATGCTAAAGAGTTGAGCTTAGTCCCAGATCTGGTGCTCCCACCAAAATTCAAAACTCCAGAATTTAAAATATAACGGGACTAGTTGTCCTGAAGCACATATCATAATGTTCTGCTGAAGAATGATGAGATACGCCAATAATAACCAATTGTTAATCTACTGCTTCCGAGATAGTTTGGTCGGGTCGACTACCAAATGGTACAACCAGCTAAGCCGTGCCAAAATCAGCTTATGGAAAGACTTGGCACAGGCTTTCATGAAACAATACCGTCATGTGACTGACATAACACCCGATAGAATTACGCTGCAAAATATGAAAAAGAAGTAAAGTGAAAGCTTTAGAAAATATGCGATGGATGTAACAGCCTGATTTTTGACCCTAATCGGAATAGTAGTTTCGGGACCACAAATCTAAGTCTGAAAAAAATATTTTAGTATTATTTTCTGTGTCTGTGATATTTGAATTTGATTGTGTGAAATTTTCGTAAAATAATTTGACTATTTGTGTGTTTAATTTGATAAAAGGATTTAATCGCGTAAAATGCAAAAGTGGCTAGTTAATTGTTAAAGTACTTATTGCTATGGTTTTTCTAATATGGGGTCCTTATGTTGATATTATACCAAATAAATTATAAGTGGACTATTATAGACAAGTGTTAGTGGATTTTAAATGAATAAATAAAGGTTAAAATAGTAAATTAGGTATTTATATGTATTAAATAAAATAAAACATGAAAGTGGCCATGCATTTGACTTTGTTTTGCCGAAAATTGAAGAACAAAGAACACCTTTGGTGTTTTAAACATTCGGCAGTTAGGAAGCTAAAATTTGGTATGTATTTTGCTTGGCTTTTGATAATTTTTACGTTTCTGAGATCGTTGCTTCGTATACTTTAAAACCCATGTCTTAATTTTGTGAATTGTGGATAATTTTGAAATGTTTCATTGATGAATGCTTGAGTTTTATGATGTTAATAGGTGGAAAATAAATATATGTTGTTAGATTTTCATGTTATAATTAGTAATTTTTGATAAAAATGTGTATTAAGGACTAAATTAAGAAAATATTAAATTGAGGGACTAGAATGTGAAATAAATGACATGCAAGGACCTATATGAGATTAGGAGTATTCGGCCATACTATAGTAAAATTAATTTGGAATATTTTGTGTTTTGTGCAAAAAAAGACTAAATTGTGAAAAATGTAAAATGTTAGGGGCAAAATTGTAATTTTCTCATTTATGTGAATTTAGGCTAAATTTGATGGAATAATGTTTAAATAAGTTTAATTTGAATTTATTTAGATCAAGAATTAAAGAAGTCAAATTTGGATCGGGGAAAAACAAAAGTAGTCGAATAGTCGAACGTCTCCGTCTATATTCGAGGTAAGTCTATTAGCTATTTAATGATATTAAATTAGTATATATGTATGTATATCGATTGTAGTTGTTGTTGAGCTTTAATTTGAAGTAATTTGATTGAATAAATTAGAATTATAAATGGTATATATATGTGTATGAAGTGTTCGAATATATATATATGCTTATATAAATTTTTGAATTAAGTTAAAGTAGGAATGCTATAAAAGCATATATATATATAAATATATAATGTATTAATATTTATATATGTATCTATATGAATATGTTCTGAATTTAATTGATTGTTTGAAGGTTATATATATATACACATAAGATTTGAATATGAGAAAATAAACACATGTATAAATTCTTGCTTTGATAAAAGGTACGTATTATACTCATGTATACATGGGTTTTCGAATATACATATATATATGTAAAAAAAAAACTTTGGGTTTTGATTAGTGATATGTATATTGTAATTGTATAGGTAATTTTTTTTAAATAAGGTGATTATATGTGAGATGGAACATTTATATATATAATTAAGTATTGATTATATTATAAGATATGAATGTTAAGCATGTATGTTTAGTTTTGAATATGTATGGATGTACATAAATATGTTTTCATATTGAGCTTAGATACAAAATATATATATATTATGCTCGAATAGGTGTGTATACATAAGTACATGTAAATTATTTGTATTAAATTTAGTTATGTATATTTATATATACATGAATAAGTTGTGAACTTAGGTAAAGGCAAGAATGTGTATATATAAATTCATATAGGTTCGAATATAAATAAACATACTTGTATGGGCTTTTAATTTTTATTTAAAAGGTACAAATGTTAAATATGTATACGAGAGTTTGAATATATATCTATATGTACATTTGTGTACAAGTTTTTAGATTGAATTAAAGACATAAAACTTTATGTTTTATAAATGAGGTTCGAATATATATATTTATATGATTATAAGTTATTAGTACTTGAATTGGATTGAAAATATGATTTGCAAACTCATTTATGTTTGAGCATGGACTACGGTGAATATGTGTTTGCTGTTAATAAATATTTGAGGAATTATTCTGTATATGAGAAATTGAGATTTCAGGTTTTAAAACCTAGCAGGCTAAGTGCCGGTGATCTAAATCAGGTTATAAACCTAGCAGGCTAAGTGCCGGTGATCTAAATCAGGTTATAAGCCTAGCAGGCTAAGTGCCGGTGAACTGAATCAGGCTATAAGCCTAGCAGGCTAAATGCCGGTGAACTGAATCAGGCTATAAGCCTAGCAGGCTAAGTGCCGGTGATTTGAATCAGGCTATAAGCCTAGTAGGCTAAGTGCCGGTGATTTGAATCAGGCTATAAGCCTAGCAGGCTAAGTGCCGGTGAACTGGATTAGGCTATAAGCCTAGCAGGCTAAGTGCCGGTGATCTAAATCAGACTTTAAGCCTAACAAGCTAAGTGCCAGTGAATCTGTTTAAATTAAGTGATTATTTGCATTAGGTATATATATGATTTTGGTTATATGTAATGGATAAATATATGAACATTTGTTTCTAAGTATTTGATGAGCATATAAACGTTCGAATCTTTGTGTTTAGTGAGTATATATATATGTTGGTTATCATGAAATTGTTGGATATATATATGTGTATGCACTCGACATATGTGGATTATAGTAAAAATATATATGTGCATTCGGCACATGTGGTTGATAAGTATAAGTATATGCTTTTGGCATATGTATTTGAATAATATATATATATGCATTCGATGAAGTGCAAGCGATAAGCACATATATGCATTTAGATATATGCAGGTGATAAATACATATATACATTTAGTTATAATAAGTGTATATACATTTGGAGCTAATATTTGTTAAGCATATATGTATATAAGCATTCGGCTATTCATGTTTATGGTGAATTTACATTCGGTTTTAAGAGTTGATAATTAAGTATGCTTTTGACTATATGTAATAGTTAACATATATAGTATTTGTGAATTCATTAAGAGTATAAGGAAATTACATAATTATTTTATAATTTCTGTTATGCTATAGACTTACTAAGCTATAAAAGCTTACTTTGTTTGTTTATGTATTTCTGATTTTTAGACTTAAGATCAAGCTTCAAGCTTGGGGATCGTCAGCAAGTTCATCACTCTATCTACTGTCTCGGTATTAAACTGTTTAAATTTTAACTTTGGCATGTACAGGCTAGATAAATGTTTTGGAAAGTCGTATTTTGATATATTGTATATGAAATTAATAGCCATACGAAAATGGCTTATTTTCTTATGGTTTAACGGGATCAAAATATTATGTTTTGTTTTAAAAAGGTTAAAGTAGAATTTATAATTATACTTACTTAAAATTTCTCTAAGCTTAATATATTTCCATTTATATATATACAATGCTTATATTTTGATTTAGAAATAGTTGATTTAAACATGTATTCAAACGAATTGCATATCAATGTTAAATTCTTGAATTCTATTGAACGTTTGTATTGAGGTGTGTTTTGTTCAATAATGCCTCGTAACCCTAGTCCGGCGACGGATAAGGGTAAGGGGGTGTTACAATGGAGGGATGTGGCAACGTAAGTTCAACCACCTCTTCTAGAGAAGGAAATGACAATACTTTTCATAAATACTCTGAAATCCCCGTTCATCAACCATATGTTGGGAAGTGCTGCCAAGAGCTTCTTAGATATAGTAATGTCCAAAGAGATGATTTAAAATACAGTAAGGAGTGGAAAAATAGACGCGGGGAAAACAAAAAAAGATCAGCCCCGAGAAAGAATGAAAATGAAGTGAATACTACGAGTGTGTATAATAAAAGCTATTCAAAACCGAACACTATGGGCCAACCAAGGACTGTGACAACCAACCATCAAGGCCTTTGAGGCAAGAATCTAACTCAATACCAAACGTGGAAAAACTCTAATTGACGCTCATCCCAATGATATATAGGGAGTTATATCAGAATTTATTCGATGCGCATGTGTTATCCCCATTTTACTTAAAACCCATGCAACCTCTGTTCCTAAAATGGTATGATGCAAATGCTCAATGCGAGTAGCACGTAGGAATAACAGGACATTCAATTGAAACTGCATGATATTTAAAAACTTAATTGAATGGTTCATCAAGATGAGGTTTGTAAAGTTTGATGATCCATCAGGACCTAATGTGGTAGGAAATCCTTTACCCAGTCATTCAGACCAAGGGGTAAACGTGATAATTGAGAGTGGAGGATAGAGGACCAAAACTGATGTTTCGGAATTAAAATCTTCGCTAAAATGGGTGTGGCAAAAAATGATAGACGTGGGATTAATCGTTCAAGATTCGGAGGAGGTACCTAAAGGGATAAAGAGCTACTATGAGTTCCACGCTGAAGGTCATGAGATCTAGGAGTGCAATGAATTCAGAGCTTTGGTGCAAAGTATGAATTCAGGTCATAAGATGTCAAAGGCTCGGAAGGAGGAGACATCTGCGCCTTAGAGGAAGGATCGATAGAGAAGGTCTACAAGGTTAACCACCCAGTGGTGATTATTTCATGGCCGAGAAATAATAAGGCAGGGACACAAGTTGCGCCAAAAGTCATAATTCAAAAATCCGTGACTTTTCCCTATAAGGATAGCAAAAGGGTTTCATGGAATTATAACTGTAATGTGATGATCCCAAGAGAAGAGAAATCGATTAGAACTTCAAAAGAGGGTCAGGATATCGGTTTTTACACGCGGAGTAGAAGGCGCTATGACCTGCAAGTGTAAGAACCGAGTTCGTTAAAGGAAAAACCCTGGCAGTTGAGTATGGGAAAGAAAAGATGGCTAGGCTTGAATCACCAGTTAATGAGCAAGTAACTGAGAATGAGGCTAAGAAATTCTTGAAATTCTTGAAACATAATAAATATAGTGTTGTAGAACAGCTATACAAACAACCAGCTCACGTATCAGTGCTAGCCTTGCTCTTGAGCTCAGAGACACATCGTAGCACGTTGATGAAAGTGTTGAATGAAACTTATGTCACTGATGATATCTCTGTGAACAAGCTAGATTGTTTGGTTAATAATTTCAGTGCTGATAATTTCATCTTTTTCAATGACGATGGAATACCTCAAGGGTGCATAGAATTCACAAAGGTTCTACACATCATTACCCGCTGTGTAAAATATACATTGCCAAGGGTGTTAATTGACAATGGATCTGCGCTGAACATCTTGCCTCTATCCACTCTGAATAGATTACCAGTAGGTAGCTCTCACATGAAGACATGCCAAAATATAGTGAGAGCATTCGATGGTACAGCAAGGAGGGTGATGGGAAGGATTGAAATATCTCTCCTAATTGGTTCGAAGACGTATGAGGTAGATTTTTTGGTGATGGATATCAATCCCTCTTATAATTGCTTGTTGGGTAGACCTTGGATTCACTCGGCTAGACAGTACCGTCGTCACTACACCAAAAATTGAAGTTGGTAACAGAGGCTCGACTAGTGATGATAAACGCTAAAGAGGATATTATTGCATCCGTAACTAGTGACGCACCATACATAGGAGCGGATGATGAGGCAATATAATGTTTCTTTCGATCACTGGAATTTGTTAATGTAACTTTCATTTTTAAAGGAAACTAGATCCCAGTACCAAGAATATTCAAAACCACGAAGATGAGTTTGCAGTTAACGGTTGAAAAGGAGCCTTACTGGGAAAAAGGACTCAGAAAATGCCTACAAAGAAGGGTCGATGCATCAATACTGATGGACAAACAAGACCGCTTTGGCTTAGGATATGAGCTAGATGTGAGGCAAAAGAAGAAAGAGTTAGAGAAGAAGTAAGAAAGAAGAAAAGTGCGACTGAGTAGGAGAGAAGTCAATTGGGAACCGATGACCTTTCCCCATATATCCAAAACGTTCATGCCAGGAAAAAATATTTATCTTGAACGAAAGATGTCAGAAAAAGAAATCCTAGAAGGAATGTTGAGAAACTTGAGCATCAATGTTATATTCAAAGAAGGAATTGGGGAAAACCTGTCAGATATTCGTCTTTATATCCCCGGAAGTGTTCTGAACAATTGGACTGTGGAAGAGATCCTTGTAATCTTTAGAACTAATTCAGAGTCATGTTCAAAACACGCTTATTGCTCGACGCCTAGGAGTAATAAGATTCCTTTTGTGAAGAAGACATATGTCTAAAATTTTTATTTCAATAAAATACATCTTTGTGTCTCATTTTAGCAAATATTCTTTTATTTTTCCATTTCATTCATACTCATACGACGCAGATAATTATTCTTAGATTCATTTGTTCTTTGGGTCTTCTTTCGTTCCTATAATAGGTCTCCAAATATCAATGGTATGAGGAACACTGTTACTGAATCAAAATATCTTTTTGAGCAAGATATGTGTCTAGAGGAACTTCAAGAGTTTGAAGATGATCGAAATTGTAATCTATCTTCTTATTTGTTAAGGATGGTAGAACAAGATGAGAAACAAATCCTACCTTACAAAGATCCAGTAAAAATCATGAGCTTTAGAGACAAACAAGAAATGAAAGAGGTGAAGATCGACGTTTGCATCACTGTAGAGACAAAACAAGACCTTATTGAATTACTCTAAGAATTCAAAGATGTTTTCGCATGGTCGTATCAAGACATGTCTGGTCTAAGTACTGATATCGTGGTACACTGGCTCCCATAAAGGAAGAATGTAAGTCAGTTCAACATAAACTCCGAAGGATAAGACCCGACGTCCTGTTAAAAATAAAAGAAGAGGTTAAGAAGTAATTCGACGCTAGTTTCTTATAAGTGGTTAAAAACTCGGAGTGGGTGGGTAATATAGTCCATGTCCCTAAGAAAGATGGGAAAGTACGAATGTGTGTAAACTACAGGGATTTAAACAAAGCCAGCCTGAAAGACAATTTCTTGTTGCCCCATAACGACACCTTAGTGGACAACACGACAGGTTATTCATTGTTCTCTTTCATGGATGGTTTCTCCAGGTACAACCAGATAAAGATGCATCCTGAAGACATGGAAAAGACCACATTCGTAACCATGTGGGGAACATTTTACTATAAAGTGATGCCATCTGGACTGAAAAGTATGGGAGCGACTTATCAAATAGCGATGGTAACTTTGTTTCATGATATGATGCACACAAAAAATCGAGTTTTATGTCAATGATATGATTGCAAAATCCCGAACAAAGAAAGGACATATACAAGTCCTAAGGAAATTGTTCTTGAGATTGAGGAAATTCTAGCTAAAGCTCAATCCAGCAAAATGTACCTTCGGGGCTAGGTCAGGGAAATTGTTAGGATTTGTAGTAAGTGAAAAGGGGATCGAGATTGACCTGGACAAAGTCAAGGCTATACAGGACTTGCCATCACTGTGTACTTAAAAGGAGGTCCAGGGTTTCTTAGGGAGACAAAATTATATCGCCCGGTTCATTTCACAACTAACTGAGAAATGCGACCCCATATTTTGTCTCCTTAAGAAACATAATCCAGACGTATGAGATGAAGAACGCCAGAAGATTTTTGACAAGGTTAAACATTACTTGTCCAATGCCCCAGTGCTGATGCCACCTATCCCAGATAAGCCGCTGATACTGTACTTGGCAGTATTTGGAAATTTCATGGGATGCGTGCTTCGCCAATATGATGAGTGAGGGTGAAAAGAAATAGTGATATATTACCTCAGTAAGAAGTTTACTAAATGTGAGACAAGATATTCGCCAATTGAGAAGTTGTGTTGCGCATTGATCTGGACAACTCGAAGACTGAGACAGTACATGTTGTACCACACAACTTGGCTCATCTAAAAAATAGAACCTCTAAAGTACATAATAGAGTCGACTGCTTTGAATAGAAGGATAGCCCGATGGCAAATTCTACTTTCCAAATTTGATATAGTCTATGTGAACCAGAATGCAATAAAAGGGAGTGCAATAGTAGATTTTCTAGCCAGTAGAGCTCTAGAAGATTATGTGTGATAGCCCGAAATAGGGCCTAATCGGAATAGTGGTTTCGTAACCACAAATCCGAAGTGAAATAGTTTAATTTTATAAATTTTTATTAGTCACTGATTGATTGAAATATTGTGTGAAAATATGGACAGGAAATTTTAATGCTTTAGTGCTTAATTGAATTTTTAGGACTAAATTGAGAAAAATGCAAAGTGTGTCTAATTAGTGATTAAATGACTTAATTGAATTATTTCATGAAATTGGAAGTGTTTATGTGGCAATTAGACCATAAATTAGTGTTATGGACACAAAAGGGTATTTCTAGAAAAATATCTAAGTAATGGGTCAAGGGCATTTTTGTTCAAATTGGGTAAAAGACAAAATAAAGAGAAAATAAGTGTCCATCTTCTTCAAAAAAATCAGAAGCTTGCTGCCGAAAGTTTCAGGTTACCATAGTTAAGGGTTTTGATTTTCCTAAGCTCAATTGTAAGTGATTTCTTGCCCCGTTTTTAATTATTTTCGTATTTTTATGCTTATTGAAGCTTGAATTTCATGTTTCTACCATTTAATTTAAATGAAATTAAAGTTTAAAAATTGACCCATTCATGATATAATTGTAAATTGATTAGTGATGCTAGATAATGAATGTTTGAAGTGTTAATTACAAGTTTTACTAGATGAATTTCAATGAAAAATGTTGAAAAAGGGCTAAATTGTGAAAGATGGTAAAGTGTGCATAAAGTTGTGATTTTGTGAAATTGAGGCCGTTATGAGCATGAAATATGATTTAGTGAAGTTTGAAATTTAAGAATTTAGAGAATTTTATTTTTACGAGCTTAGGGACAAAAGTGGAATTTTTGAAAAGTTATGGGGAAAAATGTAAATGTGTCAAAATGTTGTGTATGAATTGTATTTGAATGGAATATTGATAAAATGTATTAAATTGTGTTAATATAGATCAAGAAAGAAGAAATAGTGCAAGTGATCGGGGAAAAGAGAAAGTTATCGACTAAATTACAAAAATAGTCGTTTTGCATCCGAGGTAAGTTATATGTAAATAATAGTTATATTTGTATAAATTGTGAATTATATTTGATATGTGAATTAATATTGAATGTGGAAGGAAAGTTGTTCATGAATTATTCAAGTGATAAAGTGTTGAAAATAAAGTGTTAAGTGTAAATTCCCGGTTGAACTTAGGAATAGAATTGGATACAAGTGACATGTCACTAGAGACCAGTGTTACAGTGTTATAGTGAGTCCCGGGTGCTGGGTGATCTAGCATGTGTTGCAGACACCTGACAGCTTGTGTGAGCAGACCCGTGGACATTTCCAGTGTTATTGATCAGTGGTAGCTTTGGCTACATCCAGTGGTAGCTTCGGCTACATATCAGTGGTAGCTTCGGCTACATATCAGTGTGGCACTTATGTGCTAAATCTCTACGTATCCGTGTATATTCCAAGTGTTCAACGGGATTAATAATGAATTAAAGTGAATATGAAATGTTAAGTGTGAAAATGTATATGCAAGTGAATTGGTAAGATTGTGTATGTGTAAGTGATTGAAATTGCTAAGAAATGTTTTGATTAGTTATATGTTAAAAGTGTTAATTATTAATTGAGTAATTATTGTTTACATGTAACTTACTAAGCTATTTATAGCTTACACATCTCTTTCTTTCCTTTGTTTTATAGTGATTTGAACTTGATCGAATAGTGGACCGTCGGAGCTCGTATCACACTATCATAACCATCTCGGTATTATGTGCTTTTCAAAATGTTTAAACTATGGCATGTATAGAGTCTTAATCATTTTGAGCATGTCCAAATGATATGGCTAATGTTAGCTATTGAAGTAGTTATTAAAGAATATGTTTTGGAGTTATGTATGTTTAAATGATAACTAATTCAAAGAAGCAGTTTCTTTGACAGCAGCAGTGACGTGAATGTGAAAAATCACCATAAATAGTAGAAATGGAATTAGAGGGTGAATGATATATATAATTAAAGCTTATCAAGTCTATTTTTACATGAAAGAAAAGGTGCAGGCAAAGGAATTTTATATTTTGAGATATTTAAATTTTAGTGAGACAGGGTCAGAATGGTTTTTGAAGTCCCCTGTTCTAACTTTAGAAAATCATTATAAATTTTACAGAAATAATTATAGGTCATAATTTATATGTTTAGATTTATTAGTGAGTCTATTTTCAAAATAAATTAATGGTAACCTTATATGAATTCTGTAGAATTAGATATTTTATTTTTAGCGCCAAGAGGTCAGATCTGTCGAGCTGTGAAACAGGGGATACTTTAATGAATAAACTGTACTAATGTGCTAAGTCAAAAATTCTGAAAATTTTATGGTAAGTAGGAATATGAGTCTAGTTTCACGGAAAATTTACGGATTTAAATTTTGAGTTTCGTAACTCAAGTTATAATTGAATTAGTGACAGTTGCGCAGGTGGACAGTGTTGTTATGAACAGTGAATTTAATTTTAAAAGCAAATTTTTATGCTCCGAATCGGTAAGTTAATTGGATGACATCTCGTACTCGATTCCGGAGACGGTCTCGGGTAAGGGGTGTTACATTATGAGCCTTTGAATTTCGATTTTCCAAATGAAAATCTGATGTATGTTGCAACCATTGGAGAAGATGCTTAAGACGGACATCCTTGGAAACTAAATTTTAACAAAGCTTCAAACGCTATGGGTAATGGAATCGGGGCATTATCCCTTTACTAGTAAATTGGATTTTGATTGCCTGAACAATATGGCAGAATCAAAGAATGCATCATGGGTATCCATGCAGCCATAGAACATAAGATCAAAGTAATAAAGGTATATAGGGATTCTGCATTAGTGATCTATCAACTCAAAGGTGAATGGAAGATAAAAGACCCCAAGTTGACCAATTATCAAATACTAGTCCTTGAATTAATTAAGGAGTTTGATGACATCACTTTCTACTAGCCTCCACGAGATGAAAATCAGATGGTTGATGCCCTGACTACTTTAGCTTCCATGGTCAAAGTGAACAGACAAGAGAATGTAAAACCTATCCAGATGAATATTTATGAGGCTCCGGCTCATTGTTACAACATCAAGGAAGAGGAAAAGGATGATCATCCTTGGTACCATGATATACTACGATATGTAAAGAATCATGAATATCCTGATCAGGCGACCGAGAATGATAAAAGGACACTGAGGAGACTGGCCAATGACTATGTCTTAGATGGGGAGATTTTATATAAAAGAATAAATGATTAGGTGCTACTAAGATGTGTGGAGCTGTTGAGGCCAAGAAAATCTTGGAAGAGGTCCATGAGGGTATCTGCGGAATAAATGCTAATGGTTTTACAATGGCCAGGTAAATCATGAGATTTGGATATTATTGGTCCACCAAAGAAGGGGATTACATCAGTTCGGCTAAGAGATGTCATAAGTGCCAAATTTATGGAGATAAAATTCATGTGCCTCCTTCACCTCTTCATGTTATGACTTCTCCATGGACTTTCTCTATGTGGGGCATGGATGTCATTGGGCCGATCTCGCCAAAATCTTCCAACAAGCATCGATTCATCTTTGTGGTTATCAACTACTTCACCAAGTGGGTAGAGGCCGCTTCTTACGCCAATGTTATGAAGTTGACAGTTAGTAAATTCTTGAAGAAAGAGATCATATGTCGGTATAGAATGCCAGAAAGGATCATATCTAACAATGCATTGAATTTGAACAACAACATGATATCAGAAGTTTGTAGTCAGTTCAAGATCAAGCACCAAAACTCGTTACCATATTGCCCAAAAATGAACAGTGCAGTTGAGGCAGCATATAAAAATATTAAGAAGATCGTGGGGAAAATGACAGAGACTTATAAATATTGGCATGAGAAGTTACCATTTGCCCTCTATACTTATCGAACGTCTGTCAGAACCTTTACCGAGGCAACGCCTTTCTCTTTGGTTTATGAAATAGATGCGGTTTTACCCATTAAAGTCGAGATTCCTTCCCTTCGAGTTTTGTTAGAGCTGATGTTAGATGAAATAGAATGGATCCAATCTCGATATGATCGGTTGAACTTGATCGAAGAGAATAGGCTAAAGGCTATCCGTCATGGTCAAATGTACCAAAAACGAAATTCCATGATGGAGACCCCGTATTGAAAAAGATCATTCCCATACAAAAAGACTTCAGAGGAAAGTGGATGCCAAATTGGGAAGGACCTTATGTGGTAAAGAAGGTTTTTCTAGAGGAGCGCTGATTTTGACCGAGATGGATGACAAGAACTTGCCCAACCCTATGAATTCAAATTCGGTCAAGAAATACTTCACCTAAAAAAAAAGGCCAAGGCGGAGACTCGTAAAGGGCGCCTTGAGACCAAAGGGGTTTTGAGTTAAAAATTCGAGAAAGGGCAGCTCAGATTTAGATTGAAGATTGAATATGTGGTAGTCGTGTCGTCTCAGAAGAAGAGATGTTGCAACTTGGAGCATCAACAAAGTACTCTGGATCTCCTAAACATATATCAAGCTCAAAATTTTCCTCGAGAAGTTTGTGTAGAGAAACTCATGTTACGATATTTGGGGCACCTATTTTTATCTTATTCCTTTTTATATTTTAGAAATGTTTACTATTTTTGATTAATTTATTTCATTTCGAGCTTTGCTCCCAATAAATTTCAATCTTGTCTATTGTTCCAACCTTTTTCAAGCATTTTTACATTGAAACAACAATTAATGGACTAACAATATTCAAGTAAAAGGATATTTGCATATTGCTATGAAAGGCTTCTAAATAGTACAAGGACTTGAAACATGACAACTAGTTAAAATTAACCAAATTTTAGGTTTGGAAACATCTGGGGACGAATAGTCTAAGTTATGATTACTTCTTCAGGTTTTCTGTCAAAGATACCATATCCAAACAAGAAGGCATGGTAACACATCGGTAATGAAACCTTGACGAACAACGAGCAATGTCAACCGAAGCATTAAAAAAGGAATCACTCTTGAAAAATGACATTCTACATTTATGCAAATATCATTCATATACATCTAGTTAGGAGCATTTGATTCATTTTGATCATAACATCCTAATCGCTTGGCATATCAGTAAAACAACAAATCTTATACCCCTAAAGTTGTGGTGGGTCGGATTGAAGTCACCATAGCAAATCTTATCTCCCTGAAGTTGCAATAGAGTAGATTGAAGTTACCATGGCGAATCTTATCTCCCTAAAGTTGCAATGGAGCATATTAAAGCTACAAATTTTATCTCCCTGAAATTGCAGTGAAGCAAATTAAAGCTATAAATCTTATCTCTCTAAAGATGTAGTGGAGTGAGATGAAACAATGAATCTTATCTCCATGAAGTTGCAATGGAGCAGATTGAAACTATAAATCTTATTTCCCCGAAATTGCAGTGGAACAGATTATAGCTAGAAGTTACAAATCTTATCTCTCTGAAGTTATGGTGGAGCAGATTGAAGCTACAAATCCTATCTCCCTGACGTTGCAGTGGAGCAGATTGAAGCTACTAATCTTATCTCCCTGAAGTTGTAGTGAAGCAGATTGAAGCGACAATTCATATACCCCTAAAGTTGAAGTAGGTTAGGATGATGCTATTTGGAAAAGAGAAACACCAAAGAAGTCAAGTTAAGACCAGGCAAAATTGACATTTTTTAAAGTTTTTGCTCCATTCCCGTTGCACATTAATGAGCAAAGAGGGGCAGCTGTAATATATCAGTTTAGCCTGGGCCCAAAACAAACCAAATAAAAAAAATAACAATCCAAAGTCCAATTAGAAAACAAAAAAAAGAGAGCCCAAATGGCCCAAATATAAAAACCTAAAGGCCAAGTGGCCCAAACTATTTTATAGAAATCTAGATACCCTAGGGTTTTTAACGTCGTTTTCCCCTTGAAGGCGTACCACCCGAGGAACCTCTTCGTCGCTCGAGGTCTGACGCCCTTACTGCCGTTGCACTAAAATGGCAAAGGCGCACGTCCCATCGCCTTCCGTTGACCACGCTAATACCTATAAAAAAAGAATGGAAAAGCACAGAAACAATGACAGAAGAAATGAAAGCAAAAACAGTAGAAACAGAAGCAAGAGCAGCGGAAAAATAAAAAAAATATGTATAATAAATAGTGTAACATATGGCTATAAAAGCCATAACCACGAATTGTCTTTTTTACATAGAGAAATACATAAAAAAGAACCAAGTTTCAAAAAGGTAGCATTTTTTTTATTTTTTATTTTTTACTTTCGAAGCAAATAAAATATAATATAGAAAAAAATAAAACCTTACCTGCATTTTAGCCTTCACGGCATTGTCGATGTCCCCTCCAGCTCGAGAGGCAGTCGAATCCCTAGGGATTCAGCCAAGGCTGCGGTGGAGGACATCTGGAGTCGAAAGGTCTTCCTTTTTTTTTTTAGAATTTTTGCTTAAATCTAGAAAGTTCGACTCCGAATCGGGGTTCTAGGCTAAAAGGGGGTTTAAAAGGGATTTTGAGAGGTTTTCCAGCCACTGGAGACGGTGGTCACCGTCGTCGGCAATTGGCGACCATGACGGAGGTCCAACGGTTCTTGACCGGATGGGGAATGGCTTTTAGAGAAAAACAAGTCAGGGTTTTCATTTTTTTAAAAGAAAAACTAAGCTGAAATGATTTTTTTTTATTTTTAACTTAAATAGGAGGTCAGAGCAACGTCTTTTTGGCCTGAGTCCATAAACCCCAAAACAACGTCGTTTTGAATCAGGACCCGACAACCCGACTTGAACCGCACAGGATCCGTGTGTTTATTCTGTTTGTCCTTTCGCTTTTGTGGCTGGTTTCAATTTAGTCATGTTTCTTTTTTTCTTTTTTAATTTTTACCCTGTAATTTTGATTTTGTTTTGTTTCGGTCCCTGAAGAAACGGCGCGTTTGTGGGACTGGGAATAATTTCCCATCTAGTCCTTGTTCCTTTGCACGCGATTTATTTTGGTCATTCATTCTGTTTTTTATTTACAATTTATCCCTTAATTTTATTTAAATTGCGAGTTAATCCTTATTTATTTAATTTCAACCCTTTATAGATTTTTTATATATTATTTATTTATTTATTTATCTATTTATTATCTCTTACCCTTTTTAGATATTTAAAAATTATGACGTTTATATTTCCTTTATTTATGCACTTGTTGTTCGTATTATTTTTATTATTATCATCATTATTATTTATTTTTCCTATTATTATTTAATTAGTATTAGAATTAGTAATTATAATACGGTTATTGTCATTGTTATTATTTGGTGTTTTATTATTACTATACTTGTATCATTGTCATTTACTAGTATGATATTTTTATTTTTCGTATACCGTCGTTTCATTTTTACGCACTATCATTTTATTTTGCTATAACCATGTCATGAATCATGTTTAAACATACTTACGCATTTTCATGCTATGCCCAAACAAGTTAAATATACATTGCTTTAGATGTTACATTCGTTTTACTCGATACATTAAAAAAAAAGGGAAAATTTTCAAAATCAAGGCAATATTTTGTATTTGGGAGATTCGAGAAGTTGTGTCCTAACTCACAGGGTTCGATTTTTCTCTTGTAATCTAGATAACCGAATATCCTTTTTAAAACTAAAACATATGAGATTTAAATAGTAATTTTAAAAATGAGCAAGCTTACCTTCGAGGACTCGAGATGTCGTGACCTAACTTACGAGACATGACATTTTCGTTTTGATTATCTCAAGATAAGAAGGCATTTTGCATATGTTTTAATTTATTCTAAGTGATTAAAAAAATATCATCATGCAAGGTAGGATTGTGTTTAAATTCTCTTCAAATTTTTAAATTCTCGACACTAAGACATCAATGAATCAACTAGGTACCAATTTTGGGCGTTACGAAAGTGCTAATCTTTCCTCGTGCGTAACCAACTCCCGAACCGATTTTCGGGATTTTGTAGACCAAAATTATTGTTTTAGTAAATCAAACTTTTATTAAAATAATCAAATTATAAGGTGATCTGATCATACCTAATAAAAAAGATTGGTTGCGACTCTCATCTTCGTTCATTTTTAAATAAAAGTCTATTTCAAAAAAAAGGTTTCGACAATGTATATAAATCTTTTATCACTCCACCTAACTATTAGTTTTTTAATGATTATTTTTTATAAATATATTTTATATAATCTTTTGAATGTTATATAATTTAGTATTTTATTATTATTTTAAGAATTAATATTTAAAAGATTTTTTTTGTATTCATATCAATATTTAAAATTACTCATAGCCCTTTCTCAACTCTTAAATAAGGGTAGAATATGCTTCCGTGCACTCAAATCCACATCCACTTACACTGATAAAATACCGATATCAATTAAATTAAAACTCAATAAAATATTTTAATACCCCAATACGTGACCTTTAGAATACTCTAAACACTCTAGTGAGAGCTTACCATATACTTTATGTTGTTTTAATCATCAAAAGGCTATATTGAGATCCGATCTTAAAGTATCTGCAGGATCTCCAATCCCTCTGCAATCCAATTATTTTTTTAATTACTTTCAATTTGCTGCGGGCTCGTCTACCATAACAGCTACAATCAACCCCGTTCATCAATTTTTTCTTTGAGATTTCTTCAGGAAATTTAATTTAATTTTTTTATAAAATTTTAAAATTCTAAAAATCTTACAACTTAAAGCATAAACTTTGAAACATTAATATTTAAGCACTAAAATTATATTCACAACTGAAAGTTTTTTTATGTAAAAATAATTAAAAAAATTCTATTTTAAATTAAATTTAACATGCAAGAACATGAATAAAATATTAATTGTATCAAAAAATTTGAAAAGATGTAAAATCAGTGGGGTGTAAATAGATCCTCCCTATAATATAACTTAAAAAGTTGACCAAAAGTTCATAATTTATGAGATCTTAGGCAAGATTCTTTCTTTTGGATTTACATCATGTATTTTGTAGTAGAAGAGTTGATCTCTTAACGAATCATGTCTGCCTAGTAAACCTAGGAAAGTTAGTATACCTCACTAATGGCGAATCTGAATGTAGCAAACCTTGCACAACACAAACTTAGGGTCCGTTTGATTGCCAGTAAAATATTTTCCGTAAAATGATTTTTGGAAAATGTTTTACTTTTCTGTAAAATGATTTACTGGAAAATATTTTCTGGTGTTTGATTGAATCTGTGTAAAATATTTTCTGCTATTTGACAGATTTCCTGAAAATATTTTCCGAAAAAGTTGTTTTTACATATATTAATATATATTAATAAATTTTTATATTTAAAATTGTTTTTACATATATTGCAATGATTTATTTATAATAATACTCAATTATTAAGCTACAATATTAATCGTTAAATTGAAAAAAAAAATGAACACACAAAAATAAGGATGAAAATGAAGACACCCGAGCAGATGTAAGAAAGTACACATATTTATAGCAAAGGGTAGCCTAAATCATAAATGCCAAGGAGGTCTAAAAATTAGTTTAAAGTCCATCTTTTCAGTTTCTGCCTTCTACACAACATGCATAAAGTCTTTCAGTATTACAGGCATGCAAAGAAGCTATTAGCCAACATACAACCCTAACAGGTTGCCTGATAAGAAAAGAAAATAAAAACTAACAAAAGCAAATTTAAAATATATAGAACTTAAGAGCTATGAAATGGTTCTGCTTACATAATTTGAGAAGTCATTTACTATCATTTGGTTCTGTTGGTCAAAGCAAGAAACATTGTCTGCTATCACAACCAAAATATGTCAACAATTCAGCAACTAAATAAGTGTTACTGCTTATACTGGAAACTAATACAATACCTCCTCTAGATGCAATCGAATCATTAGCACCATTTGCCACCAGAAGCTCATCCCATTCAAGTGTATTAATCTCAAGAAGCTTCATTTCATGATTTCTAACATTAACACTCTCACCTGGTTCTGTTAACTTTCCACAATAGCATTTAATGAGAACATGATGTATTTGTTCACATGATTAATCTCTGGAAAATTTCAACATCACCTAGACTCTTCTCACCTTCAGAATATGTATTAGCAATTCCAGAATCAAACTCTTCTGTAACAAGCAAAGGAGTAGACTGATCTGTTAACAAACTCGAATTTGAATGTGTGGCTAGTGAAACCTGCAATTGTTTGTAGCACAAATCCACAAACATCATTCACAAACTGGTTCTGAGTAGGAAGAAACATAAAAGACTGCTTTATTCAGGAATGGTATCTCAAAGTTTTTTGTTTGTAGTAAACACCAACCTCCTTTGTTTCACGATAATGAACAAGAACTATTTGCTCCAAAGACCTGAAACAAGAAGTTAATCATGATCAGAGATTAACACAATGCAACTTGGGTTAAAAGAGAACAAGTAGGGACAAGATAGGTGAGGTTAACTTTAAATGTAAAATACATCATACATACTTATCTAGCAGCCAATAACACCTGCGAACAAAGGTTGATTTATCTTCACCATGTGCATAATATACATGAATCCTATCTTTATCACCAACCTGGTTCATGAAATAAAATACAATTGTAATCACATTTTGGCCAAATCAAAATAATATAATATAAGTTATACGAAAAGCAAAACCTACTTTTAAGTGTTCATGAGCTTCTTTAATAGTCTTCCCATCCTTTTTCTTTTTCCAATTATAACCATCTTTTCGAAAGTTCCTCGGCATCTTTCGATCAAACAATACAATAGTACCACCTATAATGATAAGGGAGTTATATTCATTAGTAAGTAGTAAACTTCTTCTGTGTTCACTCATGTGGGGGCGTATAGATGAGGGGAACAAACAGAATTTAATTTTTATCTATAGTTACTTTTCGGCATGTTCACTGGCTTCGCTTAAATGGAGAAATATCTATGGTTGCACAGTATAGCATGAATCTCATTTGGGCGTAACCATCTTGACTTGGCTTCTTCCAACATGTTTTTAACATCCAAATCTATCCATATCCAACAGAAACAAATTTAAAAAATAAAATGAAAAAAATTAGCAAAACAGAGAGATTTGCATAATTGCACTCCAAAGCACGATATGAACAAAATTTAACAGTCCCTGAAGCTCAACTAACACTTCACAAGCAAATGTTTATGTGAATTTGATATTTGCTTGAAACAAAATCAACCACTTCTCTAGCTTTCAAAGAGCAAAAACTCCCACAAAAAGAGTAAGAAATTACTCACGAAAAAGCTAACAAGTAAATACTATGGACCATTTACAGCGATCAAACAATTTTCAGCACATTAAATTCTAACACACGTTATAAGATCAATTCATAGAATCAGAAAAAAAATATTAAAACTAATAAAAACAAATTCTGTATAATATACCTTGCAATGTATGAAATCCATGAATCTCAGCTCCGAGAGACTCGCACGACCACCATCCTCCATCGACAAAATCAAACGCCTGAAAACGATTTTTTTAACTCAAGTAACTAAACAATTAAAATAAAAACCGAAATTAATTTTAAAAAAAAGTTAAACGCGTAATTAACAGAAGAAAAAAGAACGAAAACTCAGTAATAAATAAATAAATAAATAAAACCCAGCTTAGTCTAACATATAACCTTCTTCAAAACGAAACTTCTTTTGGAACTTTAAAAATGAAGTTCAAAAGAGAAAACAAGAAAATTTTTTTTAATATTATGTATTAAACCAAAATGGACTTAACCTCATATTAAAAATTCATTAGAAGTCAATTATTTGTAATTTAATGATTAAATTAAAAAATTTCAATTCCCACTCCTTCCCTTCCAGACTTCCATTCAACCATAGGAAAATTGAGAAAAAAGAAAAGAGTGGATAGAAGAAAACTCAAAAATGGGGAGGTAAATCAACTGGAACCACTCTTAGCAGAGGGCCGAATCTTTTGCGATATGCCGACCTTAGCAGATAGAGATAACAGAAGAAGGTTGAAGAAGGTTGAAGAAGAGAAAGGAGAAAGGGAAAATGTCTTACGGTAGAGAAATGGGTAAGACAATTTCTAAAAAAAAGCTTCGGATTTTACCCGTGTTTGTAAAATGTTTTCATATGGGAATTCGTTTTCCAACAAACAAACACCGGAAAATGTGGAAAACCAATTCCGAAAAATATTTTCCCCTATCAAACAAACCCTTACATCCAACGTATGTGAGACGCAGGTGAGGAGTTCAAAATTATTCAATATCAATAATCCCTAAATATATAAATAATCCTATCTCCCACTATAAAAAGAACCTGTTATTGTTTACTCTCAAAAATCTTCCCATTCTCATTAAGGAATCACTACCTCAACCACCAACATTTTTTTTGTTCTATTACTCTCATCGCTTAACACTTTCATATTCAAGTACACCCAAAACCAATATCTCTGTTAGTAGGCAGGGATTATATGCTTAGAACATAAACAAGAAAAAGAAGAGTTAAAAGGAATCCAAATTCCCTGTTACACTCTAAGCAGGGTTTTAATTATAAAAGGGTTAAATACAAAGAGTGAAAATTTTATTTTTAACAAAATTATAGAAATTATATGAAAATTAAATATAACTTTGGTTGAAATGGTAAAATTGAGTGAAAGAAGATTTTGATATCTTCTAAATTGTACGTAAAAAGATAAAAATATTATTACTTTTTTAAAATATTGAGCTTTTAAAACTTTAAATAATAATATAATAATATTAATATATTAATATGCATTCTTGTGAATTACAAGGTGGTAATTGTATATTTAAATACATAATTTTTTAGTATACATCAACAATATATAATTTATATTAAAGGTGTAAATGAGATATTGGTGTTCGTAAATTACTCGAGTTCGACTAAAAAATTTAAATTTGATTTGGTAATCATCGAGCCGAACTTGAACAGCTTGAACTATTGATTGAGTCGAATTCGAGTTTAGTTTATATTTTATATTATAAAATTATGTTATTGTCCTTAATATATGTTATTTACCCTAAGCTTAATTATTAAGTCGAGCTTGAGTTCAAAAATTGGTAAATGAGCTTAATCGAGCTCGAGTAGCTCGATTATATCTCAAGCCGAGCTCGAGCTTAAAAAAAATGTACAATCGAGCTTGGACAAAGTATTGAGCTTTGAATTTCAAGTTGAGCTTGAGCTTGGCAGTATTTGGGCTCGACTCAGCTTGATTACACCCCTAATCTATACTATTATTTAAACCCTTGACCGTGTTGGTGTCATGAGTCAACAAGAAACTAACTTGATGAACGAAATTACTAAAATATATTTTCATATTTAACATAAGTTATATTATTCGAAAGTACTTTAGTCTTTTTCTTTTAAAGAAATAACAATAAAAAATATACATATAATGAGATTTGAATCAATGCCAATTGCAATAGAAAATTCACAAATTTATCACTCAACCAAAGCTTTATTTAAACATTTTTGGCATAATGACTTTTTTTTTTCCCTCCAACTTTACAAAAAAAATGTCATTTAATTTTTGGCATGGTGACTTTTTTGGCCCTTAAACTTGTATTTTTTTGTCAAATCACCCCAAAATGGATGAAAAAGTTAGTATTTGTTAACTTTGCTGATGTGTCATAAACGTGGATTTCCATGTGGATGACATGTTAGTATTTAATTATTTTTTAAACTTTTATACATTTTAAATAATTTTAAAGATTTTTAATTTGAAAAATTAATTTTTATAACTTTTTTTGAATTTTTTAAAATTTAAAAAAATAATTAAATGCTGACGTGTCATCCATGTGGTAAACCACGCATATGCCACGTTATTAAAGTTAGAAAACGTTAACTTTTCCATCCATTTTGGAGTAATTTGACAAAAAAATGTAAGTTTAAGTGTTAAAAAAGGTGAAAATTTAAATGGAGGGTTAAAATGATTTTTTTGTAAAATTAGAGAGCTAAACAAATCATTATGCCAACATTTTTTTATACAATTTAATTTTATTATCCACACTTTAATTTCTCCATCAATTATATATATATATCAATAATGTTGTTTATTGAGTTGACGTCACAAATTAACTCAACACCAACTCACGATAGATAACAACACCATGAAAACAATTGTGTTCATTTAGTATTAATAATTTGATGTGTTTATGTGTTTAAATTTTATTTTCCTCACAATTTAATCTATTTTTTTATTTTACTATCATACATATTTCATGTGTCATTATTATTTAGTTCCAAAACCATATATGTTCATTATTCATTGTATATTATTTTTAAACACGCCTTTGTGTTCTAAATATGTGGTTTCCACACGTATACGCGTATGATAGAATTTCTAGTTTTACTTAAACCATTGACTGAGTTGGTGTCACACTAAACTACCTTTACATATTTGAAATAATATATATTATTTCAAAAGTATTTTTTTTGTCTTTTTACATTTTTAATAAAACCAATATAAAATTTGCATATGTTGAAATTTGAACTCATGCCACCAACATTTATAAAATCTTTTCTTTATTACTTCAACGAAAGCTTTATTTATACATTTCAATATTATTACACAAATTGTTTCACCCACTCATTGTTGAGTTGGTATGTGTCACAAGTCAAATTAATACCAACTCAAGAAAAATGATAATACCAAGATAAATAATTGGAGTGCATTTAATAGTCTTAATCTAATGTATTTACCTATTGAAATTTTCTTTTACTCACAATTTAAACTATTTATTTATTTTAATTTTGTCACATGTGATGTATGACAAAAAAATTTCTAATATGTAAAAAGCAATAAACAATATAAAAAGCTATATTAAATATGAGGCTAAAACTAAACTAAATTTAAGTAACAGATTTATTAACAATTTAGGAACATATTTTATAGTATGACGGAACTAAATTTAAGTAGCGTATTTATTAACAATTAGAAACATATCATATATATAATAAGGTATAGACCCTATCTTTGCGCCAAGTGGTGCTCTTTTCATTTTTTTTAATTATTTATTAAATTTATTTTTATAATATATTATAGATATATCATCAATCTTTTTAAATAAAAAATCTTATCAAAATAAAAATAATATGTATTTATTAAGATTAACAAACTTTAGCTTTTCAAAACTAATTTGTTGGTCATCCGTCCATTTAAACTTAGCTAAAGGAGCAACAATCAAAGAGAACTCTTCAACAAATCTTTGATAATACCCGACTAAACTAAGGAAACTTTAGATATTAGAAACATTTTTAGGCTGCATTCATTCCAGAATAGCCAAGGAGGCGGATGTGCCCCAAACTACATTTAGAACCCGTTATGGCCAGTATGAATTCCTTGTAATGCATTTTGGTTTAACCAATGCTCCTGCCGCCTTCATGGACTTAATGAACCGAGTGTTCCAACCCTTTCTTGATTAGTTCGTCTTTGTGTTCATCGATGACATCTTAGTTTATTCCAAAACTGAACCTGAACATGATGAACACCTTAGGAAGGTTCTGCAAATCCTTCGAGAAAAGAAGTTGTATGCCAAACTGAGTGAGTGTCAATTTTGACTTAGGGAGGTTATGTTTCTAGGTCATATGGTATCCGTAGAGGGTATCCGGGTAGATCCGAAAAAGATAGAGGTCATCCTAGAATGGAAGCAACCCAAAAATGTTTCCGAAATTCAAAATTTCCTTGGTTTAGTCGGGTACTATCATAGATTTTGTTGAAAGGTTTTCTTTAATAGTCGCACCCCTAACTAAGTTGTTGAGGAACGATGTTCCATTCAAATGGATGGAAGATCAACAATCTAGCTTTGAAAAGTTAAAGGTTGTGTTAACCCAAGCTCCTGTTTTAATTCTGCCCGAACCATGGAAAGAATATGTAGTGTACAACGATGCATCCTAAATTGACCTTGGATGTGTGTTGATGCAATGTGGTAAGGTAGTTGCCTATGCTCGAGACAATTGAAGCAGCATGAGTGCAACTACCCGACTCATGACCTAGAATTGGCAGTAGTAGTGTTTGCATTAAAAATTTAGAGGCATTACTTGTATGGTGAGAAGTGCTAGATCTGTACCAACCATAAGAGTCTCAAGTACCTTCCATCCGCAAACTGACGACAATTCAAACGAGTCATTCAGATATTGGAAGATATACTGAGAGACTGCATAATCGAATTTTGAGGTAATTGGGAAGAACATTTACCTCTAGCAAAATTTGCCTATAACAATAGCTTCCAATTGAGTATACAAGTGGCACCCTATGAAGCTTTGTATGGTCGTAGGTGTCGAACACCACTGTGTTGGACCGAAGTGGGAGAAAGAAAATTTTTAGGTCTAGAAATAGTAAGAAGTCAGAGGGGAAAATCAAATTGATTCAAGATATACTGAAAGCGGTTTCGAATAGAAAAAAATTGTATGCTGACTTAAAGAGAAAATACATTGAATACGATGTCGAAGACTAAGTCTTCTTGAAACTGTCCCTATGGCGAAAAGTGTTGGGGTCGGATGAAAGGGTAAATTAAGTCCCAAGTTCATAGGACCTTATAGAATCCTTAAGAGAGTCGGTCTGGTTGCATATCAGCTAGAATTACCTCCAGAACTAGATTGTATACATGATGTCTCTATGTTGAGATGATACCGATCCAATCCTTTCCATATCGTACTAATTGAAGAGATCGAGGTGAGAACAGATTTATCCTTTGAGGAAGAACCCGTATAAATTCTAGATCGTGATATAAAGGTTCTGAGAAGGAAACGAAACCCTCTTGTAAAAGTACTTTGGCGAAACATGGTACTGAGGAGGCTAAATGGGAACCGAAAGATGTGTTTCGTCAACAGTATCCACATCTATTTGAACCAGGTAAATTTCGAGGATGAAATTTCTTTAAAGAGGGGAGAGTTGTCACACACTAAAATATAGGGGGTTAATTGAAATAATTGACCAAGTATTGAATTAGGCTTGATGATTAAGTAGCTAGTGCACTCCCTAAAGGTCCTAAGTTCAAACCACTCCACTCCACTTCTCTCCCATTTCTTTTTTTTTTCAGCAACCTAGGATGAAAACCAAACCAAACCAAACCAAATATTATTTGGAATAGAAATTAAATAAGAAATAGGCTCAGGCATAATGGTTAACGTGCCATTCTTCCCTCTTGGATACCTGAGTTTGAGCCACTCCCTTCCCCAAAATTCATTTTTATTTTCGACAATTAAGGGGTAAATTACCATGTCGCCCCTAGGGTTTGAAAACCTTAAGTATTTAGTCCTTTTTTTCCTGATCACCCTAGGATTTTGTTTTCTTTTCCAATTCAATTAGAATTTTCCCACATATCTCTTTATCTTCTTCTTTTTCTTTTATTCCCCTTTTCTTTTCATCGAATTTTCATTTTCTATTGGATTCGTAATTGTTGTTCGTAACACCCTTAATCTTTTCCAAGAACCGGTAAGTAAGGCTCAATCTCGATGTTTGATCTCGAATCCTTATAGAATTTCTATATAATAATCTTACGATTAATTATACAATTTTTTTTGGTTTTTATCGAATCTTTCGATAATCTTGAAATCCATTGTTAATCCGTGCGAATATTTTGTTTGAAGGACTTAATTTAGGTGCGTTGGATCAAATTTGAGCGCAATGGATGTCGTTTGGGCATTCGGTGAAAGATGTGTATTTTTTTACAAGCGAATCAAGTCAAGTCGTGCCTAGGATTAGGGCCATAAGGTCTGCCACAAGGGTGCGTAGACCATACAGCTTCTCACACAACCATGTGCCTTTAAAACCCTAGGCTAGTTCAAATCTAACACGACCTATTGCACAACTATGTCTCCCCTGCAGCTTAATTTTGCAATTTTCACAGGACCATAGTCTGTTACACGGTTCTGTGCCCCTTGTTTTACAGTTTTGCCCAGAATTTTATGATTTGATAAGTTTAGTCCTTAATAGTCCCCGAACTATTCTAATGTTATAGTACTTTCAATTGAACCCTTGATAATATGAATACTGGAATGAATTATCTGAATGACTGAATTATTATTGTATATGCATGATATGTGAATAATATATGCCTATTGCAACTATATTACCAATCGTATGTTCAGCATGCCTTATGTTACCGTTAAACTGAACACATGATAAACATGTCTTTTGCTACTGAATTGATTCGTTATAAGCATATTATTTGCTACTGTATCAAACTATTATAAGCATATTAATTGTTACCATATTGTTCTGTTAAAAACATATTAAATGCTATCGTATTGATCTATTTTGATCATGCTTTATTGCATTGCATGGGGTGTGACGATATGTACGGAGGAAGTATTTGCAGTTTATTTACAAATTTTGTTGTGCATCCATAGCCAGTGACAGGTTTTATTTGCTTTATTTTGTTGTGTACCCATAGCTATTGGCAGATTCCATGTGTAGTGTTTTTGTTGTGTATCTACAGCCATAGGTAGATTCCATCTGCGATGTTTTTATTGTGTGTCCATAGCCATTGACAGTTTATATGCAAACCATTGGTGGTTAAAACCACAACTCGATGTATAGGTGGTTGAAGTTTAGGAGAACCTGCATGTGGTGTGTAGCAGTAGGGTAGGACCTTTTCTGTTAAACCGAAATTGTATTGCATTCATAAAGCATGTGCATAAAATTATGAGATTTATAAGATGTTACATATATATTGTTGAGTGATTTGAAATATCAATCCTCTGAAATAGTTATTGTAAGATATTCTATGTGACGTGTTTCTGTGTGCTTAATTGTTCGCACTGATTTTCTTGTGATGGAACTCACATTGAGCTTTATAGCTCACTCCCTTTTTATTTTCCTCTCTACAGATAACCAACCAGGTTAGGACGTGAACATGGCATACAGAGGGCTTGGAAACATTTTATTTATGTGAAAGTGTTATCATTAGGCTTAATTTTTATAATTCATGTTATCTCATAACTGTATTATTTTATTTATATTGTGGCATGGAACTCATATTTAGGGTTATTTCGCATGCATGTTTTTTTATTTGAAATCAGGATAATGAAACTAGAATTAGATTTGATTATGCACTAAATAATTCTGTTATAGTTTAATTAAAACTAAATTAAATATCACTTTTTGCTGCTAGGTTATAACTGAATTTTAGGTAATAAATAAACCGATAATTAACTAAGTTTCTTTTAAAACAAACAAAATGACAGTTTATAAAATCGGATAGCTTATTGGGCCATCTTGGTGGCTAATGTAATTTTTCGAATTCAGATCTAACGTCTAGGCCGGACTGGAGAGATTACAATTGTTGTAAACAAAATTAGCTTCTACATCATCATTTTAAATGTCAAATTAAGATGCCTTTAATAAACCATTGAAAAATAAATTTTTCAACATTTAATTTTTTAAAATGTGTTTGATAATTATAATTAATTTTCACTTAGTTCAAAATTTAAAAGAAAAAAAAGAAGAAGTGTTGTATAGAATAACTAGGTTGACAGCTTCTTATCATTTAATCTTGAAAAGAGTACATTTTTAAAAAACTATATTTTAAAATAAATTATGACTTTAATTTTTTTTTAAAATGAAAAGATCCAATGTATTTAAATAAATTCTATTCAAAATTATCTAAAATAATATATTAATAAGATTAAAATTATAAAATAATTATAAAAAATCAAGAAGCAACATAATGTTTTTAGTACATAATATTTACTTAACATAAAAAAATAGTTCCATAATGTAAATTCAGCATTTATAAAATTATAGTCTAGTAATTCTATACACAAACATTTAGCTTATTAATAATATTCTTCTCTTTTCCATGAAAAACTTAATAAAAATTATTTTATTAAAAAAACTTATTTGCTATAAACCAAACATAGTCTTAGTCACTCAATGGAGTTTGATTGAGATGCTTCTCCGAATCTGAAGAAAATCAACCAACTTTCCAAAACTCTGACATTGATTCGACCAAATATCTTGGTGAGATTAATATAAAGCAATTTCCAAAATGATGATGGAGGATAATATATTTATATCTATCTATTCACTACCCCAGAAGTTTAGTTATTTCAATAATTGCTGTTTATTGAGATGAAAATCCTTCTGGGCCCATTTATGATTTGAGAATAGAATAATGAGTGGAGCATCCATTCCAGTTTTAAGACGAAGAAGAATTCCCCACATATTTGAATGGAATTGGATGCTGCGCTTTTATCCCTAATTTTATCTAGTTTTTGCCTTACTTCATATTTTATTATTAACTTCTTTCCTATGACTTTGTCATTTTACACTTAAATTGTTAATTAAATTAGTATGCCATTAATTTTTTTTATTTTTTATTTAATATCATTGATGAATCAAATTGTGTTGCGTATATTAAAAAACAAAACAAAACCTTACTTGAATTGCATCACATGTAATAAATAAATCAACACAATTTTCCTCCTAGTTTGAATTTATCAATTAAAGTATATTACAAATAAATCATACCTCATTTTAACTTTTAATCAACTTTTTTAATTAATTAAATATATTAAAAATAAATGACATCGTCACTTTTACCAATCTATCATTTAAAACTTAGGGTCCATTTGTTTTCATGTAAAAGGCTTTATGAAAAATATTTTCTGTATTTTCCTGTATTTATTTCACAAAACACAGCTTGGTCAACGGAAAATGCCTTACACATCAACATAAAATAAGCCTTTTTATTTTTGAAAAGCTTAAGTCATTTTTTGAAAAAACGCTCCTCTATAGGTAATTTTATTCTTATATAAAATTAACTTAAATCAAATTTAATATTATTATATTGATAACAAAATTTATTTTTATTTTTAAAAACATTTAAAATTATTAAAATGTTAATATAAAATATTATATTTTTCAATATTATTAAATATATGTATTTAATTATTTATATTTATTCATATAATTTATTATTAATATAATTAATATAATAATTATTTTAATAAATTATTTAATATTTCAATTTTATTTTAATAATAAATTTTAAAAATAATAATTTTAAATAATATTCTTCACATATTATTGAAAATATTTAATATTAATATTTCAATAACATATATTTATTACAATTATAAATATATTAATAATAAATGTTTTGTAGTATAAATGTTAAAATATGTCATCCGTCTATTACTTTTCACAAATTTGTAATATAGTCTCTATACTTTTATTTTCAAGAATTTAGTCTCTCTACTTTTCAGATTTGAAAATCAAGTCCAATTGTTGATATTGTTAAATTTTTTTGTCAATTTTGTTGATGGCACATTTTTAAATAAAAAAAATACTCACTTGGTAGTTATGTAACTAAAAAATGATGTTGTAATGAACCTGAATTTAACAAAATATTTTTAATATATGCAAAAACAATGTAAAATATAAATTTATAGATATAAAATAAACTCAACTAAACAATGAAAAGATAAAAAAAAAATCTCAAATGTATGTTTGTTTCATTGAAAATAGCTTTTATGAAATATTTTTAAGAAATCTATCAAATAAAATAAAATATTTTACACAAATTCATCTAAACACAAGAAAATATTAACTTTTCTAGGAAAGTAAGTGATTTTCCATAAATTATTTCTCGGAAGCCATTTTCAGTGAAACAAACAGACTCATAATTTCGCTCTTTAATTTGGAAAATTGAAACCAAATTAAAAATCTAATACAAAAATAGAATCTTCTAAAAACTTCCATTGAAAACCTTAATTCCTTCTCACTCGAGTGCGATTTGCCAATCTATTACCAGTATTGCTCTTACTATTGAAACCTTTTTTAAGAATTACAATGATAGTTAATCCAAAAGTGAGAAAAGACAATCAAAGTAAGATTGATAGTTATTACACCTTATGTAGTTGACTTTGCGAACCTCACAGTGTCTTTCAATGAAGCTAACAACACGACGAACTTCGGGTTCACTTGTTAACCTCATGCTGGCAAACCTCTGGTTAGACATCTCCACCAAAATTACATGAACCAAATGGAGGTTCAGGGTAATTGATTGACGGTCATTCTAAAACATCTTATCCTATGACATAGCATCACCGTCACTGCCAAGAGTATCAAATCAAACTTCATTGTCAGTGGCCTTAGGGCACATAACTAAGATTGTCCCTACTATAAAAGGGCCATGCAAATAGCTCATACATACTACATACTCATTATTCCTTCTCTAACTATCAAACTCTTCCATAAACACAGCTTTTCTCCAACTTTCACCTCTTTTCTCTCAATTCATTCACTGCCTTCCTCCTTTGTTCACCTCACTAGTTAACAATTGGTGCGATGAACGTGGATAGATATGTCGAACCCAAGTGTCAATTATCTTCCCAGTACCAAGTTTGTTCCCATCCATGACCAAGTTATAAACCCCACTAGTTGTAACACGGGAGAAAATATCGATCAAATTAGAACAACCTAACATCTAGACCCCTTACATAAAAACTAGAATACATACCCACAAAATCAAACCAATCCACAAAACCAAAATCAACAAAATTCATACCAAAGAAGCCCATACCAATAATTCTACCAATACCCCCATGGTATTACAGTCTTAGAATCAACATCACGCTGAAGCATCACCAACCGATCAAGGGTTTTGGCATCATCATCTCAATGGTTAACAACATCTTAACATTTAAAAGAGATTAAGAGTTATGGAGGAACAAATATTTTCCCAACAAAATAGATATGAAGAGCAATAGAGGTTTATCCAAGAGTAAATGGGTAGACAAAGGCAAGCAGATGAAATGAATGAAAAGCTCATCGAAGAGCTAAGGGCAAATAGGAGGGGTTGTGATAAAAACCCAATATGTGGAAGGGGTGAATCTATATATTTCGGTCGTGATCGTCAACATACAAACCAAGGTAATGAAAATATGATAGATGATATTAACATGGATGATAGCTATGATGAAGACTATGATAATAATTATAGCTATTCTAGTTGGAATAACTTGAAGTAGTTCACGGTACGAGAATATAGAAGAAGGATGTTCATTTGAAAGCCGAGAACAACAAGGATCCATCTATCCAAAAACACAGGTGTGAATTTGGTTTAGATTTTATTACTATAAATATCACAAATCGGTTAAGTTTTCAAAATTTTAATTTTTCGTAGTGCAAGAAAACTATTTTAAACTATTTTTTCCCAACAATTCATGCTTAGAGTAATTGCGTTCATGCAGTTTTAAATGTCGATACATGCACACTATCATTTTACCATCCTACGACAACACACAACCCAAAAGGCACTACCAAAAATTTTATAGTGACCACACCACGTACAAAGGCTGCTTTTGGCATGTCACTATCCTTCATCTTTTATTGATAATATCTCGGTCTCAAATAAATCTGAGGGAAGAATAAGACATCCTTTAACTAATTGAACAGATCATCAATATGCGATAATGTATATTGGTTCTTGATTGTCAGCTTATTGAGATGTCAATAATCAATGCAGAGTCGCATCGATCTATTTTTATTCTTAACAAACTGTACTAGAGTTTTTCCTTGGGGAAATATACCAAGACGTATAAAGCCACAGTCCAAGAGATCCTGCAATTGAAATTTTCAAATCTTTTGGCTTTATTGAAGCCATACGGTACGAAGCAATTGACATATGAGTTGTACCTAAGTAAAGTTCAATTTAAAAATCAACCTCACGACCAGGAGGCAATCCTAGCAATTCCACAGGGAATATATTTGAGAACTTGCATATTATCTAAATCTTGCTTATTTGGATTTCATCCAAGTTCAAGTTAATAATATAGATTAAATATGTTTCACAGTATGGATTCAGGATTTTATGAACTCAAAATGATGAAACAATACGAGTTGAACCACTCATTATAGTGCCTTTCAATTTCACAATTACACATTTTGGGCTTTGGATAGAAAAAATTCTTTTTACGACATTCTAAGCTCACACTATGCTCAGTCAACCAATCCATTTCCAAAATTAAATCAACATTACAAAACTGCATGATCAACGGATCAGCGGGAAACAATCTATTTTGGATTTCTAATGGACACCTTCTACATACTTGATCAACAAGCATAGTTCGTCTTAAAGGTCTAAAAACAAGTATCACTACCTTCAACATTTCAAGTTTCAAAATTTTTTATTTATGAAACTAGAGTATATATATAAATGCATAGTGTTAAGGTCAATTAAATCATGAACGAGTGTAGAATATAAAAGAAATTTACCTAGTACAACTTAAATAACATCATCCTCTTTTCTAGATCAAACCTTATAGGCTCGCTCAGGAACTTCAGCTTTAGAAATATTAAACTGCTGAATTAGTTTCTCTTTCCTAACTACCCCTCAGATTTGGTTTACTAATAACAATCCCTCGACTTCTAACTACAGGGTTAGATCTCTGATTAACAACAAGAAGTTTGTAATAGCTCGTTTTCTAATTGTGTCAAAAATGGTGGTTTCGGAGCCCTATTTCCAATTATCGAGTTTGTAAATAATATTTACAAAGTTTAGTAAAAAGTTTAATTAAAGTTTGGTACTTTAATTTTGTCAATTGGATAGTTAATTAAGGTACAATGACTAAATTGTAAAAGTGGTAAAGGTTAATCTTTATAGATTTTTAATTGTTAAAGGACTTATTTAGTAATAAGACAATGTTTTAAATGGAAATTTTACCACTTTGGTTTATGGTGGAAGATTGGGTGATGTTTTGTGAGTACTAAAATTAAAATTTTACAAATTTTAAAACATAAAAATAAAAGAACAAATTGGACTGAAAGAGAAAACATTTATCTTTTCATCATCTAGCACTGAAATCACCATTGTTGAAAGGAAGGAAATTGACCATTGAGCTCCAAGTTTAGGTCCTTCAATTGGTGAGTTCAATTTAATTTGTTTCTTCTAATTTTTATGTTTTTGATATCTCGAAACCTTGATTTACCTAACCCGTGTACTACTTTTCAAAACTGTTAAAGTTTTAAAAAGTTTTCATTGTTGAATACTTGAAGAAATGTGTGTTATTTTGTTAGATTTTAAGCTTAGATATGGAAAAGGACTAGTTTGTAAAGTAAAAAATGTTAGTTTTGAATATAGGGACTAAAGTCTAAATATTTCAAAATTGGTATGAAATTTATGTCATTATAAATAGTAGATGGCCTTAGAAGGTGTAATTAAGATCAGTTTCGGAACTGAAGCTCAAATTCAAATGTTATAGCAATTTTGATTTTAAGGACTAAATTGAATCAAATGGAAAATAAACTTAGGGATTGTATAATAAATTAATTATAAAAAGGTTCATGCATACCATATAATGTTACAAAATTTTTTATATTTATAAATTGAGTTGAATTATCATATAGATAGAGATTTAAACCAATTAGAATATAATAGCAAAAAGGAAAAAAAATGCAGATTGGTTTCTAGCACATTGTTTGTTGTAGTTTTTGCCAGGTAAGTTCATAAGTAACTTACTATGTTGTTTAGTTATGTTTGATATATATTGTAATGTCTTTTAGTTTAGGTTAAATGTAATTTGGTGATTTTGACACCTAAAGATTAAATTGTAAAGTACAAAAATTATAGTTATTATGAATGAATACATCGATGGATGTGGAATGTTTATATACTTGAATGATATGTATTACTACATTACGGTAAATTGAATTATTGATATTTTGTAATAGTGCTTGTATGAACTGAATAAAGAATTAGAATACAAATGGCTTGCCATTAGGGTGCAAAAAGGAATCGGGTGTTTGATTAGAGATTTTATGATCGATAGCTTGAGATCCAACATGTGTTACGGATTCTCAGAAGCTTGTGTGAGCAACATCTAATCATTATTTATCGATGTCTTAAGATCTAGCACGTGTTGCAGATTCTATAAAGCTTGTGTGAGAAACATCAAATTATTCTTTGCAGATGGCTTGAGATTCAACACTTGTTTCAAAATCTCTGAAGCTTGTGTGAGTAGCATCTAGTAAAGCTTGTATACTAACCTTGATTTGAAGCTTGTGTGATTAGCACAAATATGAAAATGATAATTAAGTGAAAATGAAATGGTTGAAAAGATTGTATATTAAATCAATTGGTATGTTTACAAAATGAGCAAAATTGAATAGCATATAATAACATAGTATGGTTGTACTTGTATATGAATTGAGTACTATGATATTGTTTTGTCAATGAACTAACCTATTGATTATTTTGTGAAGTTGTATATGTATGTATAAGCATATAATAACATAGCACTCAATATACTTTCCATTATTTTTCTACTTTTTTAGATTTTTCCCACTTGCGGAATGTGTCCATTGGATCAACTTGAAGACCACACTATCCCACTATCGATTCAGTAGACTTTTTCTCGATTTAAGTTCGGTTATGTAACATGTTTATAGGAGTTCACACAAGTGTTAGTTTTAAACCACTAGTTGGTCTAAATTTAACTAATGTTGATGTTTTGGATGTTGTGTCAACTTGAGTTTATGACTTGATAATAGGTTGTGATATGTGAACGGCATATATAATTGCATAGTTGAATATGTTATGGCATGGAAATGGTGTGGTTAGGTGCTTATTTGATGAATGGATGTTTTGGTTGATTGAGAAATGGTTGAATTGAAATGTTAAGTATGTTTTGAATTGGTTTTTGCAGGTTTTAAGTATGCATTTAGGCACCAATTGAGTATGTTTTGGTTTGGATATGAAAAGGGTACCAAAATGGAAGATTTTGACTTATTTGGCATTAAGGTATCAATACCCTGGTAAAGGTATTGGTACTTAGTATTTTCCAATCAATTTTTCGAAAACAGAATCCCAAAATGGTATCGATACCAGACTAAAGTATTGGTACTTTATATTGGAATACTAATACTTTACAAGGGTATTGATATGTTTTGTTTTTGTTTAATTTTTTTTTGCAAAACATCAAACCTTATAACGGTGTCAATACCAAGGTATTTGTATCGATACCTAGAGGAAAGTATTAGTACTATAAACCTAATATCAATACCTTTTGATTTAAATTGATTTTTTTGAAACATTGAAACTAAAAATGGTATCGCTACCTATCAAAGGTATGGAAATCTGTTATGAAACTTTGAAAATTTTTCAATTTAGTCCTATTTCATGTTCAGATTAGCAATTGAGTTGTCATAAGCTTCTTGAGTCTTGGGAAAGTTATTTTAGCGTATAATGACTATATTTATAAAATTTTTGAATGTTTAAATGATTTATTTACAGCGTTTCTGATGGTCTCCGACAATAATTATAACATCTTGTAACTCGAACCCGAGATCAGGTTGGGTGAGGGGTGGTACAAACATTCTTACAATTTTTCAAGAAAAATGCTCTAGGGATCCACATTGAAGACATGCACCTGTCTTTTTCCAACATTCACTTCTATGTTTCCTCCCACAATGTTTGTAACAGCCCGTTTTCAGTGAAATCGAAACAGTGGTTTTGGGACCATAAATCTGAAGTCAAAAAATTTATTTTAATATCTACAGCATGTTAGAATTATGGTATAAAAATTTTTTTAAGAAATTTTACCATTTGTATGCTCAATTTGTGAAAAAGGACTAAATCGCGTAAAGTGTAAAAGTTGTGTTCTATTAGTAAAAAGTATTAAATAGCTATAGAACTTTAAAGTGGAGGTCTTTATATGGTAATTAGACCATTATTTGAGTTAGTGGATGTGCATGGCATGGTATTTATGAAAATTTTAAAGTTAGGTAATGGTAAAATGGTAAAAAGGCAATTAATGATAAAAATAAAATAAAACAAAATAGTTATCATCTTCACACATGCATGAGTTGAAAATTCCAGCAAAAAAAACAAGCTGAAAATTCTACTAAATGAAACACCATTAGAGGAGCTTTGAGGTTTGGCCAAGCACTCCCTTGCATGCTGAGTGATTTTCGTTCTGTTTTTAATGATTTTTATGTTTCTGGGATCGTTGTAGCTTAACCTAGCTAGCCCGATGACTAATTTGCAAAATGGTTGAAAGTCTAGGGTTTTACCATGAGTATAATCTATTTGTTTTCGAAGTTTAATGGAAGAAAATGAACCCTTGTGGTTAGTTAAATAACATTTGTTAAGTGAGTTTTGATGAAATTGTTAATCAGGGGTTAAATTGGGAAATATGAAAATTATATGTTAAATTTGTGAATTTGTGGAATACATGGGCTGCTATAAGCACATATGAAATTTGGCTAGGCATAGGTGCATTTAAAATTGCATGAATTTCATTTTACGAGCCTAGGGACTAAATTGTAAAGAAGTTAAAAGTATAGGGGCAAAATGGTAATTTTATCATAACATGAATTTTTTATTGAATTGAATATATTGATGATTAAAATGGTTAAATTTAATTATATAGATCAAGAAAAAAATGTATGGAATTAGATCGGGGGAAAGATAAAGTCATAGATTAAGCGATAGTATTTCCGTCGTACGAGTTTAAGGTAAGTTCGTGTAATTAAATTGCATATTGATATGATTTAATTAAAATGTATGTGAATGGTATAACTATTATGTATAATTATCGAGCGCACAACCAACGACATATGAAGAATACCGAGCCCCGTTTGAACCTTAAAAATTTTGTAGGATATAAATGACATGTCATTAGGGTTACCGATTTCAGCTCTTATGAGCATATCGATATTCAACTTGTATGAGCTTACTGTTATTCAGCTCGGAGGAGCTTACCGTTTATCGCTCGTATGAGCATACATGTACAAGAATTGACGTATTACAGTTCAGTACACCACATGTGTACCACCCACGTATCTAACGATATTCTAAGTGGTTCAACGGGCATAGTGTTATTACGAGATTATACAAGTTCGATACGAACTAGTACAGGTATTTACATGGAAATGGTTTATATATGATATAAGGTATAGATGCTACATGTACATGAAATTTTATTAATTGTTGAATTCATACATGATTTTCGATTCTTATATGGATACATGACTAACTTAGTGAATGGTTATGTGTTAAGCTTTAGCCAAATTGAATTGAGTTATGCTTTGAGTTACTTACCTAAATTTATGTTAAAATGGTAAGTTAATTCTATATTTTACGAACTTACTAAGCTTAATTGCTTACTCTGTTTATTTTTCCGTGTTTTATAGTGCTTCGGAAGCTCACTCAGTTTTGAAGTTGTCGGAGATTGCGTCACACTATCAAACATTCATTTTGGTACTTTGGACTATTTATATTTTGGTTAAATGGCATGTATAAGTGTTTTGGCTAATGTGGCCTATATGTCTTGTTGTGATAGCCATTTGATTTGGCTTGAATTTGGTATATTTTGTTATGTAAATATGTAAATAGCCTTATTGTACATGATGTATGGTTTCCATGTGAATGTCTTGGATGTGAGTTGGTATTTGGGTACCAAATGGTAGACATTTATAAGTGGTATACATGTTAAGCTTTAGGCACAAAGATTTCATATATGTGTTTGACTAATTAGGTAGATTTGGAAGCATAGTTTGTATGATTGTAAATTGCAAATTGAGGTGCATATATGTATCATGATTGTGTGTGATATTATAACATGTTATGAACTTGATATTGGTTGGTTTTGAATGCCTATTTATGCCATGGTCGTATGTACATTGTTGAGCTTAGGTTGGTACCAAATTGGGTGAGAAATGTGGCTTGGAAAATGACCTATTTTTGAATACCCCCGTGTCTCTGCCGTGTGTGATACACGGCTAGGTGGCACGGCCGTATGTCCCCTGATACTTTTATAGAAATCAAGTCAGTACCTTCACACGGCCTACCACACAGGCGTGGGGCTTTGCCGTTTGGCACAAGTCAATATACCCTCTAGTTTTCACACGGCCTGACACACGGGCGTGTGAGGCCATTTTGAAAGGTACACAGCCTAGCACACGGGCATGTCTGTTGGCCGTGTAACCCAAGTCAGTGAGTTACACGGGGTCAGACACGGGCTGGGACATGGCTGTGTGTCCCCATTTTGAAGGCCCACATGGCCTGGCCACACGGGCGTGTGTCCCTTGCACCTAGAAAAATTTCAATGTTTTTCTAAAAATTCCTTGAGTACTCGGTTAAGTCCCGAACCACTTTTAATGTCTATTTGGCACCTTGCGAGCTCGTATTAGGGACTATATAAATGATTTTGAAGGGTTTTCAATTTGGATGAGAAATGAATATGAAATGTATAATTGTTTGGTCTTATAAGTCCAGAAATACTCCGTAAACCTGTTCTGATGTCGGATACGGGTTAGGGGTGTTATAATGTTCACATGATAGAATGATCACATTTTTTGACGGACCCTTAGTATTGCCAAACAAAATCGTGAACTTGTTGATTTGGTCTTTTTCTGATCTATTATTCAACGGAGTTATCTCTATAACCCTCAAGACTCCTTAATTCGCTTTGGCAAATGTTGTGAACTAATGGCCCCGATTCTCTTTTTGAATGCTCAGAAATTCTCAGCAGAGGAATTGCAGCCTTTGATATATTCTGTGAAGTAACTTCCACTATTCCTTAAAGCAAATCTGTTATTATGTGAAGTACGCCCTCAACACCTCGATTCTCATGAAAAAGTCTATCCTCTTTATTCCTATATCATGTACTGATTTGATCAATACTATGTACTTCATTCATCGCTTGATTTTCATTCTCAACAATATGATCATTTTTGAGATTTTAATCATCTTTCGCATTTCTCAATTCTTCAGACATCTTTAGCTATGAAATAAATGAATTTATAATCAACTTTCAAATTTCGACTCAGACTCGACTCAACCTTGGCATTTACTTCTAGATTCAATTCTGAGCTCGATTTAGTCTAAGAATCTACTAAACCTATAGCTCTAATACTACTAAATATAACACCCCATACTTGACCTGATCGTAGGGTCCGAGCAACAATATGTTACATTCTTTGCCAGAGAAACAAAAATCAATAATATTCAATCCAATGTTATTATTCATTTAAACATAAGTAAATCATGCCTATCAAATGATACATAATGATTTTCGGGTCTTGTACGAGCTTTCGAAAGCTCTATTGCTAACTCGGGGTCGAAATGGATCAACTTGTAAATATTATAAAAACTTTGAATTGACGTTGCGACTTCGAGGGTTTTCTTGTCGCGACGTGACTCTTTGACTAGGGTTCGTTTTGACTTTGGGCTACGCTGTTGCAGCATAGACCCTGCTTTATTTCTCGTCGTGACGCTAGGGGTTCGTTGTCGCCACGTGACAACCTGTTACTTGCAAATTTAGTCTATTATAAGTTAAAATGACCTGAAATCACATATATGTATTTCCATACAACCCAAATCAACAACCTACCAAATTGTATCAAGTAAATATATGTGAACATGATAGACTCCAAAACATTTCATATCAAATCTAACTTCAACTATTTATATTCCAAAAACTAACCAAACTCTCATTTAAAGGTATCACCTTTAACCTTAAGGCTTCAAACTAACTATATGAACACATCCAAACATAACTTCCTAATCATTTGAATAAGATTACATCATATACAACTTAACCATTTGAACATTTAGCTAAGTGACCCCTCTATACATGCTACAAGACCAAAACGAACGAACTAAACAAACTTGTTAAGTTAAAATAGACTATGTAGATGTTGACTTCACTTTCCGGGGCTTCAAGAAATACATGTACCTACACATGGAACAAACAATCGTACAAGTAATAAAGCTCAGTGGTACTTTGTAACACCCTATACCCGACTTGATTTCCCAGACCCAAATATAGGATGTCATAATATAAAAATACTTAACAAAAATTTTACAACAGCGAAAACCATACTGAACATACTTCTTATTTATTTATATTCTTTCTAAGCCAAAGGATTTTAAAAGAGGTGTTTACTAAGTCCAACAGATTGTAGAAGTAGTTTAATATATTACAACTTAAACTTTGTTAAAACCCACTTAATCATGGCGTAGAGTATTGTCACCATATACCAAAAATGCCCCTATGTAGACTTAATATCGCTCTTCGAACTGCCACCCTGGCACATTCCTATCTTGGTCCCTCCTAATGAATTAGTTCAATTCCCAGAATCTTCATAACAAATAGACATCTGTAAGTTCAATGGAACTTAGTGAGTTTCAACCAATATTACCTTTAAACGATGTCTGGTAGATACCTTAAAGATTTTGGGCTTCCTTTTAAACCTTGGTAGATACCTTTCTGATTCCTGGTGGATAATTATATGCCAACCTCTACACTTGACCCCCTTATACGCATTTCATCGGTTGGTGGATCACAGACTTCACACCATATTGTAGATCTTCTTTCACAATCTCTTTGAAAATAGAAGTTGGATATATTTCTCAGAATGATATGCATATAAATTATTAGACTAGCTTTGGCGACTGTCAAAAGGCCAATCACCACGTATCATCAAGTCAATCCAGACAGTGAACTTATTGCAATGAATGCATTATTTTGGAACATCCATTAGAACCCAGATGACATCGATATAACGAGAGATTTCCCAAGTTTGGCGAACACTTACATCTACCCATAAATCTGGATATGCCAAGCTCTCTGTCCTAAAAAATTATTATGGTGGATTCACCATTCTGGTATGCTGTCAAGAACCTTTTCAGAAAATGTCATAAAGGGATACCCAGGTCTGCCACAAAGGGGGACTAACATCTCGCACTTAGGTGTTACAGAATTCTCCATACATATTTTCTAGATGACTCACCACAAAAGGCTTCCTAGAAAACATCGCCACTAAAGCTTTTTGAATAATACACAACATAGACCATTCAGATAATTTGCCACAGAGGCTTTACAAATAACTCGCCGCAAAGGCTAGGTTTAGTTTGCCACCAAAGTACTACATAAAACTATCATGTTTGGTGATATGGAGTTGCTTAAACTCAACGTCGGCTAAGGTTTACCCATCATCACCCAGGGACACGGAGAAACCCTAGTAGGCAAATGCGGCTTTTCTGCCATTTCTAGAATCTGCCATGGCCATGGTCTTTCCACATATTCGCCATACTAGCCTTTTTTCGTGTTTACTATCGCGGTCAACCTCATGTTTACAATCCCGATGGACTACAGTCTTGTCATATTGGCTTTCGTGTTTAGTGTCCTGGGGGACATCATCAAACCTCAATTGTAGGGTCCATAATCATATCATATATTTTCTCGACACTCCGTCCAAACCCCCTTATCCAACCATACATTGTCATGCATCACTCTTTTAACATAATGGACACATTTACACATATTTCACACATACCCTTAACGGAATCATACTTCCCAACAAATAATTTCTCATACATGCTTACGACACATCGTAATTTTCATGCAGTATATCGTGCACTTTAGTATATACATACAGATGCTTCATAGAAAACACATAGACATACATACATACTATAACTCCTCAAGAAGATATGCTCATTTATATGGACATCGACCATACAAATAATCATCATAAGATAAAGTGCAAGAGACGGGTCTAAAGACTCACTAGAGGCCTACCTTTACCTCAGTCTGGAGCTTCTATTTCAATTGTCCTTACCAATCCAGCAGCAGCACCTACTTAAAAGATCATAGAATTTCTATTAGAATCCTCACTTATAGATAGTTTACTATCGTTTCAACTACATGCGACCTCCATGTAGGGCTTTCCACTCACACTCTACTATTCTTACATCTTTTAACATCTTTATTTTTTAACAATCATAACATATAAAACTATAAGACTTAATAGAAGGTTGAATCATTCATTGATTAAACGAAATCTTAGTTCTACCTTAACGAAGAAGAAGAGAAAATTTAGGTTAAAAAGAAAGACCAGAACATCTAGCAGAAAGAAAAACCACTTAGAATGTCCTCCTTCTTTCACTTTTTATACTCTCAGTCCCTCTAATTTTCCTACCAAATCCAAGGGCAAGTAAAAGAAAATTCGGCGAAGATCTGCGCTACTACTGGACTAGTTATGGGAAGGATCAAATCAATCAAATTAACTTCCAACTAATCCAATTACAAGAACCCATGGTGCTCAAGAAAACTGAGCGTACTATACCCTGGTGATGACTCGCGTATGGCGTGCTCTTAAGGACAATTAAGTCTTTTATGGCTTCCTTATACACTTGGTAAGCTCTTCATGCTCAGCCAAAACTCTAGGGCATATTCTTTCCTCACTTGAAGAAGCCATGTAATGAAATCCTTAAATACCACTAACGGCCGGATACTTTAACGCTAGTTTGCACCAATACTCTAATTTGTAAGGAAGTCAGCAGGGTGGTGAGTTGTGCTACCATGGTGCGCCAAAACAGTTAACATGCATGCCTGACTTCCCTTTTTAGGTCTATCATTTTTTGGATGTGACATACTTTCATGATTCAAGATGATATAACATAAATTAACTTTTAGAACATGCTATGATACTTATAATCCTAATGCCTACTAATACATATTATATATTGTAGCATAAGCATATAATCAATGACCTAAGAAAGTATACAATTATCAACGCAAACTAATTTAACTATTTTGGTTAAAGAATGATAAAATCCAATTGCATATACAAAAATCTATCTTAAAGCCTTTAGCTATCAATACCAACTCACAATTTAAAACATTCTTAATCCATTCATTATGACATTCAATATCAAGTTCATTTCATACCAAAATTCGTTTAACATATCGCCCAAATCTCATTATGGAGTCTATCAACTCCTTCATACTCATTTCGCTACTACATTCTATTATTAACCTATTTATTACATTTCTAAGCTTTCTAATTCCAATTATAATTGTTGGGAATCGACCCAATTAAGCAATGAACAAGTAAAAAATAGTGGAAGAAATTGAGAAATTGAACACATAAATTTAATATGGAAAACCCCTCTAAAGAGGATAAAAAATGCTAGCAAAGATAATTTTAATATAATGGCAAAAGAACGTGAATATAAAAAGATGGAAATAAAAACTAAACCCTGAAAATAAAGAACCCTCAAAATGTAAACACAAAATTCTCCAAAAGTGTTATGAATTCTAATATTTTAATGGGTGTCTTTTCTAAGGTTGTAAAAGTATCTATTTATAGGCTAAATTCGAAGGTCAAATAATTATAAAATAATCTAGACTAATTAGTGTTTGACGGAAACAAATAAACAAAGTTTAACTAGGAGATTATCTCTCAAATTTGACTAAAATATAAGTCATACTCAACAAATCTCCACCTCGACTCGTATTTCCACAACACCATCTTTGCGAAATCCTGCCACGGGCCTATCTTAAACTATGTAGGGAATTAATTGAGTCGAATTTGTGCTTAGAAGCTAGAGTGTGCACTGCCAAATCAAAACTAACCCGGTTCTGTTTTTCACGAACACAATTCCCTAACTTTTTAAAACCTGTATCCAATAGAGAATCACTCTTCAACGAAATGATCATAAATTTTTCCTTTCTATGACCAAGTTGTCTTCGCTCCAAATGAGTTGACTTCGATTCCGTAACGGACGAGGGACATCCGATTTCACCAGTCACTATAGAACCTTCCAAAATATAAAGACTGACGGTCTTTTTACCTTTTAACAAAACGAGATCCCCATGAGACACCTTAATGTCACTCAACTCGATATTGATTCTACAACCTTTTGAGTCTAAAATACTTAATAAGATTAGATTCTTTTATAAATCAGGTACGTACCTAACATCTAAGAGTGCCCTAATCATCCTATTATGCATCCTAATTTTAACAGTAGCAATATTGATTACCTTAGTGGATGAATCGTTTCCTATGTCCAAAACTCCACGTTCAACTGAACTGTATATGGAGAACCATTCTTTGTTGGGACAAATGTGGTAAGAACATCTCGAATGTAGGATGCACTCGGACCTAAGCTTGGAGCTATCGCTCCTTGACACTAACAAGAAATCATCACCGCTTTCGTCGGCCAAATTAACACCAGCTACATTATCCTCATTACTCTCAACAACCCTTTTATTTCACAGTTTATAACAATCTGCTTTGCGTGACCTAACTTCTTACTATAGTGACACCTTTTGTCTCTCTTGATGCTACTAAAATGGGAGCTTGCTATCTGTCTTACTATCTGAACCAAGCTCATTGTTGAGCTTGTCTTTACTCAACAAATGACCCTTCACTTTCTCGAACTAGAGTTTGTCTCTGTCATAAATTAGGGTCTCCCTGAAAGACTTGAATGAAAAGGGTAAAGAGCACAATAATAACACAGTTTGATCTTCATCGTCAATCTTAACCTCAACATTCTTTAAATCATTCAGAAGAGTAATAAATTAACTAATATGATCTATAAGAAACTCACATTAATTCATGCGAAATGTAAATAGAAGTTGTTTCAACACTAAACGGTTAGGAAGATACTTAGTCGCATAAAGAGTTTCTAACCTTTTCCACAAGGCGAATAATGTTTTCTCCATCAATACCTCCTACAATACCCTATTCACGAAGGACAACTGGATTGCAGTCAATGCCTTTTCATCAAGCTCTTCCTATTCTATCTAATCTAGATTCTCAGGCTTTTTCCTAATAATGACTTTTTTTCAAACCAATTTGAACTAGAATTGTCATCATCCGAACTTGCCACAGATTAAAATTTGTGACACCATCGAACTTCTCAATGTCAAACCTTGTTGCTGCCATCTCTGAACGGGTTGATCTATAAAAATTAAACTAGCTCTGATACCACTTGTTGGGGATCGACCCGTTTAAGCAACGAACAAGTAAAAAATAGCAGAAGAAATTGAGAAATTGAACACACAAATTTAACGTGAAAAATCCTTCCAAAGAGGATAAAAAACTATGGGTAAAGTTAATTTTACTATAATGGAAAAAGAACGAAGAGTACAAAAAAATTAAACCCCAAAACCCGAAAACAAAAAACACTCAAAACATAAACACAAAATTCTCCAAAAGTTTTATAACTTCTAATCTTTTAATGGGTGTCTTTTCTAAAGTTGTAAAAGAGACTATTTATAGGCTAAATTCATAGGTGAAATAATAATAAAATAATCTAGACTAATCAGAGTTCGACTGAAACAAATAAATATAGTTTAACTGAGAGATTATCTCTCAAATTTGACTGTAATATGAGTCCTACTCAACAATAATATTATACCGGATGAAACTCTAGTAAAACAGACTCGGATACACGAGTTAGTACACCACACTAGACAACTTGTATGAGCTTAAACTACACACACCAGGGCAGTGAAGTTCAAAGCCCGAAGGCATCATATGCAAATACATCCCTCCACCACACTATATTATACTTGATGATCCACAACAAATGTTAGATCATGGTATAACCTATAATGATCTCCGTATAATCACATATCTCGTACAAACGCGCATAAAACCCTATTGGCATGCCAATCGTATCCTAAAATTTAACTAAGTTTACATGGGCATCAATTATATATATAAGTATTTTCATACCTGTAATCATTTTACTCGCATATTCATACCTTATGTTCGGTTACATATGCATTTTCGTACCTTGTACATTATTCTATCGCATGACAATTATTTTGCAATTTAGTACACATATCGTTTCTCGGTCGAATTCATAATCACAATCCCATTTCATCATCAAACACACATATTTCATATTATAAGATACATCTCAATATAATTTTCATATCACAAATCATAATTTTTAGTACTTCATATCATTTCCCATTTTATTCATTTTAGTCCTTTATCTCGATGTTCTATATCAAATTCAATGGAAACGTTTCATAGTATCATAATAGACTCACATCAATTATTCAAAAATCAATAAATATGCATATAAAATAAAACATTTCTATCCCAAATCATAAAGTACAAATTGAGGTTTCGAGCGTCACTCGTCAACAAATTTCACTTTTCTTTTCCCTCTTGACGGTTCGGTCTCATCGTTAGCTACAAATAATCACAAAACATATTTTACAATCATTTTCTAGAAAAATCAAAATTAAATGCCACTTTATAAAGAATTTTCAATTTATTCAATTTAGTCCCAAAAAAATTAGGACAAGCTTAACTTTCAATTTAGGGCCTCAAATTAAAATTTGATTTCACCAAAACTCATTAGAGACCTATTTTCCACCCCTACAAATATTCCATGAAATTTTTGCATTTTATTCAATTTGGTCTCTAATATATGAAACTAACAATTAAGTCTTACAATTTAGTCCTTTTTTATATACTAAGCTTAACTTCTATCAATTTCACACCTAAATATTCAAGAAATCAACTATGAAAACTTTCAAAACTTTAATAGTTTTAAAAATTGATACATGGGCAAGCTAAATCAAGCTCCCATAATCTCAAATCTATAAAAATTAGAAGAAAATGACTCGAAATTCTCAGCTAATTGTATGGCTGAATACTGCAAAACCCTAAGTTTTTTTTTTCTTTTTCTTCTTTGGTTGCTACGATTTTTAGGGAAGAAGATGACCACCTTTAATCTTTCTTCCCACTTTATTTTCTATTTATATTATTTTTTAAGCTTTAATTAATTTTTAGTTAACAAATTTAAATAAATTTTCTTTTAATTTATTTATTATTAAACCAAGTTAATTATTATCATCATTTTTATCACCCATTAATGCATGTTACCTTTGGTTTATTTACTATTTTGATCCTTTGGATAATTGTTATCTAGGTCCCCGAGCCTTTTTCTAGTTAAAAATTTATAACGATTAAACTTTTACGATTTAATCCTTATGCTTAATTAATCACAATTTCAGCTAAATTACTTATCCAAAATTCAATTCGTCTATACACTAACTCTATAAATATCCTTATTTAATATTTATGGACTCAGCTTATGAAAATGGGGTCTTGAAATCGTATTTTCTAACATCACTAGAAATCGGGTCATTACAGATATAGTAGAGGATTCCATGTTACTCACAATTAAACTCCCAACACCAGTCTTTTTTGTGAGCAACAGTCTTACATTTTTTCTACTATTATTGATCCTTAGTAAGGATAGGAGGTCTTTGATTTATAAGTTTACCTCCTAAAGCATTGAGACTCTAACTCATTGACTCCTTAATAGTTTAGTCTAAAGTTACTAAAGTTGGTGACCTAGAGAAATTTGAGTTCTTGGAGGAATGGGAGTAGTAGCACTACTCATATTAACAGTGTCAAAGTTCACAGAAGTACCCTCGTTACCTTATACATGCGAACCTTCACCTTTGCATAGTAAATGAACAATTATTATAAAAACTTGACAATTCAATAAACAATACAAAACAACACACACCAAAACTACCACTAGAAGACCAGTTAAGAGTTTCAATGAGAACATAAAAAAAATCATAGCCTGATGAAACACTCAAGGGACGAATCTTTGTCCTACATTCCTCACTTTTATTATTCATCTTTAATGTGAGTGATTCACTTTGATATAATAGTTTGCTTACTTAGAAAATACAAAAACTTGCAAAAGTAAATACAAAAAATTAGAAAGTTTGAAATAATACCTCTAATATTAAAGTCTGTATTAGAGTCTGCATGAGATTCATAGTCCATCATATCCCCACTTGATGGACCCTCGCTAACAGAAGAAAGAGAACGTGCATCTTTCTTCCTATTTTTGTAAACCTCCAAAGTAAGCCCTTCACTTTCACCAGAAGGTTATTGGGCAACGTCAATAAATTTTACCCATTGAATAGTCTCAGTAACCTTTGCAACCCCAGTCAACTTCGCAACTTTAGTTCCCGTTGTAGCTTTTGGAACCCTCACAGTAGCACTACTACTTTCTCCTTTGTTACTTTTGATTGTCCAATTTGCGCTCAAGATAGAAAGAAAAACAAGACAACCAATCCTTAGGTTCTTTACACAATTCTAGAAGAATATTTTTCTTTACACTATTATCCCCATATGGACAAGCTTAATTACATGGATTATTCTATCGAGTTGAGCTTCGCCAATAGTATTGACATCCACATCATCCTAGCCATTAGGACTTTTTTCCATCAAGAAAAATCACCAAATGTTCCTTAAGCTATGGACTTGCTCATATCTTATGGGAAGACTTGTTTGTAATCTATTCAATTGGGCCTCTTTTATTTCATTTAATGAATAGGGATCCTAAGTACTTTTTCGCTGGAGGGTTTCACCTAGGCAAAAGGGAAACGAAACTCTCCACCAAAACTTTTTTGATCTTGATGTATTTATCCCTCATCAAACGAATATTAATTGTGGTGTTATCAACGAAAACTTTTCCCTTCTTCAAATAGTGAACATTATCAAACCCTTTTGATTACTTTCACTAGAAGAAGTTACCATATATATATCCTCCTGAACATATTCACAGAGGCTTCTTCTACATGTAGTCAACAATCTAAGAAATATGCCATTAATGTCCACCACAAAAAGCCCATCAATTACACAGGAGCTACCCCACATGAATTCAACATATAAAAAAGGGGTTTAAAGGCAAATGAAAACCTATTTCAAACACAAATAGGGGTAACATAAACCAACTATTTTTTGTCTTGTGGTTGTTCATCTCACTCAATCAATGGTTTCCCTTTACAATATCAAACTTGTATTTGAAATTATTGAAACATGTAATTACCCTACATTCTAACAGTTTCCACGTTTTGTCTAACGATGTAAAGCACTCAAATTCCTCACTCTTAGTGGGAGCGCAAACATCCTAGGGGCTATATTTCACTAACGGTAAAATAAAATTAACAAAAATATAAAAAAAAGTAAGAACAATGGAGACCTACCAAATAAAATTGCACTAAAAGAACAAACGAAAGAAATTGCAAAAACTAGACAACTTAGAAAATAAACAATGAAATAAACTACAAACCCTTATCCCTATTTATAGGTTAAAACCAAACTCTAAAAATTTTTCAAAAATTATTAAGTAAGTTATCACGCACTCATGCACGCACAGTTTCCCGTATACAAGAAGCTACTCCAATAAGAAATTAACACGTGCATCCAAATATTAATGTGACGACGATTTCATTTGGAACCTAATAAGTATGTTGTAATATATCATGCGTTTCAAAAAACTTTATAATTAAATATATGTTCATATATATAGATGAACCTATTTACCTTGCTATAAATTCAACAAGCTTAAAACTTTTACACATTTGAAATTCAAATTTCAAGTTTCAAAAATTGAAAGTGAATCTCCCTAAAACCTTTACCTTTTACACCTATTGTGTCACCCTCCCTAAAAAGCTCGCGAAGGTCACTTTATAAGCTTCTCTCACCTAAGGGGGCAATTGTTATACCTTATGTAGTGGACATCGTGGACCTCACAGTATGCCTCACAAACTTGATGGTGTATCCATAAGAGAACCTGATATATGTCTCCCAATGAAGCTAACAACATGGCGAACTTTGAGTTCATTTGAAAACTTCATGCTGGCGAACCTTAGGTTAGACATCTCTGTTAAGATTACATGGACCACATGGAGGCTCAGGGTAATTTATTTTCAGATGTTCTAAAACATCTTATCCTAGGACATAGCATTATCGTCACTACCAAGAGTATCAAATTAGACTTCATTATTAGTGATTAGGACACATAGCTAAGTTTGTCCCCCACTATAAAGGGCTATGCAAACAACTTATACACACTATATACTCACTCTTCCTTCTCCAACTATCACACTCTTCCATAAACAAAGCTCTTTTCTAATTTTCACCTCTCTTCCCTTAATTCATTCATTGTCTTCCTCCCTTGTTCACCTCATTGGTTAACAATAATATTTTTTTCTCAATTATTTTTTTAGTGGAGAAAAAATGGTCAATTGATTAGGTAAAATGAATAACGGTTTGAAACGAGTGATCTTTAAAATACAAAATCTGAAATTTTGTGTGAGGGAGGAAAAAAATTGAGGGTGAATTATTTTTTCCACACCAATGCAGTGACAATAATAGCGACGACGACCTTATTTGCTCTTTTTATTGAAGAGAGAAACACAATGGCGAGTCGAAGCATATGAAGCTTTCTTCTTCTTCTTTTCCTTCTTCTTCTTCTCATTTTCATTCTTCTAATCTAGGGCTTTTGAAAAATTAAAAGGAAAATTAATTAATAAAAAATTAAAAGGAAAATTAATTAATTAAAAGTTAAAATGATAGGTTTAATCAATTAAAAGTTGTTTATTATTATATTTCAATAATAAAAAATTCAAATAAATTCAAATTAGTAGGAAAGCTATATAATTTGTATTTATTTTACGTGGTGTAACTTGATTGAAGCCTTTTTGTTCTTTACATCCATAATACACTTATCAAACTCTTAACCTGTTTGTGAAGTCCAAAAAGCTCCACTGACAGTGTATCAAATAATTATATATATATAGCGTGAATATTTGGTACATTAGCAGTGTACTTCTTTTTATTCCATAAGTAGTCTTAAAAAATTAACATATATATATCTATCTTTTTAAATATATATTTTTAATATTTTACTATATCTCTATAGGACACTTGTTAACCCTTGACCCCACTTGTGGAGTTTAAAAACTCTACTGTCAATGTACGAAATATATATTTATATATATAGTTAGTATTTTGTCCACTATCAATATTTTGTCCATTGTCAGTGGAGTTTTTTTAACTCCACTAACAATGAATGAAATATATTATATTATATTATATTATATTATATTATATTATATTATATTACAAGGTTGTATTTAAAAATAGAAATAAACAAGTAGGTTTACTGCTTGCCTTTTAAATTACATATGGAAATAAATAAGCAGATTTTGTGGAATGGCACACTAACACAGAAGCTCCAACCGGCTAGGGGAGTACGTCAAGGATGTCCACTACACCGTACCTATTCGTTTTATGCATGGAATGACTCGGCCATAATATGCACTTGAGTATCAATTCTGGAGATTGGAAGCCTATTCACTTATCCCGATCAGCTCCTCCCCTATCTCACCTATTTTTTTTTTTGTAAATGATCTGATTTTGTTTGGCCAAGCAGAAGAGGATCAATGATCTGATTTTGTTTGGCCAAGCAGAAGAGGATCAAGCTACAATAATTAAGAGAATCCTAGATAGTTTCTGTGTTTTTTTTGGGCACAAGATCAATGCTAATAAAAATAATATTTGTTTCTTGGATGGAGTAAGTAAGAATATAAGGGATAGATTCTGTAGTATTCTTGGCTTTAGAAAAGTCTAAAATCTTGGGAAATATTTGGGTGTGCCTTTATTCCATGACAGAGTAACAAATAACACTTTGTGGTTTGTTGTTGATAAGGTTCAGAGCAAATTGTAATGTTAGGATGCACGATCGTTATCTCTTGCTGGTAGGGCCACTCTAGCTCAACCGGTCATTTTAGCAATTCCTAGTTACTTCATGTAGTCAATGATGATACCCGAAGGTTTGTGTGAGGAAATTGGGCATATGCTACGTCAATTTGTTTGGGGAACTTCGACTGGTGGCAGGAAAATGGCTCTGGTTAGCTAGGAAGATGTCTGCCAACCTAAAGATCGTGGAGGTGTTAGTTTTCAAAAGTTTCAAGATCATAACACGTATTTTATAATGAAGCTGGGGTTCAAAATTGTGACAGATTCTAAATCTCTCTGGATCCAAATTCTCTGAGCTAAATATGGGGTTATTAAAGGTCTGTCCGACTCATTATCGTGTAGCAGATGTTCTTTTTTGTGGAGAGCCCTTACAAAGGTATGGCTCCTTATTTGTGAGAATCGACTTTGGTCAGTGGGATATGGGAAAAGTGTCAGATGTTGGTAGGACCCGTGGGTAGCAAGTGTGGGGCCTCTTGTTCATATGATTCCTGGTCACATGTATCTTGATTTGGGTAGTGCTTTGAGTGATATGGTTCTTGGTAATGGCACTTGGAATCTGGAGTTGTTTTGACTTTAGTTGCTTGAGGTGATAATTCGTAAGATTACAAGGGTTCCCCTACCGCATTTGGCAGTGGGTACTAATAGAATTATATGGGGAGGTACCTCGACAGGCTTTTTTTTCTATTAAAAGCGCTTATGGAAAACTTTTGGAATCGTCTTGGAAACTGAAGAAAGGTGTGTGGCGCTTTTCTGGAAAGTTTCAAGGACCCCAAAGGGTTAGATTCTTCATTTGGCTCGAGCATTGTTTAGTGTGTGGGGTTTGTGGAGACATTTCAGAAGATATATTGCATGCTATCAGGGATTGTAATGTTGCGTGAAACATTTGGAATCTTTTAATTCCCATTGATCAACAAGAAATTTTTTTATTCCGAAAATTTGCAGGACTGGCTCACCTCAAACTTGCAGAACCGTCATAATTTTTGTTTTGGTGAGGTTGATTGGCAATGTTTCTTTGGGATTATAATTTAGCTTATCTGGAAGAATCGTAACCTCTTCATATTCCAAGGTATTTCTTGGAGTAATGTTGAGTCCATCAAGGTTTCATATAGCTGGGCCAAGCATTTTTCCAATTCTGGTAGAAACCTAACTTGTTCGACTCAGATTCTACCTTCTTGCACACAGTTGGTTGGGAACTGGGCGTGTTTATATACTGATGGCTCTGTCATATATGAGAGTGATTCTGCTACTTTAGGGGGAATTGTGAGAAATAGATTTAATAGATTCTTGGGGAGTTACTCTGTGTTTGAGGCTGAACTTTGGGGAATCTTAGATGGTTTGAGTGTTTTAATTAAACGGGGTTATGATCACGTGATTATTCAACTAATAATCTTGAAGCAGCTACGATTTTTCAAAAGAGACCTACAAAAATACCTAACTCGGCCTTGATAAAGAGGATTTTTCAGTTGCTGACATAGTTTAATCATTGGAGTATTTTGTATATTTCTAGAGAAGGCAATTGAGAGACTAATAGGTAGGGGTAAGCAAAACTCGATTCGACTTGAAAAAATCGAAAAAAATTCAAATTTCGAGTTAAACAAATCGAGTTATTCGAGTTAATCGAGTTATTCGAATCAAGTCGAATTTTTTTTTTCAAATTTCGAGTTCGAATCGAGTTGAGTTTTCAAATTCGAATAACTTGAATAATTCGAATAATTCGAATATCAAACTATAATATTTTACATTTTTACCCCAAACTCCCAAACCTTTTTACTTTTCCCTCAAAACTTTTACTCCTTCCCACTTCCCCCAAAACTTTTACTCCCCTCCCCTCCCAACCCCCCAACATCCATTTCCCACCAAAATTTTACTCTCTTATTTACTTTTTCTCAAAATTTTACTCTCAAAACCTTTTATTTTCTCCCAAAATTTTTACTCCCTCCCACTTTTCCCCTAAAACTTTTATTCTCTTCCCATCCCACCTCCCATCTACCCCAAACCCTCCCCCCTCCAAATTTTTTAATATTTTCCCTCCAAAATTTTACTCCCTCCTATTTACTTTCCTTCAAACTTTTATTCCCCAAAACTTTTTATTTTCCCCCTAAACTTTTACTTCACACCCTTTACTCTCAAATAAAAAATCAAAATTATCCAAAAAAATTACTAAACATAAATAGTAATAATTTTATTTATATCTACTATTTATATTATTAAATTAAATATCACATTTTATATTATTTATATTATTGAATTGTTTGTCATATTGAATATTTATATTAAAATTGAATTATTAGTTGTGCCATAAAATATTCGTGTTAAAATTTTATATTGGTATCAATTTCACATTTTATTTTTAAAATAACTTTTATTAAAAAATCATATTTTTACATTTATATATTTTTTAATTCCAAAATATATAGTGACAAAAATTTGAAGATAATTGAAACAACTAAGCAAGTAAAGCTAACCAATATATAAAAAATTAATAAATAAATTATGAGGTGATGAAAATTAATAAAAAATTTGATTAAGGTGGACAAATTTTATTACGATGGGTGACAGTGGTTACAAGGACCCAAAATTATTTTTTAAAATTTAACTCGAACAAATATATTCGATTCGATTCGATTCGATTCGATTCGATTCGATTCGAATTCTATCCCACTCGACTCGATTCGAGAAAACTTCAAATAAAGTTAGGATGATAAAATGAGATTCAAAAACTCGATTAACTCAAAAATTTTCGATTCGATTCGATCGAATGCTCACCCCTACTAATAGGTTGGTCAAGCTGACACATTGGGGAAGCTACGAGGTGCGAATTTTTGAAGTATTCCCACTTAGGGGATTGGGTTAATGTTTGTAATCCATATTTCCATATTTTGTTTTTATTCTTCAAATTCACCAAAAAAAATTACATATTACCTTTTAAATTATATTAGATAATTTACTTTAAATATTATTTTTTAATAATAAAATTATTTTTATTTCGGTTAATTGTTTTCATATTTTTATTTGTTTGTTTGTACAAATTTGTTAGTAAAACATTGCAAACCTATTCATTATAACCATTCTAATATAATATCTTTTAAATCCAAACCTTTTAAATTTATTTTAATAATTGACCTCTCAATTTATTGTAATAATTTGGGTTAATATAATATTTTTTTCTTGAACTTGACACTTTTTCTTATTTGGTATCTAAACTTAACACTTTTTCTTAAATTAGTATTTAATCTTTTTGGAGTTTAATTTTGGTACCTGAACTTTGACTCTTTTTTTTTAATTTGGTACCTAATCTTTTTTTGTTCGATTTGATACTTGTCAAATGTTTTACAAATTACTCTAATATACTAAAAAAGTTTCTTTTACGAGGTAGCAAAAATAATCAATTTATGACCAACATGTGACAGAAGATATGATATCTTTTTGTATTTTTTATGTTCAATTACTCTTAGTTTTATTTATTTAATTAATTATTTTATTAATTGAAAATAATGAATTTTTTTAATTTGGGTTTTAATTTTTTTCTTATTTAATATTAATTCGTTAAGCATAGCTCAATAATTTTTTTTAAACATGAATTTCCTCTAATATTGACAATATTTTTATGGCATAAAAAATTTTAACGCCGTTCGTATCTTGTGTAATTTGTATAACATTTAATAAATTTAGGTACCAAATTAGAAAAAAAATGCAAAGTTTTGGTACCAAATTGGGCAAAGAAAATGTAGATACCAAATTAAGAAAAAAATGTCAAGTTCAGACACCAAATATTATATTAAACCTAATAAATTGAATATAATATTTTTAAATTTCATAATAAAGCATATATTTTATATACTATATCATAGATTTTTTTATGTTAAAATTAAGTTTATATTATTTTTTTAAAATAATTATATTAATGAGTTATGGGTTATTTACTGTTATTCACATACTAAAAAAAGCTTGAATTGGAAGAAATAAGGTGCTGAGTTATGCAAATTACTTAGAATAATATATTATAGATATAAAATCAAATGTAAGCATAAGAAACGTGTTCAGCAGAATAATAGTGAAAAGAAAACAAAAACCAAAGCCAAGTACAACTAGTCTACTATCCTTTCTGTTTTTTTTTGGACGATTAAAGTCTACTACTTTCTAAGGCTTAAGCGCAGTAGTTTTTCTCAATCTAAAAAAAAAAGCTGGCCTAGAGTTTTAGCTGTTACCGTTGAAAGAAAAGTATACTGACAACCTGCAAAAACAAAACAGAATCTCTTGTATCTGTGTTTGAAGTTAGAGTTGTTCAAGGGAAAACCAACTTTGGGTTTTTGAATTGATTATCTTAGACTCTGTTCTGCTCAAAAGGGTAGGTATGTTAAATATTTTTTTACTTCGGCTTCCATTTGTTCTTGGTGATAGATGATCCTGTGGTCGAAATTCGGGTTGACCCCACCTTTGGGAGTCTTCTTTTTGCAGTTATGAATGTTCAGGAAGAAAAAGAGTAATAATTGGATGTCCTTTTAATCATTCTCTCTTTTTTTTTTTTTGCTTAACTATGTATGTGATCTATCCCTGTTGCTGCTCTGTTCTTCATTCGGTTGCTGGGTTTCACTTTTACTGAATGTTTCTTCATTTTTGGTATATAGATGATGTCTCCAAGACTTAACTTCTGGTCTATTATATTTTAGATTTTTAATTCCTTTTCAGCCTTTGGAGATCCTCTCAGTTCCAAGATATTATATTTTGGTTAGATATCGGGTATCGGATTTGTCTTTTTCTGTTGTTTATCGTGATTAATATTTCTGGTTTCAATTGGTTTGCAGGATTTTGGTGGCGGCTTCTAATTCTCTGTCGGGTTTTTCATGGATTTCAAGTGAAGATTAGATTTGAAGTGCTGGGTTCGTTTCCTGCAAAATAAAATTAGGATTTTCAAATTGAGTTGTATCGGCATCAATCCAGCGGATACTGAGCAAGCTCTAAGTACTTGTTCATAGCTTGAGAATTTATATTGATTCAGTATGAAAATGACTTCAAGAATTGAGATGGATGAAGATAATGACAACAGGGGAAGCATGTGGGATTTGGATCAGAAGCTTGATCAGCCAATGGATGAGGAGGCCGGGAGGCTTAGAAACATGTACAAGGAGAAGGTATGTTTCAATTGTTATTTTCCATTTTGAATTCCTCTCTGTTTATGTCTTTCTTGTCTACATACAAGGTTTGTTTTGAAGCTAATTGAAATAAAGTAGCTCTTGATTCATGTTAATCCGACATTACCATTTTAGGGAAGCTGATTTTATAGCCCTTTCTTTGCATCAAATTGTAGTTCCCAATTCACTCTCACTCTTCTATGCATTTCAAGTGTTTGTCTGAGATGAGATAAATGCAGTCTAGTGTGTATGAATTTCATTTTGCTTTAAATAAATGGGTTTTAATGAGATTATACTTCTTTTGTTATTTGGATCAGTTGTAGTTTCTGATATGGTTTCAATTCCCTATAGAAATCCTCTGCATTATTGCTTCTGCGGCTTGCATTCCAAAGCCTTGGAGTGGTTTATGGTGACTTGGGCACTTCTCCCCTTTATGTTTTCTACAATACATTTCCTGGTAAAATTGAAGACCCAGAGGATGTTGTTGGAGCTCTTTCATTGATTATATACTCCCTTACTCTTATACCGCTCCTCAAGTATGTGTTTGTTGTTTGTAAAGCAAATGACAATGGTCAAGGTGAGCTGATATCCGTGGATGGGGATATGTATGTTATAATTTAATCTGAGACATGATTTTGATAAACAAAATACTTCTTGATGCATCACAGCATGCAGAACCATAGGCTTTAACAATTATTTCTTTCTTTCTTTATCCAAGTGCACTTCAATGCTACTAACACTATATTCATATACTTATCTTTAATTGCTGAGAATGGATCTTTCTCTTTCTGATGTTCACGAGGCACCATTGGAGTCACACTCATCCTTGTTGTCATGCAGGTGGGACATTTGCTCTATATTCATTGCTCTGTAGACATGCGAAAATAAAAACCATTCCTAATCAACACAGGACTGATGAGGAGCTAACAACTTATAGTCGTTCTACATTTCACGAACAATCATTTGCTGCTAAAACAAAGAGATGGCTGGAGAGACATGTGTCAAGGAAGAATGCGCTTCTTATTCTTGTCCTGGTTGGTACATGTATGGTCATTGGTGATGGAATACTCACTCCGGCAATATCAGGTATTTTGTTTATACTCTCTCATGCTTGAACTCCAATGACTAGATAAAAGGATCAATATTCCTGACGTTTCTTGTTGTCTTCTTCCTGTTTGTTTCATGCTCAAGAAGAATTAAAAAAGAAAAAATCTCTACATACATTGACCCTGTTTTTATAAGAAAGTCGATGGAATTTTAGTTACTGCATTATTTTATTTGTCAATTGTTCTTAATTAGTAGCATGAAGGTCTTCCTATATTCTGAAAACTGATTATGCATTTTTTATCAAACCCATCAGATGAAATTTTTCTTATCCACTTGATCTGTTCCTTATTAGTGGAACCATTTGGAGAATAGATGGAAGAATTACATTTCAGAATTTTACCCTGTTAAAGTCTCCATTATGGTTGATATTAAAAAATTTGATACACAGAATAGGTGTGCCTTTTGGAGATATACATATAACCAATCTAGTTGAGTGAAATGACATGGACTGTCTTGCCTGCTATTCTCACAAAAAAATATTTATTTAAAATCTAAGGATAGCTCAACTCTAATCAAGTTTTTTCTTAAATGCAAAAAGTTAATGGCGTCCTAATTATATCTGATAAGTTTTCAGAGACTAATACATTTTACATGAGCAAGCTCATAGAGAACCATGAATTTTGGCAAACACCTTTTGAACTCATCCTCAATGTTCCCTTCCACTATTTCTTGAAAAATGCCGTTTCTCTATCTAATTTGGAAATATTTACTTTGATACTTATTACTTAATGCCAAAACTTGGAAGACTTGCTTATTGAGGCTACCATGCCTACTAAAGCTGAGATAAAAGTATATATTCCGGATGTCATTAACCACCTGCCTTACCATTTATTACCATTGTTTTTTTTTATCAGTATTATATCTTTAAACCAATTTTACTCTCTGGAAGTTGTGTAAAATATTGTTGATATGCTAATGTCAGCACACGACTTTGTCCGCTATCTTTGGCAGTTCTTTCAGCCGCTGGGGGCATCAAAGTGGACCATCCAAGCATGAGCAATGGTATCTCCTTACTGTTCTTTGAACTCAGTCTACAATATTTAGCCACCCTTTTATAATGCCACTATTTATTTTCTTTGTCCATTATGCAGGTGTTGTTGTGGTTGTGGCTGTTGTAATATTAGTAGGTTTATTTAGCTTGCAGCACTATGGTACAGATAAAGTTAGCTGGCTCTTTGCCCCAATTGTGCTTGTTTGGTTTCTTGTAATTGGAGGCATCGGCATTTATAATATTTGGAAGTACGACAGCAGTGTTTTGAAAGCATTTTCACCTGTATACATCTACCGGTATTTTAGAAGGGGAGGGAAAGATGGATGGACCTCCCTGGGGGGTATTATGCTTAGCATCACAGGTAAACTTACTATCATATCTCTATATCCCAACTATTTTCTTTATCAATTTTAACCTCATAAACTTGCAGCAAAGCTGGTGACATTATTTTGATGACTAATGAATCATTACAGGTACAGAGGCACTTTTTGCAGATCTATCTCATTTTCCAGTTGCAGCTGTGCAACTTGCTTTTACTGTAGTTGTATTTCCTTGCCTTCTCCTAGCGTATTCTGGACAAGCAGCCTACCTTATGAGTAACAGGGACCATGTGGTCGATGCATTTTATCGCTCTATCCCTGGTTTGTTCTTATATCTATTTTATGGTCATTTTAAATCCGTCTGATATGGTACTCAGTTGTCTCGTTAATGTGGTAAGTGTCTATTTGCAGATTCTAATTGCTTGTTTAAAATGCAGACAGCATATATTGGCCGGTTTTCATTATTGCTACTGCTGCCGCTATAGTTGCAAGTCAGGCTACAATAACAGCAACCTTTTCAATTATCAAACAAGCCCTCGCGCTTGGTTGTTTTCCTAGAGTGAAGGTTGTACATACATCAAAGAAGTTCCTTGGCCAGATATATGTTCCAGATATTAATTGGATCCTCATGATCCTTTGCATTGCTGTTACTGCTGGATTCAAGAACCAAAACCAAATTGGAAATGCTTATGGTAAGTTCATCCCTGCTTACTTTTATCAAAGTTTCTTAATGCATTTTAGCTTCTTGGGTAAACTTGTGGGATCATTTCAATTTATGCATGTTGTAGCTGAGAAAGAGTTGCCCTCAATTGTATCATAATTTATATTACTGCAGGGACAGCAGTGGTGATTGTCATGTTGGTAACCACGTTACTTATGACTTTAATCATGATTTTGGTTTGGCGATGTCATTGGATTCTTGTCCTCCTCTTCACTGGCTTGTCCTTGGTTGTAGAGTGCACATACTTTTCTGCTGTACTCTTCAAGGTTGATCAAGGTGGGTGGGTTCCTCTTGTTATTGCTGCAGCCTTTTTGCTCATAATGTATGTTTGGCATTATGGTACACTGAAGCGATATGAGTTTGAGATGCATAGTAAGGTTTCGATGGCATGGATTCTTGGGCTTGGCCCTAGTTTAGGGCTCGTTCGAGTTCCTGGAATTGGATTAGTATACACTGAATTAGCAAGTGGTGTGCCTCACATTTTCTCCCACTTCATAACTAACCTACCTGCGATCCATTCTGTTGTTGTTTTCGTCTGTGTGAAATACCTTCCTGTCTACACTGTTCCAGAAGAAGAAAGATTCCTTGTAAAACGGATTGGACCGAAGAATTTCCACATGTTTCGCTGTGTTGCTAGGTATGGCTACAAAGACCTTCACAAGAAAGATGATGAGTTTGAGAAAAAGCTATTTGATAGCCTCTTCTTATTTGTGCGGCTCGAGTCAATGATGGAAGGGTGTTCGGATTCGGATGAATATAGCTTGTACGGGCAGCAAACGGAGAGGTCAAGAGAAGGTCTGTTGAACAACAATGGCAATGGCAACACAATTACTTCCTATGCAGATACCACAATTTCATCAGTGGATTCAATTGTGCCCGTGAAATCTCCGATGCAGGGGAGCATGACGGTGAGATCGTCAGAGCACGTAAGCAGCCAGACGGAGACAGATGAGTTAGAATTTTTGAATAGCTGTAGGGATGCAGGGGTGGTACACATTCTGGGAAACACAGTGGTGAGGGCAAGAAGGGAATCAAGATTTTACAAGAAAATAGCAATCGATTATGTATATGCATTTCTTAGGAAGATATGTAGGGAACATAGTGTGATATTCAATGTTCCTCATGAGAGTCTGTTGAACGTAGGGCAGGTATTTTATGTGTAAGTGTAAGTGCAAGTGCTTATTTTTGCTGATTTAATAATAAATAAAAAAAGGAGTAAATTACATTTTAACCTATTCATTCGACTCCACCCCAAGTAGATTTCATTGAAATCCTTTCTTAGTGGGCAGTTGTTACAAATCCAAGTATTTTGATGTCAACTCAAATAAACCTCAAAATTGGATTTTAATTTTCATGAGAGTTATCTTGGTCTCAGGTTTTAGAAAATTCTGAAAGATTTGTTTTCACAAAAATGTTCAGATTTTGAAAAGAAGAAAAAACAATTTCTGAAATATTTGAGTTTTTTTTTAGAAATTAAGTGTCGAAAAAAGATGTGTTAGAAATTTTAAGTTACAAAATTGTTTGATATATCACTTAAAATTAATTACGGAATATAATTAGATTTACTTGTTATTTTTTACATTTTTCTATAGAAAATTATCAAACTTGTGTACAAAGTTAAATTATTGAAAATATTAATTTTCAATTGATTTAATTTTCCAATGGTAAATCAAACAAGCCTTAGTACTTTAACAAAATTTTCAAATGCGGTACCTATAGTTTCAACTTGTCCAATGTGGTACTTATACTTTTATTCCGCAACTCAGTATCTCACTTAACCGGTGTTAATTCCTAACACAAATTGACATGTGGACCAATGGAGGAGTGCCACATGGCACTATTTGTCAGAAAAAGTTCAAAATGAGGGACCTACAAACAATTATACTTTTTTTAAATTTAACATTTATTTTCCTTTTCTTATAATTTAATTACAAAACGAAGCATTCATTTAATAACCCAATTGAGGCTTCCTTTGGATTCATCGGGCACACAGTGCGTTGGAATCTTTCAGTATAATTTTGTCTTGGTTTTTAATCTCACTGCACCACAGTTATTTGGATGGTTGTTTGGGACACTTGCAGTGACATAAACGTGCTGCACTGGATAGAGATTTCTTGATGGTGCTAAAAGAACCAGTCCACTTAGCTAGCTTTCTAAAATACAAAGCAAATTTAGGGTGAGTTTGGATAGGTGATTGAGTGTGGTGCAGTGCGGTGCGTTTAGCTTACTTTTTGTCTTACGCTACAATATCGCTACAGTATCTAATCTCACCGCCACCACTGTTTTTACACTAATCGCAGGTAAACTTACCGTCATCCAAACCCAGGTGGTATGTTTACCTACGGTTAATGTAAAAAAAAACGGTGACGGTGAGATTAGATACTGTAGCGTGAGACAAAAAGTAAGTTAAACGCACCGCATCGCATTGCACACACAAATTTGGATTCATGTGGTCAGATTATAATGCGAAAAGACAACTTATATTAGTAGATAATTTAAACAGTCCACGGTCTTATCGAAACTAAGTAAATCGATTGAAAGATTATTATGTCGTCTATCAAGTCTAGTTGATAAAATGTCTTGTCTTGGACATCAAAGCGAAATACTTTCAAAAGATAAAGACCTAGATTTTATTGTCTGAATTAACAATACATCGGACAAGACCCAAGTTGAATTTATCCTATATCTGTTTATTAATTTATTCACTTGTGACATTTATAGTGTGACATATCATAATCCTGAGTAGATGATGGACTATATATGCGTGACGTATACTTTAATGTAAGTAAAAGTTTGAGTTCAAATAAATAAAGAATCGAAAACTTGTGCATTAGGTATACGACTTTTGCATGATGTGGCATCATTCCACAACAATGGAATTCATAACCTACTAAAGGATAAAATATATCCTCTCATTGGTATTACATGATTGATGAAAAAAAAAACATGACCATGAGTCATTAGTCATAAGACATAATTTACTTACTATGTGTTAGTAATTGACTTTTTCCTATCGAAAGATATAATGGAAACCATGAGATAAAATAGGATCATACTAGGAGAACAAATTTTATTCAAAGAAATTAAGGATATCCTATAAGGGTAACACACTTATGACAAGGTCATTGGACGAGTACTTAAAAAAATAGCTTTCATAATGGTATATAATAAGAGACAAGTCAGTCATGGTACTATAGTGGAATGACTTCATGATTAAATAAGTTGCAATTAATAGGTGAAGAGTCGTAACTTAATTACAAATTATTTGAGCTCTAATTATATATGTCCAATTACTCATTACACTAACTCGAGATAACTCAAAATGAATTGCATATAGAATTGATGGATTGGGGAATGAATGAAATCAATAAGTATAGATAACATGTATCATTATCCGTAGTGAATGTGTTTTCTCACTAAATATAAAAAATGATTTAAAAAATTAATTTAATTTCATCAAATTATTATTTAATTAATTGTAATTAAACAATTAAAATTGGAAGTGAAAATTAAATTAATTAGGAGTCATATATTTGTTAAATAAGGTAATTAAATTAATTTTCTCAATTCTAATATAGTATAGTAATCATGACTTAAATAGAAATATATTTGGGTTGAGAAATTTATTTATTTAAGTTAATTAATTAAATTAATTAACTAATTAATATTTTGGGTAATATAAAATATTTAATGGGTTAGATAAATTATAAGTATTGGATAACACAAGTAGACCTAGTTACTTGGTAGGGGCGGCAAACCCTAGTATTTTACTAAGGGTGTCGCGACCCCTTGTATTCCAGTTCTATTAGAACATTGTATTTCTATTAAAATATTTTTTTAATTAAACCTTATTCGAAAGAACTCTTGTATCATTTCTCTGTAAAAAGGAACTATGAGTTAACCTATGGACATACGTAATATACACTTTTTGAGCATTGATATTCTTTCGAAAAATAGTGACAATTTATTTTAGAGAATAAATTCAATTTTTCGTAAGAAAACTCATAGTTTTCGGTTAATAGAGAGAATTAACTTTTCCATTAAAATTTAAGTAAATTTTCATTCTGTGTATTGGTTTGATTCGTTTGAGTCCACATTCAAAGTGATTCGAGGTTCAAAGATAGCGAAAAAGATCGATCGGTTGAAAGTCGGGAAATGACTTAGATCGCCTTCGCACAAATCACAAGTATAATTTAGGTTAAAGATTATTACAATAAATATCACAATGGGATCAATTTGAAGAAAAAATTTAAACTTCTGGTGTGCCTAAAAATATTATTTTCTAAACCGATTTTCCAACAATTGAAATCAGACTATTAATTTGAGATAAGAAGTGACATTCTTAGATTATATACATGTTTTGGATTATTATATATGTGAATGAATGCATGAAATATTTTATAAAGTAATTTTATCGAATGTTGTGATTTCTAGAAATTAGATCGCTTGTAATTTAGGATTTTCCATAAATTTTAGGTTTATAATTAGATCGGGGACTATCATCTTCCCGAAATTTAATTTTTAATTTTATTTTATTTTATTTTTGTAAATTTTAATTTTTAATCTTATTTTATTTTTGTAAACTTAAAAAAAATTCATGTAAGCCGAAAATAAACTAGAAATTTTTGTAAGCTAAATTTTTTAGCGAATCAGAGAAATTAAGTGATCGACAACATGACCGAAACCAAGCGAGACAACGAAAACCCGACGGAACCAATGGCGGAGAAGATCGACCGGTTAAAGCTGGGAAAAAACCTAGACCGCCTTCGCACAAAGTATAGGTATAATTTTAGTTAAAGTTTATTACTATAAATATCACAAAATGTTTCATTTTAAGAAAAATTTCAACTTCTGTTGTGCCAAAAAATACTATTTCTAAACCAATTTTTTCAACTATTATTATCAAAGCCATGTTGTGCTACGTTTATAATATAAACCGATATTAAATTTTCACTCTTTCTTTTGATTAAATTGAGATAAGAAGTGTCATTTTTAGATTGTATCTAAGTTCAATGACTAAAAGAGAAAAAAAATTTAAATGGAGGGCTAAAATAACTTTTTTGTAAAGTTGGAAGGGCAAACTAGACCTGATCATGGGTCGGGCCACCCGCCCTAGCTCGAAGGTCCGCTCGAAAAGTGGGAGGGTTTGGGCAAAAATATAGGCCCGAAAAATAGGCTTGTACAAAAAATAAAGCCCATTTTCTAAACAGTCTAGGCCTCGAGTAAGATTTTTTGCCCGACTCGAATTTGCTTAAATTTTTTCACTGTTATTTTGTTGTTGTTGTTGTTGTTGCCATTTTGCTATTATATTACTACTATTTTGTTGTTATTGTTTGGACATTGCATAACTTTTGTTTTCTTATTAATTTTACTACTATTTTAGAGACATTTGTTTGTTAAGTTGCAACTATCTTAATGTTATTTAAGTATAAAGACTTTTTTTTAATGTATTTTCAATTTGTTGTGAAACATTTATTTGAATGTTTTTAGTGTATTTTGATGTATTATATTTTAAATTTATTTTTATATAAAAAAATTAATGTGGGTCCGGCCAAGCCGGGCTTGGGTTTAGCATTTTTTATCTAAGTCAGGCTTGACAAAATTTTAAGCCCATTTTTCGGGTCAAGTCGAGCCTGAGCCTAAAAACGGGCATAAAATTTTTCATTGGCCCAATTTGAACCTAGCCCGACCCATGACTCGGTCTAGGACAAACAAGTCAGTATGTCTTTTATTTACTTGTTTATTTAATTAGGCTATAAGCTAGAGTTTGTACAGATTCCTTTAGGAGATCACAAATTGATGGATATAAATATGGTAAACTACACCCAAGGTCACTCTAAAATAGGACAAATCCTATTTTAGTCACTTTAAATTTTTTTTCTCAATTTAGTTATTCTAATTAAGATAATTGTTCGAATTAGTCATTACTGTTAAACATTTTGTTACTCCATGTTATAAGGAACAGAGAAAAGAAAATATATGAGAATAAAGGGGGAGAAATTACTTGTATTTCATCTTTTTAGTTAGTGTATTTATAGTCAAATCTAGGGGTGAGCATTCGATCGAATCGAATCGAATCGAAAATTTTCGAGTTAATCGAGTTTTCGAATCTCATTTTATCATCCTAACTTTATTTGAAGTTTTCTCGAATCGAGTCGAGTGAGATGGAATTCGAATCGAATCGAATCGAATATATTTGTTCGAGTTAAATTTTAAAAAATAATTTTGGGTCCTTGTAACCACTGTCACCCGTCGTAATAAAATTTGTCCACCTTAATCAAAAATTTTTTTAACTTTCATCACCTCATAATTTAATTATTATTTTTTTATATACTAGTTAGCTTCTTTGCTTACTTAGTTGTTTCAATTATCTTCAAATTCTTGTCACTATGTATTTTGGAATTAAAAAATATATTAAATGTAAAAATATGATTTTTTAATAAAAGTTATTTTAAAAATAAAATGTGAAATTGATACCAATATAAAATTTTAATACGAATATTTTATGGCATAATTAATAATTCAATTTTAATATAAATATTCAATATGACTAAACAATTCAATAATATAAATAATATAAAATGTGAAATTTAATTTAATAATATAAATAGTAGATATAAATAAAATTATTACTATTTATGTTTAGTGATTTTTTTTGGATAATTTTGATTTTTTATTTGATTGTAAAGGGTGAGAAGTAAAAGTTTAGGGGGAAAATAAAAAGTTTTGGGGAATAAAAGTTTGAGGGAAAGTAAATAGGGGGAGTAAAATTTTGGAGGAAAAATATTAAAAAAAATTTGGAGGGGGGAGGATTTGGGGTAGATGAGAGGTGGGATGGGAAGGGAATAAAAGTTTTAGGGAAAAAGTGGGAGGGAGTAAAAATTTTGGGGGAAAATAAAAGGTTTTGAGGGTTTTTGGGAGTAAAATTTTGAGAAAAAGTAAATGGGAGAGTAAAATTTTGGTGAGAAATGAATTTTGGGTAGATTGTGGGGTTGGGAGGGGAGGGGAGTAAAAATTTTGGGGGGAAAGTGGGAAGGAGTAAAATTTTTGAGGGAAAAGTAAAAAGGTTTGGGAAAGTTTGGGGTAAAAATGTAAAATATTATAGTTTGATATTCGAATTATTCGAATTATTCGAGTTATTCAAATTCAAAAACTCAACTTGATTCAAACTCGAAATTTGAAAAAAAAATTCAAGTTGATTCGAATAACTTAATTAACTCGAATAACTTGATTCGTTTAACTCGAAATTCAAATTTTTTTCGATTTTTTCGAGTCGAATCGAGTTTTGCTCACCCATAGACAAATCTATACAGTCTAAATAAGGAAAAAATAAATTAAAACCCTAAAATCAATCCTAAGAATATGTAACACTCTCCCTCAAGTTGGAGCATAGATATTGGTCATGCCCAACTTGTTACATAGATAGTCAACCCTATTCCCATTAAGTGCCTTTGTGAACATATCAAAAACTTGTTCTCATGTCTTTACATAACCCATGGAAATTGACTTATCCAAAATTTTCTCTCGAATAAAGTGACAATCAATTCAATGTGTTTGATTCTTTCATGATAAATCGAATTTGAGGCTATATGAAGAGCTGTTTGATTATCGCATAAGAGCTTTCTTGGTGACAAATGCTCTAACCCAATTTCAATTGACAGATGTCGTATACACATGATTTCACATGTGGAATTGTGCCATAGCCCTATACTCTGATTCTGCACTAGATCGAGATACAATATTCTGCTTCTTACTCTTCCATGATAGTAAGTTTTCACCAACAAAAACTAACCGCCTCCCGACGTGCGTGTAACATCCCTAACCTGTGTTCGTCGCCGGACTAGGGTTACGAGGCATTACCGTACAAGACACAGTTTAGTACGGCCATTTATCACTTTTCATGCATCAAAGAATAACTATTCATTTATAACATTATCAAACTCAAATATCCACAATTCACTTATACTAAATTCGATTACATGAATCATAAAGCAAATCCAATTCAGTTGTACTTTACTAATCATGAATCACAATTAAGCATACTTCAAAATTCAACCATTACAATTCGATTACCAATTCTAAATTATGAATCAAGCTAACATACATCAAAAACTCAATTGAACATGTTCCATAATTATAAAATTCGAACTAAAATTGTATACATCAAAGCCATGTGCACGTACTTACTAATTAAATTATAATCAAGCATATATCCTTACTTTCCATATACAGAAAATACATTAGTACATAATATCATTAGCTAAATATCAAACGTTTCATTTCATTACTTTTGTATATGCACATAATGAAACCAATCGAATCAATATATACAACTTAATGTCCATTCACGTATACTACATTAGCAACATTACAATATAATCGAACATACTTTTAATGTCATTATAATATACGCATTTTACCCTAAATACAAAAACCATTTCTATGTATATCTACCGAACCAATATTAACCTAATTCATTAAATATTTCATAACCATACCAATTTCACTTGTTATACATATTAATCTATATTTAAACTTCCATACGGCATAATAGGTATGCGTATATAATACACATAAACAAGCATCTCCATTTAACACATTCAATTATGATTATTACCAATTTTAAACACTAGTGCCGAAACAATTCATACCAAAGTACCTATCTGTCATATACCAAATTATTTAACCTCATATATGGCACATTTTAAAACTCAAATATTAAACCTAACCTTTTGATCTTTCATTACCGAACCTCAAACAAAGCATATCAACCAAAGCAATCATATAACATATTCAATATTTGCTTCCACCAACTGTACCTAGCTAGCCAACCATTCAAGCATAATATATGTACATACTTTGCCATTATAACCGAATCAAAACAAACAATACATAATCGAATATTTAATCATCATTTTACCTCATTACTAAGTCGAATTGTAGAATCATCCACAAAGGCATAACATACCATGTATCAAGCTTATCAAAGATGAACTAATCATAAGCTATTCATAACATTACTCAATCAAGACATATAACCAAAATACTATACTTACCAGCCATTAAACATTCTAACCAAAATGAGTTTATACCATGACCGAATATACACAACACTAGCATCATGATCAAGCCATTTTTGCATGGCTATATATATACAATTATCAAAACCAAACATAATAAAACTAATCTATACATGCCATATGTTCAAATTTCTAAGCTTTCAAAATACCGAGATTGAGATCGATAGTGTGATAGACTTCCTTGACGATCTCCGAGCTTGTAACTAGCTTCTAAAATATAATAAACAATGAATGAACAAATACACAGTAAGCTTAAATAGCTTAGTAATTTGTAAGCAAATAGTTTTCAAAGTACACAAACAAACTATACAAGTAGGCTGAATTTTACAAATCTTGTACACATACATATATACTCATATATAAGTAATTCATTCATATTTTCATGCTATACATAATACTTACCTTTATTTTCAACTTCGTATAATTCAAACATACCTGAAATTGTTCAATTCAAACACGCATTCGGTTTTGCCATATAATTTCCCGATATACCATTTAGATTCAAAGAAAAGATGCTCGGATTGCTCAAAAGCTCGTACAACGCCAACGTCCCAGACGTGGTCTTACATGTAATCAAATAACGATGCCACTGTCCTAGACAGGGTCTTACACATAATCATATACGACGCCAATGTCCCAAACATGGTCTTACACGTAAATCTCAAATCGATGCCAACTTCCCAGACGTGGTCTTACACGATATCACATTTCAGCATTTCTGTGATTCGTATGGTTATCGGATGTCGTAAATTAATCGAATTAAACTCGTAATTAATTTTCCTATGTTAAATACAATTCAGCATTGTAGTATACATATATACATACATTTCGATTCAGCTATGTATAAATTAAATACATTAAACTTAACATCAATTATTCACTTACAAACTTACCTCGGACAAAGACGAACGATACGGAATGACTACTCGACCACTTTTGATTTCTACTATTCCAAATCTGATTTCTTCTTTTCTTGATCTAATTCAATAAAAATTTGGCTTGTTTATTCACATATCCATTCAAATTCATCCAAAAACACATAAATGGGCAAATTGCATTTTAGCCCCTAACATTTCACATTTTTCAATTTAGTCCCTATTTTAAAACAACTCAAAATATTTAAAATTCCAATATACCCTAGTTAGACCAAATCTACCTTAGGTCTCTAGCAACCCAATTTTATCATTTATTTCACATTTTGACCCCTCAATTTACAAAATTTACAATTTAATCCTTAATACACATTTTTACTAAAAATCACTTAATTAAACATAATAATCTATCAACAAAGATTTATTTTTCATCATCAAACCACAAAAATCTCAAGCTATCAACAATGGAAAATCACAAAATCCACAACCAATTCAAGAATTCAAGCATGGGTTAGCTAGTATTCGAAGCAACGATATCAAAAACGTAAAAATTATCAAAAACCGAGCAAAGAACATACCCAATTTAAAGCTTCAAAGTGTCGAACCTAAAACAACAAAAATGGCTTCTTTCTTCTTCAAGTTTCAGCAAAAACAAAGATGAATGCATGGCCATTTTGTGTTTTATTTAATTTAATTACATTTATTATACATTTACCATTTTAACCTTAATGATATAACTTTAATAATTAACTATCCATGTCCATAAAAGTCCACTCATAATTATAATGGTATAATATCAACATAAGGACCCCACATTATAAAAGCCATAACAATATAGCACTTTAACAAATAACATGCAACTTTTGCATTTTATGCGATTAAACCCCTTTTATCAAATTAAGCACACAAACGGATAAATTTAATCACGAAAATTTCACACATGTCAATTCACATACTATAAGCATGGAAAATAATATTAAAATATTTTTCTGACTCAGATTTGTGGTCCCAAAACCACTGTCCGACTAGGGTCTAAATCGGGCTATTACGGTGCGAATGTCGAGAGTGTAAATATTGCAACTAAAGATATGAATTAGGCGGTGCCCGCAAGTATATGGGTCAGGTTTTAATATAGTTTGTTTACAACTAAACACTTAGTAAGTATTCCGAGGATCGTACCCAGGGATTGTTATTTGGAGAAAGTTATTATTAAGTTAATTACCGAAAATAATTACTAATCTATTAGACTCACAAATTACTAATGTAAATTCCAAAGCAAGATAATAATGATAAACTAATTAAATTAAACTAAAACTAAATATGTCCATAGGTTAAGCTATTGGCTTATCATTTTCTTAGTTTCAACTACGTGAGCTATTTTCGACTATATCCAATTACGATACTTGAATATTAATTAACTTCCAGTTTAGGGATTTAACTAATTAGCTAGTAATTAACCTAGTTATTACCTCCCAACCTCTAACTAAACTAACTAGTCAGCATAATTTACTTATCTCCCGACCTTACAAATTATACTGGGATAGATTAAGGGATTCTTGGTAGACTTATCTCTGGACCTCATCCTACCTGTGTTACTTCCTAGGGTCATCAATCCTAGGGTTTACGTACTCTTAATATAATTCAACCAATCCAAATTAAACCCTATCCTTTAGTTAATTAATTATGTTAAAACAGTTGAAACATGCGAGATATGTATAAAGCATAAACTTATTCTAATATTTACACAAACATTCAATTAACAGAGTTAAGGAAAAAATATAAATAATAGAATAAAAGAAGAGATGGAGAATACTCATGGATTAATCGATGCAAAATCACGGTTCCGGAACAATCTCTACCCGCTACAATCTCACTTAAGTAAACATAAAAGAAACTAAAGCAAAAATGAAAAACAAAAGAAAGTTTGAAATCTAATATGTGTAATTTGTTCAACTCCCCCTTAATCTAGTTATAATTTGTTTATATAGACAAAAATAAAAAAGACTAAAGTGCTCATTTGTTTATAATGAAAATTAGGGTTTTAAGTTGTAAAAGACCCCTAATTGCCCTTTAAAAATCTCAACCGATGCGTACATGAATTTTTTGCCACACAGAAGCGGTGTTGCAACATCTGAATCTTATGTTGCAACATCTAATCGGTGTTGCGGCATTCGGTTATCGGTGCTACAACATTTGTAGTAGTTCTGTCCCAAAACTTTGTTTTTCTTCTGTCTTCGATGTTGCAACATCATTTTCAGTCCGAATGTGTACTTTTAGCTACCAATCCATCCTACATAGCTACATAACCTATTTAGATATCAAAACATTGTAAAAACAATAGAAAAACATAATTTACTAAATCAAATGATAAAAACATAAATAGATACTAAAATGTCTTGATTTAGCTTATTAAACATACTAAAGTCAGTGAAAAGGGATGTAAATAATAGCCTAGATCGTGGCAGATCAAAAACACAACACCCAGTAGTAGATCTTCGATCTGTTAGATTTGGTGCCCTAAGTGTAGTATATTCATTTGTAAACTTGTATTTTTTTAATAGATTGATTAATAAAATGATTCATAAATTACATTAATATTCTTTATACAATGTCCTCATGTGGTTTTTGCACACAAAGTAAAATAGAAACAAATATTAGTTCACTGGTTGTTTAATGTTTAAAATAATACTAAGCGGTATTATATGGTCGGATCTTATACAAAAATACAACTTATATTAGTAGAAAAACCTAAATATGTCCTTAGTCTAATTGGAAATGAGCAAACTGATCGAAAGACTAATATGTCCTCTATCAAGTTCAATTAGAAAAATATCTTGTCTTGGGTATCAGAGCGGATGACTCCTAAAAGATGGAGACATAGATGTGACTAACTGGACTGATTGTACATCGGATTAGACCCAAACAAAATAGATCCTGAATCTGTTTATGGATTTATTCACTTGTGACGTTTATAGTGTGACATGCTTTAATCCTGAGTGGATGATGGACTATGTATGCGTGACTCATATACTTTGATGTAAGTAAAAGCCTGAGTTCAAATAGATAAGGAATCAAAAGCTAATGCGTAACCCAAGATAAGGTTAAATGATATCCTCTCATTGGCATTACAAGATAGATGAAAAGTAAATGTGGTCGCGAGTCGTTTATTTTTTTTATGAATGACTTAATTACTTTTTTATAGTAATTGAGTTCTCATGAAAGAAGATGTAATGGTTACCATGAGATAAAATAAGATCATATTGGGAGAATAGATTTATCCCCAAGAGATTAAGGATATCTTATGAGAGTAACACACTTGTGACAAGGTCATTAGACAAGCACTGATCGAGTAGCTTTCATAATGGTATGTCATTAGGGAGAGCTCATTCACGATACTATAGTGGAATGACTTTGTGACTAAATAAGTTTATACTTAATAGACAAAAAGCTATAACTTAATTATAAATCATTTGATCCCTAATCACATATGTTTAATTGGTTCCTCCACTAGCTCCTTGAAACTAGAAATGAATTGCATGTTGAATCAAATGAACATAAATTGATAGAAATGGTAAAGTTAAAGAAATGAAAAACATTCAAAAATGAATGTGGTTTTCTCACTAAGTATGAAAATGACCTAATAATTAATTCATGGTTTTTTGAATTATTATTTAATTAATTAATTATATAATTGAAGTTCAAAAAATAGAATTAAACTAATTGGTCATTGTGAATCTGTTGAATGAAGAAATGTTAAATATATTCTCTCATAGATTATTTTACAGTAATGTTGTCATGATTTTAACAGAATCAAAATTGAGTTGAGAAAAATATTTAATTGGGAAATTAATTAATTTATTATGTTTATTTTTGGAAATAAAAAACATGTATTGGGTTGGATTGAATTATAAAGTATAGGGTTAAAAGTCCAGGAAACATTTATAATTGGACCAGATATGGGAGAAGCCCAAAAGCCCTTCATGTTGGATACATAGGACGACAAAACTTAGTATATTTAATTAGGGTTGTCGCCCCTCTCTCTCCTAGTTCAACTAGGAAGTTATTTTCTATTAAATAAACTTCAATTAACTCAACAAGGGTTTCATAAGTTTTACACAACTTTGAGATATTGTTATTCTACCGATTATAGTGAGAATTTAATTTCTAAGTATAAATTCTATTTTCCAGAATAACAATTCTACTAGTTTCTATTAAAGAGAGAAATTTACTTTCTCATTAAAAGTAAAGTAAATAATTTCTAGTTTTGTGTTTGATTCAAATTTGTTCGAGTCCACACTCGAAACAATTCGTGGTACGTGAAGAAGGTCATTTGGTTGAAAACCGAAAATAACACGGATCCTTCTATCCCAAAGCACAGGTGCAATTTCAGGAAAAAATTTATTGTAATAAATATCACAAACCAACTCAGTTTTCAAATTTTTAATTTTTTGCTATGCAAGAAAACCTTTTTCGAACCAGATTTTTTCCAAATCATATTCACATATATTCATATTTGATACCATTTCATAAATATCATTTTAACTCATTATCAATTATCGTGTTCATACTTTATAACCCCTAATAACCAGACTTAGACTCAAGATGGATACACGGATTGCCTAACCAACACACCAATTTGGCACCTAGTGCCTCATCAGAACGTTCGAAGCATAAGTTTGTGCACAACACTCATCAGTATAACTGAAGTAAAATGTGTGCCTAGCACTAATCAGTATAACTAAAGTAAAATGTGTGTCTAACACTCATCGAAACATCAGAAATAATATGCATCCAGCGCTCGTCGGTATATAATCAAGTATAATGTGTGCATAGCACTCGTCAGAAGGTTCGAAGTAATATGCGTCTAATGCTGATCAATATATAATTGAAGCAAAATGTGTGCCCTGCACTCATTGAACATCCAAAATAATATGCACCTAACACTTATCGATATATAACCGAAATACAATTTGAACTCGATCTAATTCTATGACATGTCAATTATATCTGACTCTTCTCAAACCGTTAATAGGGTACCAATGTGCAATTACATTATTCAATCTCATACATATATCATTTCTCATTTAATTTCATAATCACATTTCAATCCATCATCAATTCACAACTTTCTCATATCACATAACATGTTTCAATCCATTTTCATATCACATATTATGTATCAATTAAATCATGTTACTTTCTATTTTGTTCAATTCAGTCCAACATCAATCACAATGAATTAATTTATACAACAATCATGTACTCACCTCGATACTCAATCATTCAATTAACATGAATATGAAAACACATATATTGATCTCGAATCATAAAAGTACAAATTGAATGCTTATTTCACTTGTCGACGACTCTTGTTTTTCCTTTCCCTCTCGACGGCCTAGTGTCGTCCTTAGCTACATATGATAATTTAAAAAATAAACAATATCAAATTTCATCCAATTCACATTCAAATACAAAACCAAGCATATTTTACATTTTTTTTCAATTTAGTCTTTATACGCAGGATATGCATATCTTTTGATATTTAGCATCAAATTAAAATCTAATTTCACATTATTTCATTAGGGACCTTATATTTTCTATTCATAGCATAATTTCATGATATATTTTCAATTTATTCCCTAATGTCACAAAGTTAACTATCAATCTTATTTAGCTTTACAATTTAGTTCTTATCATGATATAAATTTAATTTCTATCAATTTCAAGCCTAATTAATCAATTTCTCAACAATGGCAACTTGCTAAAAACTCAACAATTGAAAAAATTGTTACATAGGCTAACTAAATCAAACTCCCATGACCATAAATCTATAAAAAATTACATAAAAAATAGCTTGGTTACCTTTAGATTTTAGCTTGGCCGAATGTATTGAAGGAGCTTGAAGCTTTCTTTATTTCTAAATAATGGTGGACAATGAGAAGAATGAAGATGATGTCAATATATACTTTCTTTCTTTTTTCTTTTATACATGGGTTAACCTTTAATTAATCTAATTAATATTATTTAATTAATTAACTAAAAAATAATTAAGCCTAATCTAATAATAATTTAATCTAAGTGGGTTTTAACATCATCATCATCCACTAGCTCATGCCAAAAATTAGTTTATTAACCTTTTTGGCCCTTTATATAATTGCTATATAGGTCTTCAAACATTTTCTTAATTAAAACTATACAATAATTGAACTTTTACAATTAGTCCTTGAATTCAAAATTAACTACTTTTTCGGCTAAATTATTTAACCGAACTTTATTATATTTTCATATTAACTTCATAAATATTTTTATTTTATATTTATGGACTAGTTTACAGAAATGGAGCTCCAAAATTACATTTTTCAGCTCTACTGAAATTTGGGTCATTACAGCACTTCGTCACAAGATCTTGTAAAAGTCAATGATTGAGAAAAAACGAGATGGTGCAATTTAGGTCACGGGTAAGTTTACTGACAAATATTAAATTAAAGGTTAGGTTAGGTAAATTTAATATCAATGATAAGGTGATGGATGAAGTTAGGTTAATACTTCTAGAACCAAAAAAATTTATAGATGGATCCATCAACAATAGTACTTTAATTTATAGGTGGATCCATCAAAAAAATTTATAGCTGCAACTGTACTTTCTTAAAAACAAATTAGTGGTGTGCTATAAGCCTATAATTAGCGTCTTTTATCATCCAATTCTTGGTATGCATATGTTCACAAAATCATTCCTTAAAGTAAGGCGTATCAAATCTCCATTATGATTTTTAATTTTTATGTTTCATGCATGTTCTGTAAAAGGATTTAAAGAAGAATTCTCATTGTCTTGCCGAAGAATTCTGTTTTCTATATTTTAAAATAATAAACCAATATTGCTTAATATATTTATCTACATAATCACATTCTTATTTGCTTTACCGAATAAATGAATGTGTATAGTGTCGTTGTGGGATCAGTTCTAGTTTCTCCATTTATAAGCCACATAGAGGAGAAAGGAAGAAAAATAAATGTTTTGAAATAATTACAAAGACTCTTAAACATTAGTAAAAAAAAAAATGTTACATGTTATCATTCAATTGGTTAATGTGTCACATCAGTAATCTGTTAATGAATTAATAAAATTTTAGTGACTAATTCAAATAATTATCTTAATTAAAGTGACTAAATTGAAAAAAAATTAGAATAACTAAAATAAGATAAACTCTATTTTAAAGTGACCTTGAATGTAGTTTAACCTTACAAATATTTTGCTTCTGGATTTGAAACGGTGGAGGATAATTTTTGTTAAAAGTTAAATCTTTCAAATTTTTTAAGATCATGATAATAAATATTTAGTTAAAATATGTGTTTATTTTTACAGAATTTGAGATTTAATCCTTATACTTAAAATTTTAAAAATTAATTTTTTTAATTTAAAAATATTAATCCAATAATTATCTTTGTTAGTAATTTCTGTCTAATATATATATATATATATATATTTGTTAATGCTTCCATCAAAATTTGTGAATTTCATGCGTTTAATTTTTTTCAATATTTACCACGTTGACAAAATCAAAATTTCGGCATTTTGAAATATTGGACAAAAACAATTTTTTTCCAAGATCGATCAAGATAAAAATTCTAAATCTGAGCTCAGCTCAGCCTATATTTAAAAAATATATATGTTATTTTTATATATAAAAATAAAAAATATATTATATCAAATACATTAAAAATATTAAAATATATTTCTCAACAAATTAAAAATACATTAAGAAAAAAATTTATACTTAAATAACAGTAAGATAATTGCAACTTAGTAAGCAAGTGCTTCTAAAATAGTAACAAAATTAATAATAAAACAAGAGTTTTACAATATCCAAATAATAACAAAATAGTAACAATATAATAGCAAAATTGTATCAAAACAAAATCAAAATTGCAGCAAACAGCAACAAAACAACAATAAATAGTAATGGAAAATATCTTACAAGGCTCAACCCGTTTAAAAAAAGAACTTTATTTTTTGTCCAAGCTCATTTGTTGGGTTCATATTTTCGTCGTAATCCTTCCACTTCTTGAGCGGGCCTTTGCGGCTTGACAAGTGACCCAACTCATTATTAGGTCTAATCATACGAGGGTAGCCTAATTAAAATATTAGGTCACAAATTTTGATAAAAATGCTACAATATAGATTTTTTAATTACAAAAATAGGACTTAATTTTTTAAGTAGGACTAAATTTTAAAATTTATTAACGTAGGATATTGTAACCTAAATATTTTTGTTTTAGGAAATGGAAGATACACGAATGGGTATTGCATGTCTTCAAAACGGCGCAGAATTTATTTTTTCAAAAATAGAAATATTAAAATTTAGCTTTACAAATTATCTTATTTTACTTTTCAATAATAGGCGAACTCACTCGAGATTTTAGAGTAAATATCTTCAAAGGTTAATAATTTTCTAGTACTTAAATATTGGAATAAATAATTCAGAACAGAAAAGATGGAAATAATAGATGTTGTAAGACTTAAGTATATATAAATAGGAAATGTGAGAGTGGTAATCGTGTAATCATACTTTCCAACTCAAAAACTCAACTACTAATGGCCGTGGGAGATAAAACACATGCTTCAACTTTTCTGAATAGAAGGTGAACAGATAATTTGTGGCAGACTCAACAGAACAGACTTTAGAATTTGCGTAAACTCATTAGGCCAAGATTTTATACCTTTTATTCGGCTGAATGATGGGGCAGGCCAATAGTTAGCTACACTGAACACTGACAAAGCAAAAAAACACATTTGTATTGAACTTTAGTTACAAGCAAGCACCAAAATGGATATTGAGAGTGACAAATAATAAGAGCTTTACATATAAACATTTTTTTTTTGACTTGCAAAACACAATCATATCATATCATATCTCACAGGCCCCCTCTCAAACTCAATGGGAGATCCTCCTCCCTTACCCTTCATATAAAATAATACACACGTTTATGGAGTATGTAAAAGAACATATACTATCATAATGTCATTAATGAGTGCATCTAGCATCAAAATAAGGGGATTATTTGAGAAACATTTTACTTGGATGCTTGGTTCTGCATCTGATGACCCTGTGGTTTTGTCTGGCATGCTGATGACATGATTCGTAAGCGTCTAGCAATCTCTGTGAATGAAGGTCGAACCACGGGATCCGGAGCCCAACACTGCTCCATTAGTAGCTTCCATTCTGGGTCACAGTAGCTTGGTACGGGTGGCCTGAGCGTGTTGCTAACGATGCCTCCTGCATGGAAATGAGGTAATCAAAACCACTAACTACCATGATAACATAGTCAATTCACCATGAATGTGCACAGGAATGTGTTCAATACTTTCTCCATGCTACTATAGTTTATTACATAAGACTGACACCAGCAAAAGTAAATGGATTTAAACTATCCACATGAAAATTGATAAATTTAACAGAAGAAATTTTATGAAAAATAAGAAATTCAAGGCAGCAATCTAAAAAAAAAATTTATGGTAAGGGACCCTCCAGCAGAACTTAATATGGAAAAGAACTGAAACATATGACAAAGTAAAAGCACGTGTAGCAAAAAGGAAACAGCAATTGAGATTTCACACCTATTATTGCTCCATAATGCATATTGGCATACGGTTCCTCGCCAGTAAGAATCTCCCATAGAACAATACCAAATGAGAACACATCGACCTGCAAATGACAAAATACAGGCAAGTAATATTTGCATAAAGACCATGTGCTCCTTGCTTAGTGGATGGTGGAGGTGGACTTCTAGGAAGAAACCTAGATTTGAGGCATGGATCTGCTATGTAAATTTTATACAAATAAAGCCTTACAAACCTCCCATTTCATTATAGACAACTTGAGATAATGGAGAGTACATAACTTGCTTAAAACCAACTTGTTAAAAGCCATCCAAAATAATATGACAAAAGGTAGTCCCTTCTTTGAAGCATAATAATAAATTTGTTGCCAGCATATGCAGGATTGCAGTAAAACCAGATATGAACTAAGATCTAAACAAACTTAATCTAAGCTCTGAAACAAGATCATCGTACCTTTTCAGAAACCTTGCTACTACTGCCATTCAACAGCTCTGGGGCCATCCATGGAAGAGTTCCCCTCACACCACCAGTAACCAAGGTATTCCTTTTTATCTTTGACAACCCGAAGTCCCCAACCTGCACAGACATCATCATCTTTATTTAAACTTAGGTTTGAATTGGAAGCCAATATGTACCTATGACACAAGAAGAGACACGTAACTGGGAGACAAACACCATAAAATTTACAAATTTATACATAACAAGATCACTCAAATTACCTTGCAAATTGGCCGTACAGGATCTTTCAAGTTGACAAGCAGGTTGTCACATTTTAAATCAAAATGCACAATGTTTTTTGAATGTAAATATTCCATCCCAAATGCTGCATCCATGGCAATAATGAGTCGCTTACGACGATCAAGTTGCCTAGACAATTAGAAAAACTTTTAAAGTAAAAAAAGAAGTACATAACAGGAAAAAGTTCTCCAGAGCAATGGAGTAGTACATTCTAGAAATAACCATATTTAAAAATATTACCTGTCTTTGCTAAGCAAGACATGTCTAAGAGAGCCATTCACCATGAACTCTGTGACAGTGGCTAGTGTTCCTCCAGGTCCATCTTGCACCACACCATAAAAGGCCACTACATTGGGGTGGTGAAGCTTTGAAAGGATGTCAGCTTCACGCCAGAACTCCACAGTCTGAAAATATTTAATGTTGATTATTAGTAATGATATTAGACGAAGTGTAAAAAGTATCAATCTCCATTGATGATGCACAGAATGCCAAGAAACAACAGGAAAACTCACCAATCTCTCTTGCTCAGATGAACGACCAGTGAAACAGATTTTTTTTATTCGCTTGATGGCAACATCTGTTCCTCTCCATTTTCCGTGGTAGACAGTCCCAAACGTACCCGAACCCAACTCCCTTAGCTCTTCCAGATCTACATTTTTAATGATCTGCCATGACATTTGATGAAATTAGCCATCATGGAGATAGAAATAGTGACCAACTTTGTTCAATAATATTGGGATTAGAGGCACAAAATGCAGAACAATTCAACCTAGCAGCATACTGAAAAACATTTTTCACCAAGCCTGTATTCAACTCATCAGCAAAAACTGAGATGAGGAAGTGATAGAAGAAGATATCACAGTGGTAAATACCATCCGAGGTTGATATAATTGGCAGCATGCTGGCTCAGGCAAGGAGATAAAGACAGCTATTTTTAAAATGATATGCCTACAATCAGTGTGTAACACCTAGAAAGTGATCATTAGCAGCTGCATTTCTGCCATTGGCAATGAGGTTCAACAAATTCTGGCTAAGCTTTATTAAAGTAGGAAATTTTAGAAAACATAAAGGTAGCATTTGGAAACTTGGATTTAAAAATTAAGATTTGGATTTCAAAAATAGTAAAAATTAAGTGCTAAAAACATACAAATGTAGCATTCATGATTATTTCTCATACCCACTGATTTGTTGGATGCCTATTTAGTAGTGATTTTGAAATTCTTCAGGAATTTTTGAATTTCACAAACTCATGCTTTTTATACTATCCAAATATATATACTGAAACCCAACTAATTTATTCACAAGGTATGCATTTCATTGTAACAATTTATACTGCAAACGAAATCCAAATCCAAATTTTCAAATTCATGTTCCCAAACATAACAAAAAGCAAATTTAAAATTCACCAGCTCTTTCTATACTAAGACATTAGATAATTTAGTATGCAAGATATACCTGCAATGTGCTTATATCAAATTCTCCATGGCAATGATCCACAAGAGGTACACCAGTATTCTGAATATCCAATTTCCCATCCTTGAAGTCAGAAAAAATTTAGAAAATGAGGGCAAATGTGAAAATTATCTTCAGAAGCTAAGGGATATAAATCAAACTGGCACTAGTACCTCAAACTCAGATTCAGGTACTTGAAGGCTTTGCCCAGCTTGTACACTTTCATCACCCCCGAGTGGAGACTTCTTGTATTCTGAGCCTATATCCAAGTTGTTAGTAGCAGCAACAGAAACTGACTCTTGCCTAATGTCCTCATCAAAACTGATGTCTGGCTTAATTTGAGCTAAGGCAACTCCACCAGCAGATTTCAAAGGTGGATAGCTATAATCAATTGGAGCCCCAACTTCAATATTTGTAAGTGGAGATGAGAAACCCAGATGATCCTGATCCATGAGGGAAACATCCTTTCTAACAAACTCATCTTGAGCCAAATTACGAAAGTATGACCAATGCTTAGGTTCATGATTCTCCATGTTTAAGCTCAGTCCAGCTCCATCACCAGAGAATGGACTGATATCATAGAGGTTCTGGGACATTCTTGCTTTTGAGAATATATCAGACAGAAGGTCACGGGGAAACCGGTCGTTAATATCAATAAGTATGTCTCCATGCTCAGAGCTGCATACAGAAGCAGCAGGCGGTACAGTGGAAGTTGCTCTAGTTGGGTTCTCTGCCCACACCAAAGGTTGGTTATGCCCCTTAGTGTGATTTCCTGCATTCTTGTTTTCATCCTTCTCAATTCGCTCAAAATCAGACGGCTTCAAAGAAGGATCATCAAGGTGCTTAACAGAAGTTCTTTGCCCTGCTGTGGGATGATTTAACCCAACTGCTGCTTCATCAACAGTGCTCTTAACTGAGACTTGTTTCAATTCAGATTTCTCCTTAGTTGACTCAAGCCCCTCCTCAGAAATATTAGAGATGATTTTATCAGCAAAACCTTTGTAATTTTCAAATTCAGCAAGCCCATCCATAACAGTCCGAGGATTTTTAGACCTCGGATTTGCAGATTGGACAGACTGATCAGCTTGAGGAGACAAATTCCCATCATGAATCTTGTCAACTGCTTCTCTAATTATTTGGGAAGGATCAGAATGTGCTTGAGACATTAGAAACTGAGACCCAAAAGAATCATCAGACTTTGATAAACGGTTCATTTCTGCCTGCTCCCTAGGGATTCTCTCTGAATGGAAAACTCGCTGTGGAATCACAGATGGCTCAAGGCAGCTAAAGTCATTTGGATCAGCCTCAGAACCACCAGCACCAGATGTAAAAGGCCCGCTAGCTGTGTAAAAGTGGTCATCTTCAACATTCTTTCTCCCTTCAGTTACAACTTCAGGCAAAACTACGTTCTGAACAGCTTCCTGGGTCTTTTTGAAATTTTTTGCAGGAAATGAAGATGAGACAGTGTCTGGCACTGACATGGTAACAGATGCTTCCTCACTGAAAATATGGTTTGCAACAGAACTGTCACGTGCATTTGAAGGGACACTGTACTCTTTCTCAGATATCCGAACCTTTTCAGTTTCACTGATCTTAGGGAGAGATGCATCTCTTTTCATTTTTGGCTCCTTTGTTGGAGGAGCTTTGTCTAGGGAACGTACCTTTTCAGGTTCAGCAATTTTTGGGGCTGAGCTATCTCTTTTTAGTTTCACCTCTTTTATAGATACTTCTGGATCTTGTACTTGAAAGCCCATATCAGCCAAACCCACCTGGGGGGTCACATGCCCCTGGACCGGCATCGAGACTAAACTTTCTCCAGGCACCACATAGTTAGAAGGTTGAGAACCATAACTATACTGCAATGGAGGAGACAAAGGAACATTACTCTTCCCATCCATCTGGGGAGTGGAAGACTGGCTAACTTCTCCATAACGCATTTTTGCCTCTGAACATGGCTGTGAACTAGATTCATAAGTGTTAGATGAACTCACCAAAACAGGTTGAGAAGATTGTAGGGTTGACGAAGGTGCATGAGAAGATTGGACTGTTGATGAAGGTGCATGAGCTGTCAAAGAAGCAGAACCAGTAGCAGCTGCTTCACTTACAGTTCGACCAGCCTCCCTTACAATGTTCAAACCAAGTAACTCATCCAAATTATTCTCGGAAGCACTTGCTGCAATTGAGTTTTTTCTAGATCCTAGGTCCATGCCATTGACAGCAACAACATATTGCATCTCAGAATCAGTCTCTACACTGCCCAAGCCATACTGAACATCATCCAAATCACTACTAGAGAAAAGGAATATCCTGGGTTTCTGGGGTCCTCCTTCTTCTAGCACATTACATTCCTCCATCATGTTCTGCAGATCCTCATCACAAGATACAGAGACCAATGCATCAAGATCCTCACCAGGCAACTGATACTTTATTGTATGGGCTTGGTCATAAATTGCTAACATTTTTTGAACAAGCTCTTGAAAGGAAATATCCCTGCTTAATCTAATCATACGTGTTTCCCCCCCAACATATCTAAGTTTCCTATCACGGGGACGTGGTAAAATTTTACCACCAAAGCTGCAGAGGAACTTCACCTTAGTAGAGGAGCTAAGCGATGCATTTCTGGATACAAAACCTTGATGCCCCTGACTAATGTCATTCCTTGAAGAGGACTGAGAAACTGACCGCATGGAATCATAATAGCTTTTTTCTTCATGCACAGAAGGGGACTTTCTCTCAAACTCCTGGGGACAGGGTTTTTCTACCGTATTCAGCATAGAGATATCATAGCCACTTTCAGAACCTGTATGAGAAATTCCCAGAATGCCTTTTAGATCCATATAAAGAGGTCCACTGTTAGGATCACCATAAGCATTCTGAACAAAATGCTGCCGGGGATTTACCCTTTCCCGCATAAATTCCAGAGCAAACTCCTCACCTGTCTGAATGGAGTAATTCAAAACCGGTCTGGCTCCAGCCGTCATACTATAATCAGGAGGTCGGATGTTAGTATTAATATTACTAGATGGATCATGGAAAAATCTTTGGTTTGCAGACTCAAGAGTCTCATTTCCAGCTTCCATATTATTGTATCGAATTTGTTCATGGTTCTTCTGTTGATCCATTAAGCCTTTTCCTAGATTTCTCTCCATTTAGATAAAATTTTCCAGGAAAAAAAACCAAGGCAATATGCCATGATTATCACAGCTACTGCAATATCAGCACATGCATTCTGCCATAGCCAACAGCAAAGTTTGCATTGCAAAGACCTTAACTTGAACCTGAAAGGTTGTATGAGAATTCACTATTAGTTATTGAGAGAAAAGCACACAACTCAATTCAATCTGTAGCCACTTGCACTGTTTTATAATGAAAAAACTAGCACTGCCATTCCACTACAATAGACTATTTTAAGAAACAACACCGTCCACACTAATAAATAACCAATTTGTTTAAAAGACAATAACCTCACAAACAAGGTCAATCAAGCATTGCATTATTATATTGATGCGCATAAATGGAATTAAATACAAACCACAACTTAGAAAGAGCACAATATTTTTTAAGATAAATGAACCCAGTCTAATTTTTCGGGAGGAGTAATTCTTGTACTTGAATCATACCATATATTTAGCACAAATACCTTAAATTTAATTGAGAACCTCATAATAGAATTTTTGAAGTTAATTTTCTATTTGGATTCTCACCTTCTAACAACTTTCAATAAAACTTTTAACGCAACAGAGAACAGAATTGAAGTTGTAAAAAACATTTCAACTGAATCATACATCTGAGACATTTTCTTTGGGGGGGGGGGAGGTTAAACAAAAGAATTGAAGATACAAAGCAGTAGTTATAATGCATCTGAAGCAAATCTAGAACCCTAAACATGAATTATAAATAACGCTCCAGATTCCAAGACAAATATGCGAAGGAAATGGTGCAGATCAAACAAACATTCCACGAAACTACTTAAATCAATCCCACAAAGTGTGATCCCATACAAGGCAAATCCAATTTGAATACCGACTTACTTAAATCCATGATAAAACAAATAATTTATATGGTTGAAATGACAACATCGAAATTAACTAGTAATAATAACATGCAGGGAGAGTAGGCAGTCTAATCTTTAAAAAAAAAACAAAGAACTCAAAATATTCTCTCCAGCACTGATCAGGCACTAAAAAAAAAAACTATACTTCTGTACAAATAGAATCATCACCATGCCTATAACCAAATCGAAATATAAATTCGAATCGGAACTGAAAACCATAAACAGATTGAAGGCTATAAACTTTACTAAAATCTCACACTAATCCATAAAATAAATAAATAAAAGAGTATGTTTACCTCAAGAAGGGAAAGCTGTGAACTTTTAAGCAGCAAAGGAGAAGATTATTGACTTTCTCTCTCTAAAATTCGCTCATTTTCTCCGTCGAAGATTGTGATTAGAGAGCCGTCTCTCTTTCTCCCTCTATCATGTCCTTTTTCTTTTTTATTTTTTCTTATATGTTGGTTATTTATTTTTCTTTTGTATTTTTCTAGATCTATAAAATTTTGCCTCTTTACGACCTTTTCGACACGGCAATCATTATTTTTTTAATCTTTTCTTTTCCCTTCTTTTAACTTTCTTTAATTTATAATTTGCTTGAAAACGTCGGCAATTTGGCCCTCGACGCACGGGGTGACCGCGTAGAATGCACGGAGCACTGGTTTGTGCGTGTTCTTCTAGGTGGTGTGGGTCCCGCGTTGAGAGACGGACGGTTATGGGTTGGTGAGACTGAAATTGGTCACTGCTGTGCGAATAATTTATGATTTCGATTATCTTAATTTATATTTTTTTAAAATTAAATTTTGGTGTTTTAAAAAAGATTTGTCATTTAAAATAATTCTTTGATATTTTAATTTTCAGACTCTTTTTATTTTTAGTTTTAGTTTTATCATAGTGCTAAACTATCCAAAATCAGTTTCGACGGCCGTTACTCAAATGGAGAGTAAAGTAGGCCGTGTTTTTCAAGCTTTGCTTTATGGGCTCATTTACCCCCGGCCAAATCCTGTGGGCTAAGGTTTATCGATCGCCAAGTCCGGCAAATGTTCAGATTACACAAGCTTTGCTGACGACTCACTCATGGTTGGTATTCTTTTCTTTATTTTATGTTGAAACTAAGGTGTTCATGGTAAGTAATCCTCTCGCTGCCGGTATTTGTTAGAAAGATAAATGGTTGGTCATGGAATGCGTTTCATTCTTATGGATAGAGATTGAACTCTTAACCTCATAGTTAACGGATAAAGCGAGCAAACATCTCATCTCATAATTTTCCTTTTCTTTTTTCATATCTAGTTTATTTATTCAATTTTTTTTCTTGCCATTTTAGAATGAATCGTTTTTAAGTTTTAATCTTTAAGGTTCATAATAAAATCTTTGGGTTTTGATTCTAATTAACTGGATTTTTAGAGTTTTATTAATATCGAAATTAAAATCGAATCTACGTAGAAGGATTATGCGATGGAATTCAATTGATATATGAGAATTAATGTGTAACAGTCCGTTTTCTAGTGTTGTCGAAAACAGTAGTTTTGGGACCACAATTCTAACGTGTCAATCAGTAGATATTAATTATTTAATATTTACAAAGTCATTAGTGTTGTGTTAAATCATAGTTAAGTAATTTTAATGTTTAAGTGGTTAATTAATTAAAAAGAACTAAATTGTAAAAACTTAAAAAAGTTAGTTCTAATAGTTAAAGTTGTTAAATGGCTATTAATTGTGAGTGGGTGGACTTGTAAAGTAAATAAACCATATAAGATATTAGTGGACAAATATGGACTAAATTTTGGTTAGTTGTTAAGTTAATATTAAATGGTAAATTAGTAAATTGGAAATTAAAATAACATAAACTAAAGACAAAACAAAAATCTATCATCTTTCTTATTCTTTGCCGAAATGGAGAAGAGAATAGCCATGGTAGAAGTTTGAATATTCGGCCCTTTAATGTGTTTGCATGTTAGTGCATTTTCATCCCTTTTTTATTAATTTTATATTTTTAGAATTGTTTTAGCTTAATCTAGCTAACTCGGGGTTTAATTTGTAAAAATGTTAAAAGTATTGGAAGATGCCATTGATGAGTTTATTGAGTTTTTGAAGTTTAATGTTGGATTACTATGCTTGGGTGTTAAATAGAAAATTTTGGTTAAGTGATTTTGTATGATTTTTAGGTTAGGGATTTAATTGAAAATAAATTAAAATAAGCATAGTTTTCTTAGAAAAATTTCAGCATGTGTGGTTGGTATGTGGGTATAATTGAATTCAACACATGGATTTTATGACTAATTGTGAAAATAGTGGGCAAATTTTAGTATTTTTATAAATAAAGCCTTAACCTGGCCTAAAGGGCTTAAGTTTAATAGTTGGTAATCAAATAATAGAATGGGTCTGCTGGTTTAGTGGTTAAATGGAGTGTTTGATTGCATGAGGTCTTGAGTTCAAATTCATGCTGGAGCTTAAGCGTTATTTTTGTGCAGTGATGGACGAGTATTTCGGCAGAATGGGATTCTAGAGTGGTTCTAGGTTAGTAGGATTAGTGGGAGAAAATTTAGGGATGTGGGGTAGCTATTGATATCATCTAAGTTTCTATTTGGTTTTTATTTTTCCCAAATTTCGGCATTCTCCTCTTTTCCCTAATTTTTCTATCGTCCTCTTCTTATTTGTTGTTCCCCTTTTTACCCATCACCATCAACATCAGCTTCACGGATCATCTCATCAACTTCCTCATCTGTAAGCTTCTCCCCGAGATTTGTCATGCTTATCGAATTTTTGCTCCCTAGTCCACCCTCTCTGTTTGATTTTTCTACTAGCATACTTTCCAGCCAGCAATTGTATCTAACTGCTTTTATTTTATCGTTTCTTAGCTAGTTCCTAAGAAGGATTGTTTTGGCTCTCTTGGTTTAGGCAAAAATTAGAAATCAGTTGCGACTTCACAAGCAATTTGAGCGTTAGAAATTTCGATTCATTGCCAGTAAATGTTTAGGTTCGCTATTGATTTTAATGTAGACAATTTTCAGTTGTGAGTTTTTGTTAGTGATCTAAATTTGGCTGTAATTATTGATTTTTAGGTCTTGGAGTACTTGAGAGCGTATTTGCAGTGAAACGACACCAAGTGTGTACCCGAAACACAAAAATAAGAGATTCGGCGAAAAGCCGAAATTGCTTGCTGTTTGGACAACGGCAGTAGACTAAATTTGAAAAATCACCATAAATTCTAGAAATTGAATTAGAGGATGGAAAAAATATATGGGATTAAAGATAATTGAGTCTAGTTTCCCATAGAAGAAACGAAGTAAGCAAAAGAATTTCATATTAGAGATATTTGAATTTTAGTGAGACAGGGTCAGAATGATTTCGGAATCCCCTTTTCTAACTTTGGAAAATTATTAAAAATTGTATAAAAATAATTATGGGTTAGAATTTATATGTTTAAACTTTTGAATGAGTCTACTTTCAAGAGAAACAAACGGGAACATAATCCAAATTCTGTTCGAGAAGATAATTAACTTTTAGTGAAGAAAGGTCAAAACTATTAGACAGCAGAACAAGAGAAACTTTAAAGAATAAACTGTACTTATTGGCTAAACCAATAATTTTAAAAATTTTATGGTAAGAAGATATGTGAGTCTAGTTTTAGGGAAAATTTGCAGATCTTAATTCGGAATTCTGTAGCTTAATATACAAATAATTTAGTAACAGTGACTCAAGTAGACAGCTTTAAAAGATCATATAAGTAAATAGTGGAAACACATATGAACAATTAACTAGCATGAGTTACATTAAAATGGATCACGAGGCCAAGGCCAATTTGGGACATGTGGGCCACACGGGTAGCCTAAGTCGACTGTGAACCTACTGTAGGGTCGATAAGTTTACCTAGACCCCTGACTGACTGAAATGACTGTATGACTGATATGATTAAGCATAATGATGTCCCACTGATTTGATACTGTATGCTCTGTTTACATGCGTGATATTATGTTATAGCATGTTATATTTGTATATTGCATTGCATTGGGTTAGGGAATTATATTGTTCAAAGGAAGTGTACTGAAAGGCCTCGAGTCTAATTTACTGGCAGCTCAGCTGCAAACTACTGTCTAGTGCTGCATTCGGTACTACTTGAAGTGTAGGGATGGGTGGGTTGATTATATCCTCACATGGAGTGTAGGGTTGGACGGAGATGGTGTGTAGAGGCTGGATGGGTAGGATTTTTGTGACTACATATCTGTTACTGCTATTGATACTGTCATGGGCTAAAGCCCTACTGCATGACTATTTTTGTACTGAGATGGGCTAAGGCCCAAACCGGACTGATACTGATACCGAAAAGGGCTTAAACCCATACTGTGATTATCTGTTTACTGTCTGTACATTTGTATGGGGATTACACACTGAGTTTACGTAAACTCACCCCTTCTGTTTAATCTATGCAGGTAATCTCCAGATATAGGCGGATCGGTGCAGCGGAGGACTCAATGGTGGCCAAACGACTTCGTTTACACTGTTTACTACCTATTCACGATTTTACTTTTATTTGAGAGTATTTTGCTGTAATTATGGCCTTTACGAATTTTGGTTTAAAATTTGGATTTTATACGATTTTATGATTTAAATCTGCTAGTGTTAGGTAAAACTCGGGTTTTCAAATGAAATTAATGTTTTATCAAAAATACCAAGAATAAGCAAACTGTTTAAAAGCTTTCGCAATAAAAATAAAAATAAAAATAAAAATAAAAAGCTTTTTGAAATTGAATAATGATTTGTAAATGAATAATGTTTTGAAAACGAACGACAAGGCTTGAAGTTAACATAAGATAATAAAAAATGGTTAAATAGAAAAGAAGATTTAACGACGACATATTTTTTGAAAAGCACTACCATGTGACATCGTCAGATTCAGCCATAACATCTAGGCTGGGTTTTGGGTGTTACATTTAGTGGTATCAGAGTCAGGTTGCAAAAATCGGCTGTGGATGTGGGTTTTTAAGACGTGATTTCTGAGAAATGATTTCTAAATGTTTTTACTGAAAGTGTGGTACACCAAGTCTCCGGCGCTAATCTTGTAAGCTTTCTAAAACTGAGAATTATTTAAACTGAAACTGTCCTTTATAGTATATCCTGAAACTACTATAGATAGTATATACTGAGACTACTATAGATAGACTATACTGAAAACACTTAAAATAGTGTATACTGAGACTGTAGAAAACTGATAGACATTGATTAACACTATGATGGATGAAACAAACTTTACACTTCTGATACTGTTTTTAAAAAAATATCTGTTAATAAACACTGGAACTGTAAACTGATGCATAAAACTGTTAATACTGATAAAACGCAATTAGACAATGAGCACCAAAGGTACTCGCGGACGGGGTACTAGAGGCCAAGGTAAAGGCTTTAGAAGGGCTCGAGCTGTGTCCCCATCATCAGGCAGTCTGCCAAATTTGGATACGAGTGAGACGCCAGTGTCGCCTGCTACTGAGACTAGGTCTCAAGATCGCATGGCTGGGGATGATGCATTGTCCCAGGCTATGCTAAGGATTTTGGAGAGGGTCGCTGGGCCCAATACTGGATTTGAGGGACGAAGGTCGGTTACGGAATGACTCTGGTCCAATGGAGCTAAGCTCTTCATGGATGTCACTAGGGTCACCCTAATGTGACCGAGCATGAGGCCGAGTTTTTGAGACTGAACCGCTATGTGCGAGGTATGGTGGCATCTGAGTATGAGTGATGTGTCCACTTTAAGGATGACTTCAAAGATAATTTAAGAGTTTTTATAGCCCCGCAACGGGAGTGAGATCTTTCTGCCCTAGTCGAGAAGGTGAAAATCACCGAGGAGGATATAAAGATAGTCATGATCGGAGAACGTCGGAACTACTTATCTAATGTGATCTCTGCACTGGTGGCGGAGAAGTTGGTTCGTAAGGGATGTGAGGCATTCTTGGCCTATGTAAGTGTTTCGGATTCTAGGGACTCTACAGTTAAGGATATCAAAACGGTAAAGGGTGTTTCAGACGTCTTTCCTACTGAGCTATCTAGTTTACCTCTGAATCATGAAGTGGAGTTTGGGATAGAGCTCCTTTCTGGTATAGCTTCGGTGTCCATCGCTCCCTATAGAATGGCACCGAAGGAGCTTGTGGAGCTTAAGGCTTAGATTCAAGAGCTTTTAGATCGTGGGTTTATCTGCCCTAGTGTGTCTCTGTGAAAAGCACCGGATCTGTTTGAAAAGAAAAATGATAGATCCATGCGTATGTGCATCGACTACAGGCAACTGAATAAATTGACCATTAAGAATAAGTACCCCCTACCGAGGATAGATGATCTGTTTCACCAGTTCCGAGGAGCTTCAGTTTTCGCTATGATTGACCTTCGATCTGGATATCATCAATTAAGGGTTAAAGAGACTGATGTTCATAAGACGGCGTTTAGGACTCGTTATGTCACTACGAGTTTCTAGTGATGCCATTCAGACTGACTAATGCATTGACAGATTTTATAGATTAAATGAATCGAGTGTTCCAGCCTTATCTGGATCGGTTTGTGGTGGTATTCATCAACGACATACCGGTTTACTCGAGGACTGAGGATGAGCATGATGAGCACCTTCGAGTCGTTCTTCAGACTTTTAGGGAAAAACAGCTCTATGCTAAGTTTAGTAAGTGCGAGTTCTGGCTGCGTGAGGAGACATTTTTTGGTCATATAGTTTCGACTAAGGGGATTCAAGTTGATCCTCGAAAGATTGAGGCTGTGTTGGAGTAAAAGCTGCTTAGGAACGTGTCTAAGATCCGCAGTTTTTTGGGACAGGCAGGATATTATCGATGATTTCTAGAGGGTTTTTCATTGATTGTAGCACCCTTGACTAAGCTACTACGTAAGGGTGTGCCGTTTAACTGGACTGATGCACACCAAGAGAGCTTTGAGAAGTTTAAGACTGTATGACTGATGCCCCTGTTCTAATACAGCCAGAGTCTGGAAATGAGTGTAAGGTTGGACGGAGATGGTGTGTAGAGGCTGGATGGGTAGGATTTTTGTGACTGCATATCTATTAATGCTACTAATACTGTCATGGGCTAAAGCCCTACTACATGATTGTTTTTGTACTGAGATGGGCTAAGGCCCAAACTGGACTGATACTGATACCGAAAAGGGCTTAAGCCCAGACTGTGATTATCTGTTTATTGTCTGTACATTTGTATAGTGATTACACACTGAGTTTACGTAAACTCACCCCTTCTGTTTAATCTGTACAGGTAATCCCCAGATACAAGAAGATCAGTGCAGCAAATGACTCAGTGGTGGCCACACGACTTCTTTTACACTGTTTACTACCTATTCATGATTTTACTTTTATTTGAGATTATTTTGCTGTAATTATGGCCTTTACGAATTTTGGTTTAAAATTTGGATTTTATACGCTTTTATGATTTAAATATGCTAGTGTTAGGTAAAACTCGGGTTTTCAAATGAACTTAATGTTTTATCAAAAATACCACGAATAAGCAAATTGTTTAAAAGCTTCCGCAATAAAAATAAAAATAAAAATAAACGTTTTGAAATTGAATAACGATTTGTAAATGAATAATGTTTTGAAAACGAACGACACGATTTGAAGTTAACATAAGATAATAAAAAAATGGTTAAATAGAAAAGAGGATTTAGCAATGACATATTTTTCGAAAAGCACTACCATATGACATCGTCAGATTCGACCATAATATCTAGACCGGGTTTGGGCTGTTACACTGACAATCGGACCGGGTATTGGGTGTTACAGTGAAGTTAAACTTCCTTAAGGAGGTGGAAGGGTTAGTGTCACGACACAAAGGCTCCTGTGTCACGACCTTGTCTACAGTAGAAGTCCTTTTTGATGTTTGACGTCAATCACCTCCCTACACAAGATCAAATCAATCATTAGACTTTCAATGGAACAATATTTCTAATTTGGATCTCAAAAGTAAAATAAATGCAATAAAACTAACTTCTAACGTAATACCTAATAAGTAAAGAAAAGCAATAAAAAAACTTCATAAAATGCTTGAGAACCATATTTTTAAGTGTCAAAAGATCTTAATTTGATGTATAGAAATACGGCAGATCAAATTCCCCCACACTTACTTCTTTGCTTGTCCTCAAGCAAACACAAGAAACATGCATAAGATGACCCTTGGAATATGTTGAACAATAAGAAGCATGACAATCGAATATTGAATTTGTACAGGACATATCTCACATGTAACTTAATATTGATGTTTATCTAACTTAAGTACTCTTAAAGAATATCTACCTAGTTCGCTAAGTTAAATAACTAACAATCTTAGAAGGAATGTAAATGAATAAATACTCGATTATGTTATCCATCAACATAAACTATATATGTAATACCTCGAAAATTACTACAGTAAGAAAGTAAGATAATATCCTTGATATAGTAAAAGAATGAAATAAAGTGATAAAAAGGGTAATATTGAGTTATGTCAACATTGGGAAGTATATTATGACATATTAATCCAATAAATGATTAAATTGCAAAAGTTTTGTTGCCCAAGAGTAAATACTTAAAATTTGAGGGGTTAAAGTATAAATACGAAAAAGTTGAAGGACCTATAGTGTAAGTATTTAAGGGTGGAATAATCTAGAAACTAAGGAAAATGGATGAATTAGGACCAAATTGAAAAGGTGAAGAATTTTGAAGAACTAAATTGTAATTTTACCAAATTAAGTGATGACTCAAGGATGGAATTTCAAAAGATTATAAAGGGCAAAAAGGTCAAATAGAGAGAGAGAATTCTAGAAGGTAATGATGATGTTTGTGATATTTTTAATTAATTAATTAGATAAATGTTATTTAATTAATATTTTATTAAGATTTTTAGTATTTTTTTATTATTAAATGATTAATATAAAAGGGAAGAAACATGATGAAAAAATATCATCTTTCCATGCAACCAACGTTAGAAGAGAAGAGAAGAAAGAAAGTTTTGATTTCTTTACAATTTGGTTCTTTCACCAAAAATTCACTATTTTCACCTAGAAATCAAAAGAATTTCCATAGCTTCCCAGAGAGAAAAATAATAAGGAGACAATGGGGAGCTAGAATGTCAAGTTAGATTCAAGAAATGGAAGCCGGAGAAGAGAGAAAATCAAGTTAAAGATTGAAATCAATAGCATAAGGTAAGAAAGAACATCAAGATTTCAATATATTTTTAAGTTTGTTATTGTTGAAAAAGTATGGAAATGATGTTATAGTAGAGTTTTCTTAAATAAAGTCTTATGTTCTTGATATATTAGTGAAGGGAAATAAGTGAAAATGATGGGAAATATTATGGATAAAAGGGAATAAGGGAGTTATAAATTTAGTAATCAACATATTGCACTAAAACAGTTTTGGACAGCAGCAGTAGGTTAAATTTGAAAAATCACCATAAATTGTGGAAATTGAATTAGAGGATGCAAAAAATATGGAATTAAATATTATTAAGTCTAGTTTCTCATAGAAGAAACGGTGTAAGTAATGGAATTGTAAATCATGAAATATAATAAATTTTGTGAGACAATGTCAGAATGAATTCGGGTTCCCCTGTTCTGACTTTGGAAAATCATAAAAAACTTAATAAAAATAATTAGAGGCTTAAATTTATATTTTTAAAATCCTGAATGAGTCTATTTTCAATAGAAACAAACAGAAACATCATCCAAATTCTGTACAAAGAGATAATTAATTTTTTGTGAAGAGGAGTCGGAACTGTCAAACATTGAAACATGGGAAACTTTAAAGAATAAACTGTACTTATTGGATAAACCAAAAATTCTGAAAATTTTATGGTAAGAAGATATGTGAGTCTAGTTTTGTAAGAATTTAACGGATCTTAATTCAGAGTTCTTTAGCTCAAGATATAAATAATTTAGTGACTATGACTCAAGTGGACAGCTTTGAATTAATATATAAATAAATGATGGAATTATAGATAATGTTACATATAAGCATATTATACATTAAGGATGTGGAATGGAGAGGAGGAGGAGGAAAATAAATGATTATTCAACTAGCATGAGTTTTCATTAAAAATGGTCAATTTGCATGTTTTAGGTTCAAGGACTAAATTGAATAAAAGTAATATTTTAAGGGTAAATTGGTAAAAATGTCAAAAAGTGACCAAATTGCATGAAATGAATTGTTTTATTATTTAAGTTAATAAATTGAATGAAATATTAATTTAGATCATGATTGGGTGGAAATTTAAGGAAAATAGAAAATTACCAAAATGTCCCTGAATTTTTGGTATTTCTTTAATTTAGTCTGGTAAGTTCGTGTAACTTGAATTATATTCTTAAATGCTTGAAATGTATGTTATTGATGTGAATATAATTTGAATGTTCATTGTATGAAAATTGATGAAACATTGATATATTTGATAAAAAGGAGAATAATGCATTGATTGGATGTATGAATGTTTATCACACTATCCATTAATTCTATCAGTAATTTTGGATGTTTTGATTCTGGTTATAATGACATGTATGAGTTAAATTGGCCAACGTTAGCTCATTAATGTTTTGATTTTGATTGATTTTAAATATCAATGCTTGTTGAAATGAAATGTCTGTAAATTAATTTGTAAACTCCGGTAATGCTCTATAACCCTATTTTGGAAATGGATACGGGTTAGGGGTGTTACAATATAGATACATGGTAAACACAAAATGTGAATCAAAATAATTAAATTACCATAGTTTTTATTATTTTCAATAGAAAAGATTTTCCCATCACCTTAGGATTAATCATAATATAGTTTAGTTGTAACACCCTTTACCTGTATTTGACACCAGAATAGGGTACGAGGCATTACCAGAACACAAACGCTTGTAAACGTATTTAACCGTATTATAAAATTTCATCTAAATTAAAACTTTCAAATTTTTTAACATGCTTTTATAATTCTTCACAATATATCCTCAAAATATTATATTCATAATAAATAAGGCCTATGAGACCCGATACATACCCATGCAATTCAATGCTTCATTTCCATTTCATTCAGTTAACAATTTCTCATGCTCACAATTCAAATCATATCACTAGCAATTTCTATTTAATTCACGTACAATTCAATATTAGTAAGTTCAATACTAATACGTATTTACCATTTAACTCAACGTTTTTCGATTATACCATTCATTAACACATTTATGAAATTCTCAATTTTGCAATGAAAATATCACTTTATCTTAAATAACAACATCAATTCAACTCATCATCCCCTTTTTCGTCATTTTTCACTTCAAATATGAACTTACTATTTCATTACCTTTCCACACCCGTTTCCTATGCATGTCACACAAGACATAAACATATTGTTCAACCATAGTTGCAAGCTAGTGCATTTAAGCATAATTCTTTTTGGAACTAACCACATGATAAACCATTTCACTAGAGATTACATAATTTAAACCTTACTACCCCTGTCATGATCACAAGCATATTTCCATTTAGGCACTTACCATTTCAATGCATAACTTATAAGTTTAACGTGGCATAATCCAGCCACAACTTGGTCAAAGCCTAAGCATGTACATCAAATATGTTAACCAAATAAACATATAGGATAAGCATTATGAGCATGGATAAGCACAACATTTATTAATGTATCAAACTTACCAACATGTGTTAATTCATAAACCATTCATGACATAACTTCAAGCTAAATCATATTTCAAATATACCATACACACATACTATGAAACTTTATTTTCCTACATGAGCTTAAATCATGACCAATAATGTGCAAATATAAGCATCATTTCTATTTCATCGTTTATCAATTATAATCAAGCATATTACCAATTATACACAAATCATTCATATATTTCCCAATTTTCCTCCTCCTCCTCCTCCTCTCCATTCCACATCCTTAATGTGTATCACACACTTAAACAACATTATCCATACTTTCACTATTTTCCTGTATGTAAATTCAAACTGTCTGTCTGAGTTAGAGTCACTAATTTATTTATATCTCAAGCTACCGAGCTCCAAATTAAGATCCGTTAATTTTCCCCGAAACTAGACTCACATATCTTTTTCCTATAAAATTTTTAGAATTTTTTTCTTATCCAATAAGTACAGTTTATTCTTTAAAGTTTCCCCTATTTCACTGCTCTCAATTCTGACCTTTCTTCACTAAAAATTAATTATTTCATAGTACAAAATTCGGATAATGTTCTCGTTTGTTTCTTTTAAAAATAGACTCATTAAAAATGTAAATTTTATCCCATAATTATTTTTTTCAAATTTTTAATGATTTTCCAAAGTCAGAACAGGGGATTCTGAAATCATTCTAGCCTTGTCTCACTAAAATTCAAATATCTCATAATATAAAACTCGTTTGCTTGCTCTGTCTCTTTCATGTGAAAATTGACTTATTCATATTTAATTTCATATCTAATTCACTCTCTAATTTGATTTCCACCATTTTTAGTTATTTTTCAAAGTCACACAACTGCTGCTGTCCAAAACTGTTTTGTTGCTAAATTTACTCTTTCATAATTTCACTTACTCCATTGCATCTTACCGATGGTTTGATCAAATATCGAGCACATTGTTCATAAATTTTCACACTTATACTTGGAATTATTCATCACATTGTCATATTCAATTACACTTAGTCGTTACATGATCTTATGTATCTGCACTTAGTCAATTTCCCGATGAACACTTCGGAATAATAACAGATACACGGTGGATCAGCACATAGCACCACTCTTATAGTTAATGATACTCGGTGGAATCAGCACATAGAAACCACCTTCATAATCAATAGTACCCAGTGGAATCAGCACACAGCAACCACCTTTATAATCAATGATACCCGGTGGAATCAGCACACAACAACCACCTTTATAATTAATGGTACCCAGTACACGTAGTAGCCTGCACATAGTACTACACACGTGACCATTACTATCTCTTTCACATAGTGGCGTACACACAGCCCATGCCACACATGTGATCATTATTGTCACTTCATTCGTATCTTTTCTATTCCGGAGGTTCAACCGGGAAATTTCTCACTTTTCTTTTTCACTGATCAAAGTCTATTTCTCGTCTTTCTTGATTTATAATAACACATTTAACTTACTTAACACTCACATTATTCAATTTAGTCCAAAAATAACACTTTGAAAAAAATTACATTTTTGCCCCTAAAGTTTCACAAAATTACAATTTTGCCCCTAGGCTCGTAAAATAATTTTTATTCAATTTCCTTGCATTTTAGGCCTAGCCGAACCATTTTCATAACTATAGTAGTCCACAATTCTCACTTATTCACACACTTGTGACATATTTTATAACTGTTACAAATTAATCCTTTCAGGCATTTTCATCGAAAATCACTTAGTAAAAGACGTTCATCACACTCCAAACATTCATATTCTTCCATAAAACATCAAAATACATGCATATCATTCATGGGTAAATTTTTAAACACAAACCAATCGAGATTGGAAGCTTGAAAAACCCTAGCCATGGTTTTTCCATGTAATTTTCGGCCTAGGGGTTGAAGATGGACAAAAATTGGCTTTTAATTTTGTTTTTAATTCATTTAATAACTAAATGACCAAAATGCCCTTAATGAAAAACTTTGGAAACATGCCTAACCATGTCCATTTTTGTCCACCAACTTAACCAATGGTCTAATTACCATATAAGGGCCTCCAATTTAAAATTTCATAGCAATTGGACACCTCTAACATGTAGATCTCAACTTTTTCACTTACATTTTAGTCCTTTTGACTAAATTAAGTGCCCAAACGTCGAAATTTTCAAACGAAATTTTCACGAAATCATTTTGTAAAATCGTAGACCATAAAAATATTATAATAAAAAAATTTATCCTCGTCGGATTTGTGGTCCCAAAACCACTGTTCCGACTAGGCCCAAAATCGGGCTGTTACATTAATAAAATTACTAACTGGACCCATTAACGTAATAATTAATCTCAGTTTAGTATCGTCTCACTTGCGTACGATCCTCAGAGTACTTTCATACTTCATTGTAAAACTATATTACAATCTGACCCGTTTACTTATAGACACCGCCTTAATTCATATCCTTAGTAGCAGTATTCTCACTTCTGAAGTTAATACGTCGGGAGGCAGCCAACCAGTTAATAGCTAATTCACCCTAAAACTCGAATCTGAAGTTAACTACAATCCCAGAAATGAGCTAATCTTCATGATTAGTTTAATTGGTTTAGTTGTGTGTTTATTTTATTATTTATTTATTTTAGTCATTTAGTTTATGACATTTATCTCTTTTATGATTTATCATAATATAGAATTTAATTATTACTATTTAGACTTATTACTGTAAAAAGGTTTTCAATAGATTTAATTTATCCTCCATTGGGTACAATCCTCGGAATACTTTACTGTGTTCTGTTGTAACACAATATTATATTACAATTTGACCCGTATACTTGCAGACACTGCTATTTTATTTCTTATATTTTTGGTGTAGTATTTTTTAGTCAAACATTCGCATGTTTGGCGGCGATTAATACCTCATAAAAAATGGAATTTTATCTTAGTTAACTACATCGGGCACTCCACAGCAAAATGGCGTAGTTGAGAGAAGGAACGGAACCTTGCTTGACATGGTTTGTTCAATGTTAAGCTATTCACAACTCTTTACTTCCTTCTAAGATATGCGATACAAATGGCTTGCTATATTCTGAATGGTATGCCAGTCAAGTATACTTGTAAGACACCTTATGAATTGTGGCATGGAAAAAAACCCGCTCTAAATCACTTTAGAATATGGAGTTGTCCATCACACGTTCTGGATAAGGATTCAAAGAAGTTGGATGCACTGATAGAATTCTGCATGTCTGTAGGATATCCAAAAGGAACAAATAGTGGATTATTCTACAATCCGAAAGATAATACGATTAAATTTTCTACTCAAGGTACTTTCTTTGAGGAAAGCTACATGGATAACTTTAAGCCTCAAAGTGAAATAGTACTTAAGGGGAGTTGTAGAAAAATCACCAAGTTTAATTATCAAAAAAGTTGTAGAAAGACTTATAAAAAATCAACAGCATAGGTGAATTCGTCGTAGTGAGAGAGTTTCTAAGAAATCAGACTTCTTCATCTATGATGGTAGTATTTATAATACGGAAGCCAATCACAAGGATGATGATCCACTTACTTACGAGGAGATTATGCAGGAAGTTAATTCCAAGATCTGGAAATAGGTCATGATGTCGAGATGGATTCTATAGAATTCAATATGGTGTGGGAACTTGTAGACTTATCGATTGGGATTAAACCCATAGTTTGTAAGCGGATCTATAAGAAGAAAAGAAATGCGAAAGAGAAAATAGAAAAACATAAAGCTAAACTTGTAGGGAAAGGCTACACACAGAAAGAAGGCATCGACTACAATGAAACCTTCACTCCAATAGCCATGCTCAAGTCTATCCTCATACTCTTATCCATTGTCACTGCTCTCAACTACGAGATCTGATAAATGGATGCCAAGACAACATTCTTGAATGGCTTTCTTAATGAGACCATTTACATGGCTCAACCCATTGGTTATGTTGTCAAATGAAATGAGCAGAAATTTTACAAATTGCTAAGATCTATTTATAGGCTTAAGAAGGCGTCTGACTCATAGAATAAAATATTTGAGCAAATGATCAAGACTTTTGGGTTTGAGCAAAACACTAATGAACCTTGTATTTATAAGCATATAAAAGACAAAAAGGTGGTCTTCCTCGTTCTGTATGTTGATGAGAATTGACATCAGTTGAACTATGGTTATTTCAACATTTTAGCATGAAAGACTTGGGTGAAGCTATTTATATCCTTGGAATTCGAATCTTTAGGGATCGAAAGAATAAAAAGACAACTCTATCATAAGATTCACACATCAATAAGGTACTGAAACAGTTTGCAATAGCCAATGTGAAGCCAAGCGTTCAGCAGACTGCATCGAGTTTTCATCTTTCTTTGGATGACTGTCCTAAGACAGTAGAAGAAAGAGAGCATATGAGTAAGGTTTCATATATTTCGGCAGTTGGAAGCCTTATGTATGCAATGCTGTAATAACCCGTTTTTAGTGGTGTCAAAACGGTAGTTTTGAGACTACAATTTTGACATGTGAGTCCATAAATATTATTTACTTAATATTTATTAGGTCATTATAATGTTATATTGAAATTTGGTCCGATAATTTTGATATTTAGTTAGTTAATTAAAGAAAAATTACTAAATCGTAATAACCAAAAAAGTCAATCGCTATTAGCTTTAATGAGCCAAATAGTTATAAAAGTATATTTGGATGGATTTAAATGGAAATTAAGCCATTCAAGCTAGTGGTCATTTATATGCTTAATTAATTAAGTTTTATAATTAAAAATGTTTGTTAAAATAATGTTAATGTATTAATAATAAAAGAACAAAAAGAAGCCAAGGTCATCTTCCCTATTTCTTTCTATTTCCAACCGAAAAACACCATTGTTGGAACCTAAGAGCATTCAGTCAAGCTTAGTCCTTGCATGCAAGTCAATTTCACACTCGTTTTTTGTGAATTTTATGTTTTTAATATCATTGTAACTTAATCTAGCTAGGCCAACGAAATATTGTCAAAGTTTTGAAAACTTACCATTGATGTTCTTGAAGCTTTTTAGCTGTTAATGCTTGAGCTTGAAGCTTGATGATGAAATATGACTATTTTGTAAAATGATTTTGAATAGTTTTAAGTTTAGGGACTAAAATGATAATATGTTGAAATTTTCTTGAATTTCATGTAAATTTTGTTACTTGAGGGCTGGATAGGGTTTCTAATGAATTTGACATTTTAGTGTTGGGCTAAATTATGAAAAATAAGCTTGTTTTGGTTTTAGGGACTAAATTGAATAAAATGAAAAAAATTAAGAAAAATTATGAAAATATTAATAAGAAGTCATATGTATCAAATTGAATGTTATAATGTAATTGATGTAACAACCCAAAATAGGGCTTTTTAGGGATTTTAGCCTTAGAGTGTTCGGAATTTTACGACATGGTTTATCGGTAATGTTTTTTTATTATGGTTTTTAGAAAATTAAATCAATTTCTGAAAATGAGTTTTAAATACCTTTAGTTTTGAAAATAGGGTTGATTTGTAAAAGATTCAAAACTTAGAATTTTTAAGAGGAAATTACACCAGATTTTTAAATTCAACCTAAAAACCCCATTTATAGTTCCATAATCACGATAATTCTCTCTCCAAAGCTTGTGCATGACGTCCCTTGTTTCCTCTTGCTTTTCCAATCAAATTTTGATTTCTAAACTATAATCTCTTGATTTTCATCAACATTCAAGCCTTAGACCTCCATTAAATACCAAGAAAAAACCCAAAATCACCATTGATTTCTCCATTGTCAAGATTGTGAGTTTTTTAAATTTTTGATCAAATGCTTGATTTTTCGTCAACTAAGGTAACGATTCAATTCCTAACTAGTTTAATTGATATCTAGTCTTTTAAATTGAATTTTTAGCCATTAAATCGTATGTTTTAAATAAAAGTTAAAAATTGAGTCGTTAATGGTGGATTTCAGGATTTTGGGTAATGTTTTTCAATTAGTTTTGATGAGATTAAAAGGTTTTTAAACTTACTTTGAAAGATTGTTAAAGATTTCTTGAGTTTTTAATGAATTTTCGTTAAAATTGGCATAAACATTTCAAAAAAGTCAATACCATGAAATGGGTTTTTTGTGTAGTTTAAAGGTTGGGAATTAGCAATAGGTGAATTATAAGATGAATGTAATTGGTTTTAGGCGAAAAGATTGAGTATAGACCGAGATATTTGAGTTTTAAGTTTCATATGTTAAAGGTTTATGTTACATGAAAACTTAGTTTAGACTTATGTTTTTTATTGCTTGTGGTGAGTCCTTGGCTGATTTTTTTGAATGTATTGTTGTGTGAAATTCTTGTGTTGAAGCTTCGGATTTGCTAGGACCATCTACGAGTTAGGAAAAGCTAGTTTGAGCTTTTGGCTTTTTGGCAAAAATGTAATTGGTGAGTGTTTGGAATAATTGCCTGTGGACATGATTCAATGCGTTATTTGGGAATTTAGTAGTAGCTTAAACCCCTAATCTAAATTTCGAGTGTAAGCTTTCTCATACCTATGTTATCTTGTGAACTATGTGCTTATGTGTTTGTGAATATGTGAATTGAGATGAGATGCTATAACATGTGATATGTGGTTATGATAACTGTCGTGAAAGTAAAAATGTGTACATGTTATGTATATATTAAATGTTAGTGATAGTGTTTTGCTAAAAATGTAAAAATGCAGTGATAGTGCACGAGATAATCGATAAGGATATGTGTTTGATTTCGGATATTTTGGCCTCGTGATCTTGAAACCGTTGAATATAGTTGGCATGCCATAGCATTTTGAGTACTCACCTATATGTACAATGATTTTGGGCGTTGAGGCCTTGGGACATGTTGGAGGGATAAGGGAATGTGAGCTAAGCTCCATTCAACGGGACATGTGATGGGGAATAAGGGGAGTGTTAGCTTTATGCTTCACTTTTGGGACATGTTTGACTCTATGAGTCTATGTAGTGTGTTGGAGATCCGTGTATCCGATGAGTGGTGATAGTGCCTACTTTTATGTTTCATAGCTCAAGTACCAATTTATCTATCAACATGTTTTTGAGTATTGTAATATATGCTTGAATGATATGTGATTATATGAGTATTATGATATATGCTTGAATGCTATGTGATTATATGAGTATTGTGATATATGCTTGAATGTTTTGTGATTATATTTGTATTGTGATATATACTTGAATGTTGTGTGATTATATGTGTAATGTGATATATGCTTTAAAGTGAATGTGATATATGCTTAAAAGTGAATGTGATTATAATATGAACTAGTAAATAATGTATGAGTGAGTATAATATGACACTAGAGTTAGAACTATTGAGGTTGTGCTATACGATTGTTTCGTTGATACTTGATGAATTGTTTGCATGGTAGTTGTTCTAGGCATTCACTAAGCTTGTTAAGCTTACCCACTCCTTTTAAACCCTTGTAGAGTAGTTGTGTGTCGGTGTGAGCGGTGTGGTTCCGAGGGGTGATCCAAGTAAGTCCGTATCTGTGATTTTGTAGGTGTTATTGTTATTTGTTTATGTTTTGGGAATAAATCAACGTGGTAGACTTTTATTGGTATTTACCATGATATTTTAGATGCTTCTATAGATTATTTGTTCCTAAGTTTATGAGATTAATTTCGTATTACGTTGATTATTGCTCGGACTTACTTTCGATGTTTGAGACTATTACTACGACCGTATTGATGTTTATTTGATGAAGATATGATAACATGATGAATTGGTACAAGTTGGAATGACTTATATGCTTAAAATGTTGTATTTTTCTAGTCTGAAGCGGAGGTATCGATATTCTTGTTGTAAAAACGATACCTTTGTGGTTTTGAAATGTGTAGGAAGTCAGAATCATAAATTGGTACCGGTACCCTATCACAAGTATCGATACTCAGGGTAATTTTATTGATACTTTTTCAATTGTACCGATATTTTCTTGTGTTTTGATTTTAGACGAGAAACAAAATGCTGATTTGGTACCGATTTTCCATGCGGTATCAATAGCGTGCAAGGAAAATACCGAAAAAGTATCAATACCTACGTGATTGTCTTGAAAATTTTGCTAAGTGAGCCTAATGCATGTTCAATTATTACTATAAGTTTATTTAAAGTATGTTTGGCATGTTCTAATGATGATTAATTTATGTTTGACTAAAAAATTATAAGACCACTGAAAAAGAGAATGATTTCTTAATAATGTGACAATTTACTACAAGTATGGCATGAGACAGTGGTGTGGCATCCTGATATTCAGGCTTGACGACCTGGCCGGGTATAGGGTGTTACAATTGAGGCTAATAAATTGAGATAAATTTGTTGTATAGATCAAGAACCGGTAGATAATCATGGAAAAGAGAAAATTGCGGACTGGTCATTGATAGTCCTATCTTTGTTGTTTGGCCCTGATAAGTTCATACGGTATATTTTTGTGTAATTTGTAATGTTTAAGTTGATTTGTGAATTATGAATATATGTAAGTTGTTACAGTTTGATACAAGGTGATAAAATGGATTAAATTGAAAAGTGTTATATTGTTATATGTATCAAGCCCAAATGAACATAGGATGTGATACAATTGGCATGCAAATAGGTTATTTTGCGTATTGTACGAGATTAATACGTGATGAGATGATGATATGTGATATGTTATTATACACTGAATTGTTGCGGATTACCGAGTTATATTTATAGTGATCTTGGCATGTTTCTGGAAGAGGATGTGAAGCCTAAGAACTTGACACTTGGTGCCCAGGGGTGTTTTTGGAGGGATGTTAACCTTCGGGGTAGACAATTAGTGTCCAGGCGTTATCTTGGTTGGATTAATTCAGCTGAGCATTCTTACGTGTCTTGAGTGGATAACCACGTATCCGTATATCTTCGTATTAGTTCATTGGGCTGAATCATGATTGTTAAACAATGTAATAACTTATATTGACTGTTTGTAATAATATCTTAGTAAATGACTTGAAAATATGTGCAACTTATGTATTTAAGTGGAGGTTACAAAAAAATAACGTAGAAATGGGATGATGTAAAAAATGGAAAGTTATGGAAAATTTTGGTGATGATTTTTTGTTTTGACAAAATATAATTTTTTGAATATTTATTTTGATGACCACATAACTTATGTATTTAATTTTGCGTTTTTATTTTTAAATTTGTTTGTATTAATATTTTAAAAATTTGTCTTTGTAAGATTTTAAAGCAGTGCATCCAGTATAACAACTTTTTAAATCTCTTATTGCTATACATTTATAATTTATAATGACTATGAAGGGTGAATGATGTATTGAAAGATGAAGATTGAAGACAATGTTATGTAGGAATCTATAGGATGAGCAATGCTAGATAATAGATAAATTGTTATATTAAAATCAATACCTTATTTATAATCCTGAGCTATAGTAATAATAATAATAATAATAATAATAACATCACCAAATTACAGCAATAATTATAGATAATATTTAATTTTTTTACGAATCAATTATTAACGATAAATTGCATGGAATGCATTATTCATTATATTAAATTTTTTATTTTAATTTTTTGAGGATAAATATATTATTTTCTAAATCATTATCTTGATAAAATATTATTAATTATTAGGAGAGATATAATTAGACTTAATCATGGGTTGGGTCTGGTTTGGACCAGATCGGACTGATGCAAAATTTTAAGCCTCGTTTTCTATGCCTGGGCCTAGCTCGGCCCTGAAATGAACTTAAATTCCGCCCAAACTCGACTAAGATTAAAGATGATAAACTCGAGCCCGACTCTGCACGTCCATATTAAAATTTTTTAGATTATTATTTTTATATAAAAATAAATTTAAAAAATATAATACATCAAATACACTAAAAACATTAAAATAAATATTTCTCAACAAATTGAAAATACATTAAAAAATTGTTATACTTAAATAAAATTAAAATAGTTGCAATTTAGCAAACAAATACCTCTAATATGGTAGTAAAATTAACAATAAAATAAAAGTTACACAATATTCAAACAATAACAACAAAATAGTAGAAATATGCAACAAAATAGCAACGAAATGGTAGAAGACAGAAAAACAGTTGATTCAAGCCAGGCTTGGGCCCAAAAAAATCTTACATGAGCCATGACTCGTTTAGAAAACATACATTATTTTTTATTGTCCAATTCTATTTTTCAAATCTATATTTTTACTCAAATCCCCCTACATCTCAAGTGAACCTTTAGAGTTGGGCGAGTGACCCGATCAATGATCTGGTCTAATATATAAACACACACTTTTAAAGTTTCTACAATTTTGGTAAGAAAACTTTTTTTATTTAAAATGGTGCAATTCCTTTAATAAATCTTACATATATTACAAAGTACGGTTATAAAATGGTAAGAAACAACATGTTAACACTTTAAACAATTGACATGTATCCATTTAAAAAAAATCGTAAATATTGGCGGAGGGAGGGAAAAATTGTAACATAAACCTCTCAGCTTTTTTCAAACTGGTTTTAATGGTGTTTTGCAAGTTATATTTACAGAATAAATCATTCCAATTTTCTTATATTCAATAATTTTGAAATTCAACTTACAATTTTACTTAAAAAAGCTATTGTAATTTTTAAAACCATTTAAAAAGTTCTTTCTAAATTTATCACTATTTTTAGAAATTGAATATACTATTTAAATTGAAATATATATTTAAAAATGAAAATAATATTTGAGTGATTTAGTTATTGGTCACATTATTTAAATTTAACAAACAATCCAGATCCATTAATTAGTAATTAATAATTAAAATTAAATTAGAATCCGTACATAAAAATAGAATTTTACACAATCTATTATTATGATATTTATGTTTAAAATTAATTTCAAAATAATGTTTTTTTTTAAATTCATTATAATATCAACTACAATGTTTTAAAAATTAAAATTATGTATTAGTATGTTTAAATTTCATAACTATATTATCAACAAAACGTTACAGAAATTTTTAAAATTTTTAAGAAAGAAATAAATAAAATTTGATTAATACACATTGGACTATTCGCCCTTTAAAGCGGTATATAAGCTGATTTCAGAATGTCGTGAGATAATTTGATCCATATCTGATGTGGACATTAGAACATTGAGAGGACCGAAAAGGACACACTTCTGGTGTACCAATTATCGTGCCCACCCCAAGATGAGCGCTCCCCTATTTCGACTTCCCCTGAACTTCCAGTAGCATAGCCGAGATGGCAAGGGGTTCTTTTCCACTGTGGGGATCAAGTGAGAGAAGTTTTGAGAATTTAAGAGAATGTCATAGTGAGACAAGTCTTTTAATATTACGATAAGAGTCAAATGTCTCTTCTATTACGAAGATCGCTGGGTCACGAAGCTTATCCAGAAAATATTTTTATTTACATTCACACATTTTAGAAATAGTCGTTAAATCAAGTTTTCAGTTAGGTGAAGGAAGTATGACTGTTTTAGCAATAGATGAGACCCAGTCGAGAGAAGTTATGACGTATATTCCTACTAATGTGGTTTTCATTAAAGATGAACAAATATTCTTATCCATCGATCTATTCAATGTTGGAATCAGATATGATATTAATGAGGGGATTTCTGTCTCCAGAATAGGATTGGCAACTTAAATTAAAGCTGTAAAACAAGTTGCTTGTAAATTATAATTGGAGTTGACCTAATTCGCCGAATTAGAAACCTTTGCACTTCTAATATCGATAAAGCTACTCAAAATTAATTGGATGGAGGAAAACTTATACATTTTACTTTTTAAAGTTGTTATTTGAAATTATTTACACTTATTAAATGCTTAACGGATAGTTTAGTTAAGTTGCAAATAGTAAATCTGGATTAGATTTAGTAAGTAAACTTTAAAATTTATAAAAATTATAAATCTGTTAGTTTTTATTATGCAAAACTAGTTATACTTATAAGCTTAACCCTTAAAACCAAGAAAAGTGCTCGTTAGAAAATCAAAGATTTAATGAGCATCTCAACAGAACGAAAATTGATAAAAGAAAACCTCGAATAAATGTCGGAATCAAACAAAACAATACCCAGTAAGAGGAAATAAAAAAAAAAGAGTAAAGAAAGAAAAGAAGGCATAATATTATTAAGAGACAGCAGCGTATACAATAAGAGGGGTCTGATCCAAGTCCAAGCAAAGCAAAGCAAAGGCAAAGCATGGCGGCGATTACGAGGAGAGGAGAGCGAAAGGAAAGCAAGGTTCTTTCGTGGGCAGTGGTGTGGTGGCTTTGGGCTTGGGGAGAAGAGAAAGGAAATAAAAATAGACAAGGAATGTACAAAAACAAAAAGAAAAAGGGCAAACAAAATAGGAAGTGGCGTCTGTGAAGCCACGTGGCACATCATCAGTGGTTAGGTAGGAGAGAGAGAGAGAGAGAGAGAGAGAGAGACAGGGGAGGAGGAAGGGCTGCTTTCCCTTTCCTTAATATCTCTCTTTCTCATGCGCTGCCATGTCAGAGTGGTAACCCCGTCCGTCCCCTATTACCCCGGCGAATCCGTATCGTATGCTCTCTTCACTCTCTATAAAACCCCCTATCCTTCTCTTTACACCTTTTCTCTCTTTATTTTTATTTTTCGAGTTGGGGTTAATTTTTATTATTTTTGTCAATTCTCTCTATATTTATTTTCATTTTTTTTCTCGTGTCTTCGCCTTTTCTCTCTCTTTCTCGTATCTCTCTCTCTTCGCTCCCTTTTCTTTGCTTTGCTATACCCTAATACCCTCCCCTTCTCTCTCCTCCTCCATCTGTTTTTATTCACTACATCTCTCAATCTGTTACTCTTCATATTATTCCACTTGGTTTTGATTCTTTGATCCACGAGCAAGGTTGGCAAGCTTCTTTTCCTATCTGGGTATTACTTATTTCCTTTTTTTAGCTTTGGGGTTTTCTAATTTAGGTGCCTTGAGCTGTCTATTATGTGTATTCTGATGTTTTATTGCATGTTCTCTGTTGTTTTCATGTTTGGGAGGTTTGTGTTTATACTTTGATTGAAATTTGGTGGGCTTTTGCAGTAATTCCGAAATTGGGGTTCTGTGATTGAGTTTGTCATTGCAGGTGAGTTTTGTTGAAATGGGGTTTTCAGTTCAATGCAAGCTCAATGTTTTATGCATATATTGAATTTTCGAAACCGATTCTTCAATTTGGCTTGTTTTCCGTGTTAACTTGCTGTGCATTTGATGGTCATTTGTTTGGTTTAGATGTTTTATTTCATTCCTAGACTAGATAATGGCTCCTAGCTATTACATTTCCCAAGCTGTTCTAATTTACCACTGGGAATTAGGCTTGCATTTGTTCTTGTTGCTGATTGAATTGAGTGTAGAATGTGTCAAACCTGGGTAAATGCTGTTACTTCCGATTCTTCATTTTTTTTATCCCAAAGACGATGCCTGGATTAATGATGCTACTCCTGTCATATTGTCTGATTCCGTTGTTGCTTCTGCTCTATGTAGAATATGGAGTTTGGATTTGGTTTGACTATTATGTTCACCTTTTTAATTAAACCATAGTGACTTTCTTTTGGTATTTACATGGATTGATTCTGTTGCTTTAGTTGAATTAGGTTTTTTATATTGGTACTTCAATTTTGACAGTTTAGAAACAAGCACTGAGAATAATGTGAACTGTGATGTTGCCTATTCGTGGCAGTTTGAAGTTGGTTGAATTACAAAAGACTAATCTGAAGTTGAGTTTGTTTGGCCTCGTCTAGAAACTGGAATAAGTGAGGTGTTCAATGTCATGAGTTTATGTTTTAAGTAATTCAGTATGATTTCCCTCCTCCTACCCTCTTCTTTTTTTAACAAAAAAAAAAAAAAAACCCTTTTTTCTCCTTATCTGAAATGCTTTCAGTCTGTTTGCATGCATCCTTCACCCTTCTTTGGAGTAATAAAACCATTGTTGCTTGGTAGTTGCCTTTCGGTCTTGTAACAAGTTTTAGTGCTGAAAATGATGAAATTGTACCGTGATTATTTGCAGGGGCTAAGATTGCCAATTGGAAGCATCATTGTTCTGTCTGTGATTTGACATACTTTCTGCTATTCTAGCCGCAATGTTAATACCCATGATTAGAAAAGGATGAAAGACATTAGTTCATTGAATAGTAAAATGATTAACCGAAACTGGGTCCTGAAGCGCAAACGAAGAAAGCTTCCGTGTGGTCCATCCCTAGCCAATGGTAAAGAAGAAAACTTATTAGCATCAGAATCTCCAAGGGGTTCTTCAGCTAAGCGTAGGCTGAAAGGTGAAATTAGTACCGACCAGTCATCATCTAAAAAGAAGGGAAATGATGGGGTATGCTTCTTTTCAATTCTTGTTCCTTCATTGAGTTGTTCCCCTCATGGCAATGTAGTTATCTTTTCTTCTTTTGATTTGGTTGTTCATGGTTGATGTAGGTAAACAATCTCCTCAGTCATTTTCTGGAAAGTTGTCAATATGTTCAAATTTTACTCAAAATTGATCAAGTGTTACGAATTTAGCTAGGTTTTTATCAAGTATCAGAATTGACATGCCAGAAGTTAAAATTTGAATCATGCATGCTTCAACTCAATATAATTTTTTACTCAAGAGTAACCAGGCTCTGAACAAGAACTATTGGTGGATTTGGGTTTTCAGAACTTTTTTTCATTGCAATAGGCTTAGTGCACTTCTTGTATGCATCAGTTCATGTGACCTCGAGAACTTCTAAGTTCTGTCTATGATTATGGATTGTGTTTTCAAAAACGTTTCATTGTTTTACTTGTCTCCTTCACCTTGTTCTGCTTGAGAAACGTGTATACTAGTTTGCTGTTAGAAACTCAAAGAAAACCATTTTAGTATCATACTGCATTGGTGTGAGGAGACAAATAATGTACAGAGAACAAAATTCAATGAAATATACATTCATTTGCAATCCTGTGTTTTGACTGTGTTTTATAGACATTTAAACTACTTCTGACAACTATTCTGATTTTTATTGTCTTCAGTACTACTATGAATGTGTTATTTGTGATCTTGGTGGGAACTTGTTGTGTTGTGATAACTGTCCCAGGACCTATCATCTACAATGCCTTGATCCACCTCTTAAGGTAGGATATCACAGCTAACTTGAGATAATCCTCTTCTTTGTTTTATGGCTCCATTAGCTATTATTTTTCACTCATTCTATCTTTTCTCTTTTCATTGTTCTTCTGTATCCATGATTGTAGCGCATCCCAATGGGAAAGTGGCAATGCCCAAAGTGCTGTAAGAAGACCGATTCACTCAAGCCCATTACTCATCTGGATTCAATTTCCAAACGAGCAAGATCAAAAACTATCAATACAAAAGCTCAAACTGGAATAAAGTCACCTACCACTGAGAAAGTGTCCCGGATTTTTGGAACATCCATTATTGCAAAGAAACGATCATTCTCTAGTAAAGGAAAATCTGATGTAGCTCAGGGAGTGGATACTTTGAAAAAGGAACCAGAAACCTCTCATATAGATGTACCTTCTACCCCTAAACCAAGTCTTACATCCATTGGTGGTGCTGAGGAAGGTGGTGCTTCTTGTGTGAATGTTGATGATGAGAAGACTCCTGTTGCATCTCCAACAGGTTCATCTGCTGAAAGGAAGTTAACTCCTGTAGCTGGTGGTTCATCATGTATGAATCTTGATGATGGAATGAAGCCAGTTGCATCTCCAACAGGTTCATCAGCTGAAAGGAAGTTAACTCCTGTAGCTGGTGAGGTTTTGTTTCATTCTAAGAGTACAAACTCAGAGAAAAATGATGAAGCACCTGAAGCGAAGCATGAATTGTCTTGTGATAATGAGTCTCCCACAGACAAAGTTGTTCTTGCAATTGGTGTAGCCACAAGGAAAGACAGAAAAAGAAAGCAGAAAGTCAGTGATGAGGCAAGTCAAAAGAAGCGTAAGAGTGATAAGGGTAAGCGTACTGTCAGTACTTCTAAAAAGAAGGGGTCCAAAGCAAATAATATTGGCCCTGGAACTAGTAAAACTCATCAGAAACAGAAACAGAAGCCTGTTAACCATGGGGTTTCTGCATCTTTGTTAAAGGATGATGATGGGAGCAAGAATTTTGATACTCAGAGAAAAGATGAGGTATGTTATAATCTTATAGGTTTTTTTTTTTTAATGGGATGTTGGAGGTCTTCTATTTTCTTTCATATGCTCAGGTGAGATTTGATGTGAATTATGTAGATGATTTTTTAATTTAAATGAGTCTTTGTAGATATTTATTATTGTCCTCTAGGAATTTTTGCACTTTAATGGATTCATCTTTCTGAACTGTAGTCATGCATATGTAATTGGGGGAACTTGTTGGTGAAAAGCAGAGTTCTTAGAAGTTTTCTTCTGGGATAGATAATATCTGGACAATTAGTTCCGTTGTCGTATATGATGGATTAGTTTTATAGATACCTTGAAATCAGAGTAGAGCTCATATAAGAGGCTTAGGGTCTTTCTGAACCGTAGTCTCCGTGGCTGAGATCCCCCCTTAAAATTTGAACTAGTTTCCTTTATTTGCTACGTTTTTGCAGTGTTCTCCTGCATCGTATGGATTTATCGTTCTATATGAGAATCCAAAATGGAAAACTTCATTAATCTTTTATTTGAGTGCCTTCTTCCCATATGGTATACAAATTCAAACCTAAGATGAGTAGATCACTTCTCAAACTAATCAGATCATGATTGTAAGAGCTTACACTATAGAGTTACTGGATTTCCTCCTGCATTACTTGTACTGGTTCAGAGTTAAATATAAGCTATATTTTATGCACGTGTTGTCTTTCTTTATCTTTTATTTTTGTCTTCTAAACTTCACATGTTCTGCATATTTGAACTAGAATGTCTAGATGAAGTTGTCTATTGATTTTATGTTGGCGTTCAAGTTTTTGGTTTACAGTTCAATAACTGTCTGATATTATTATTGCCCTATTGATGCATAAATTTAGAGGTGCAGCTTAGGATGGTCTTTTTTTTCCTTATTGGTGCATAAATTTAGTACTCTGTTTATACTGGACATGTAAGTGTGACTTCCTAAAGGTAATGCCTTGAAAATATGATACACATTCATACATACACACATATTAATGCTCCAGTATATGAATTCTTACAAAAGTACCATTGTTTTCTTCACTTGTTAATGTTTCTCATTGCTGATTGAATCACATTGTTGTGATTACTCTTGGAATTCTTTCGGCTGATTGTTTAAATCCTTTTATTTTCTTGATCAGAAGCTTTCTGAGGGTGCAACGCAACAGTCCAATGAGTTAGATAAAGGAATTCTCAATCCCCCGCTGAGATGTGAAGACGGTGTTCCTGCCGAACTTCTGCAGGTTAGTTGACTTATATGTATCCGATATAAACTCTTTACTTTTGTGGATAATTGCTCACCTTTTTCCCAAATATCTTACTTATCTGCTTCACAGGTTGATCGAGTTCTAGGCTGTCGGGTTCAAGGTGATAATGCTAGTATTTTGCATCATGCATCTGCAGCACTTTCAGAGGACATGCTTTCTGATGATTTTGTAATTGCAGTAAATCCAAGCAGACTTTCAGAGGAGAATTCTGTTTGTGATATTGATTCAGATACAGTAACTGCTGAAAATCTTACTGAGGGTTGCCCTAAGACTCTGAAAGGTTCTGATAAAGAAGAAAGCACAAAGAATGATGTCAGAGTGGATAAAATGAATGTATATAGAAGGTCTGTCACTAAGAAATGCAAAGGAGGGGATTCTTTGGACTTATTGAACAAAGACACTAAGGATTCAGATTGTGCAATCATAAATGGTAAGGATCAAGATGAATCCGTGGTAAGTGTAGAAGATTCAGGAAAAAGAAATGAAAAAACGGTAGTAGAAGAGTTGACTGCTGATGTTAATGTGAAAAGTCATGGCACCACTGAAGCTCCAAAAGTTTGTGAAACGCCTGCTAAAACGAAAGAGATGGGTGCAGAAATGAAAATATGTAGCAGTGTTGAAAATAAAGTCCAAGAACCTGCTGTGATTGAATCAGCATGTTCTAAAGAGGAGACGGTCTCATATGAATTTTTTGTTAAATGGGTGGGGATGTCCCATATCCATAATAGTTGGATTTCTGAATCCCAGCTGAAAATTCTGGCGAAGAGAAAACTAGAAAATTATAAGGCCAAATATGGGACAACTGTGATAAATATCTGTGAGGAAAAGTGGAAGAAGCCTCAGCGAGTTATTTCTCTCCGTGTTACAAATAATGGCCAGGAAGCTTTTGTGAAGTGGACTGGTCTTCCATATGATGAATGCACTTGGGAAAGGTTAGATGAACCTGTTCTTCAGCAATCTTCTCATCTAATTGATCTGTTTGAACAGTTTGAACGTCAAACATTGGAAAAAGATGCTACTAAGGATGAAGCTAGGGCAAGGGGTGAGCAGCAGCATGATATTGTTACTTTGGCAGAGCAACCTAAAGAACTGAAGGGAGGCTCTCTATTTCCCCATCAGCTTGAAGCACTTAATTGGCTGCGTAGATGTTGGCATAAATCCAAAAATGTTATACTTGCTGATGAAATGGGGCTTGGAAAAACTGTATCTGCCGTCGCCTTTATTTCGTCACTTTATTTTGAGTTTAAAGCTACTCTGCCATGTCTAGTGCTGGTTCCACTTTCTACTATGCCTAACTGGCTTGCTGAGTTTTCATTATGGGCTCCTGATTTAAATGTTGTGGAGTATCATGGTTGCGCCAAAGCAAGAGCCATCATTCGCCAGTATGAATGGCATGCTAGTGATTCGAATGAATTGAGTAGGAAAACAGCTTCGTACAAATTTAATGTTCTTTTAACTACTTATGAAATGATTCTTGTGGACTCATCTCATTTGCGTGGTGTACTTTGGGAAGTTCTTGTGGTTGATGAGGGTCATCGCTTGAAAAATTCAGGAAGTAAGCTGTTTAGCTTGCTCAACACATTCTCTTTCCAGCATCGTGTCCTATTGACCGGAACCCCACTCCAGAATAACATTGGTGAGATGTATAACTTGCTTAATTTCTTGCAGCCAGCTTCCTTCCCTTCTTTATCTTCGTTTGAGGAGAAATTTAATGATCTCACAACTGCGGAAAAGGTGGAAGAATTAAAGAAACTTGTTGCTCCTCATATGCTTCGAAGGCTTAAAAGGGATGCCATGCAAAATATTCCCCCTAAAACTGAACGAATGGTGCCTGTTGAACTGTCATCCATTCAAGCTGAATACTACCGTGCAATGCTAACTAAGAACTACCAGATATTACGGAATATTGGGAAGGGGGTTGCACAGCAGTCAATGTTAAACATTGTGATGCAACTGAGAAAGGTTTGTAATCATCCATATCTCATACCAGGTACTGAGCCTGATTCTGGATCACTAGAGTTTCTTCATGAAATGCGTATAAAAGCTTCAGCCAAGTTGACTCTTTTGCATTCCATGCTTAAAGTCCTATATAGAGAAGGCCATAGAGTTCTTATCTTTTCACAAATGACTAAGCTTCTTGATATCCTTGAGGATTATTTAACCATAGAATTTGGCCCTAAAACATACGAGAGAGTTGATGGCTCTGTTTCAGTTGCTGATCGTCAAACAGCGATATCAAGGTTCAACCAAGATAAAAGTCGATTTGTCTTCTTGCTATCAACACGTTCTTGTGGTCTTGGTATCAATTTGGCAACAGCTGACACTGTTATAATTTATGATTCTGATTTCAACCCACATGCTGACATCCAAGCTATGAATCGGGCACATCGAATTGGACAATCAAACAGACTTTTAGTATACAGGCTTGTAGTTCGTGCCAGTGTAGAAGAGCGGATCTTGCAACTTGCTAAAAAGAAGCTAATGCTTGATCAGCTGTTTGTCAACAAGTCTGGATCCCAAAAGGAAGTAGAAGACATTCTGCGATGGGGAACGGAAGAACTCTTCATTGATTCTTCTAGTGGGAAAGATTCAGGTGAAGGTAATAACAATAAAGAAGATGCATTAGTGGATACAGATCATAAGCACCGGAAGAGGGTTGGAGGTCTCGGAGATGTGTACCAAGACAAATGTACCAATGGCAGCAACAAGATTGTGTGGGATGAAAGTGCAATTTTGAAATTGCTTGATCGTACAAACCTTCAGTCTGGACCAACTGATGCCGAGGGGGATTTGGAAAATGATATGCTTGGCTCAGTAAAGGTGAGGTATTCTACTTATGTTATGTTGAAGTGTGTGTGGTTTTGTATGTTAATACATTCATTGGCTAACAAATGGAATGACTTGTACTTTTTTTCTCTGCATGGGAATGATACGCTGATGGTTTTGTTGCTTCTAATGGTTGGCATTAGCAGTCAAACCTGGAATCACAGTTTTATTGCTTCTATATTCTGTTTGCAATAGAATTGCTATGTAAAAAGAAAAAAAAAGAAAAAGGAACAACAAAAAAGAAAGACTACTGAAGTGAGCTTAAAATATATGGTTTAGTTGGTCAAAGTAGGAGCTCTAGGGTCTGCCCCTTAGTTGTTACGAGCTGTACCTGTTTTAGCAAGCCTAAAGCCTCCTTGTATCTTTAGTTTGTAAATTGTTTACAGTTTATAAGTATTTTTATGCATGCAAGCTTGAATGTTATTGCCAACTATTAGACCTAGCTGTTGAGGTTACTGCATCTGTTATTCTTTTAAATTATGTTGCCCCGAGAATATATGTTTATGTGAGAGTTTCTTAAAAATTGGCAGTTTATTCAATGTTTTACTATTTCATTATGCATATTTTTTTGGCCACTGTTTGTGGGGTCTTAAAAGTAGCTCCTGATGGGATTTCATTTTGCTTAAAAATTTCTTAGAATTGCTAATATTTTATTGTTTTTGGTCTTTACCTGTGTTTGTGTTAGACTTTCCTATTTTTATTATTTGCAGTCATTCTAATTTCAAAGAAAGCCGTAATCTTGTTGTTTCTTTATTGAACATTTCTTCATTTTCTTCTTGTGCAGTCTGTTGAATGGAATGATGAAACAACAGAAGAACCAGGGGAGGTGAATCTCCTCCAGCTGTTGCTGATGATATTTTGGAGCAGACTTCTGAGAAGAAAGAAGATAATGTGCTAAATGGTACTGAAGAAAATGAATGGGACAAACTTTTGCGTGTGAGGTATATCTTTCTTTTTCCCATCCCATTTCTTTTCTATGAAAAAGCTGTTGAACTAAAGGTTCCTTACATTTAAATGCACAGGAAAATCCAATTTTGCACATGAAAAACCCAGTAGAATAGTTGAGAATGTGATTAAATTCATGCACAGCATAGAGCCATGGAATGAGTTCAACAGCTATGAACTTTAGTTTATTGAAGTTATGAGGATCGCCGGACATACCACTAGGATGTTAAAACTTGAAAAAACTCCTCTCTTTTTCCTTCAATTATAGGAAAGACTTGTTGCTAATCACTGAGATAATAAGATGCAATCCTTCACTTTTGTCTTAAAATATTAAGTCAGAGTAGGGATCTCTTGTTGCCTGTACTGAGCTTGAGGTGATGAGTGGCTAGTTTTAACTGCACAAACATGCGTAGAGATGGATTAAACTATAAAGAGATTTGTTTTATTGGTAATGTATGTTTTTTTGTGTTCAAGTATCTAAGGAATTATGAGGGAATTTAGGGTTAATTTGGCATTTTTTTATGTTAGGTTAGGAATTAGGCTATAAATACCTATGCTATTTGTTTTCTAGTAATTTCAAATATTGAACTTTTTTTTCAAATGACTTGAGATATTGAGAACTGAGGTTTTGGGTTCTTAGAGGTTGAAAATTCTGGTTATATTGAGTTCTTTTTGGTAGTTCTTGGTAGTTTCTTTGGCATTATTGGTACTACTAAATTTTGATAGCATGTCTCCTGTAGATCTGTAAACTTTGCCTCCAAATCCGATGTTTGCAATTGAGGTTATTATCTTAAATATATCCTGCTCTTTGTCCCACTATCTTTTTTATTTTTTTTGGCTTTGTAGATAGCTGCTGCTGCAGGTCCTGCAAAGCTTCTATATGATGACATTGATAGTAGTTTACAGTCCCAATTTTTAGTTTCCTGCTTGATATTGTGTGGTCCACAATTCAGAACTGGTCATTGTTTTTGAATGAAACAGAACTTGCATAATAAATAAATTGTTCTGCTGCTGTTGTTTAGAAAAAATAAATGCTATTCAACAGAATGAGTGGTCAAAATAACGAGTCGAGATCAACTTATGTTGACTTGAGAATGGCTACTCTTTCTCCTTGTAATTTTAATGAAGTCTTTGGAAAACAACCAATGCATAACATTGATCTATGAAAATCTTATATGATAAATTTAAGCACTCGGCCGTTTAGTCATCTTGTTAGAATATGATGTGATGTGTGTACTTTTCAATAAATTCCTTTCAGATGGTATATCCAAAAGTATCTGGTCTAAGCTTAAATCTGTTGTGTATCATTGAAGATTAACTTTGAGTAAACTTTTGTTATAGCATTAAGAGTTTAATTAAATCTAGTTGAAATGAATCAGACGTTAAATGCTGTCCGACTCTTTTGAGAGAAAAATGCTGTTGAACTTTTGTTAAAAGAACAAAAGTAGATACTGTCGTTATATTGTATGTGAAAAACTTAATTTCCCACTTTGGCCCTAGTTTTTTTGTTATGGACTTATGTTGAACTCTCTTGCTTGATTTACTGTGTAACAGGTGGGAGAAATATCAAAGTGAGGAGGAAGCAGCCCTTGGTAGAGGGAAGCGACAAAGGAAAGCCGTCTCCTATAGAGAGGCATATACTCCACATCCCAATGAGACAACAACTGAGGTACTTAGCTTTCTGCTTTAGATTGCAATAAAACTGGCTTTTCTCTTTTATATTTAATACTTTTCAAAATATATGGATGCTCTTACTTTATTCCACCTTCACTTGCTTGCTCAGTAGCCTGTAACTTGTAACCTACTCTAGTTCTTGTATTGCTTATTCATGGTGTTAGCAACTTGTTATTCTGTTGAAAAGCAGAGTGGCGGGGAAGAAGAGAAGGAACCAGAAACAGAGCCAGAGCGGGATTATACACCAGCAGGACGTGCTCTTAAAGCAAAGTAGTAAGTTCAGATCCTTTCAGAGAATTCCACTTGCTGAATTTTCTGTTGAGATGCCTGTCAAGTAGTATTTTCAAAATTACTTCACTGTCAATAAGTTGAATGCATGTTAGCTGACTTATTGTTAAACATAGAAATGAAACCATATAATGAATTTGTTGGAGTTAAACTGTTAAGTCTTTAGTTGAAGAACACACATGCTCCAATTACAGGAACTCTTTGAATAATGTAGTAGCCATTTCTACTATTAATCTTTTACTTTCTCAGATAACATTTGCTTGGCTTTCTCTGGTAAATTAGTAGGATACATTCTTAAATTTTTTATATAGTGGGTGCATTAATTTACTCTGTAATCCTTTTTGACAGTACTAAACTCCGTGCTCGACAAAAAGAACGGCTTGCTAGGAGAAATGCAATTGAAGAAGTTCATCCCAGTGAGGGATTTCCTGGACTTGAGTCGGTAGCACAGTGTCCTTCCATGAATGGAAGAGAAGCGGATCATGTTAATCAATCTGATCAACAGTCAGATAAAGATAAGTGTTTGGTAATTGACTTGGAGGATGACAAACATGCTCAATCATTAGATCAACCAAAGAACAAAGATGATTCAATTTTAAGGCTTGGGAGGCTGTCAAAACATAAAACAAGTGGACAATTGGATCTTTCTGTCAACCCTCTCCACCAGTCTTCTCCTGACATGATCCTTCCAAGTAGCAATCATCAAGGCACAAGCTATAACCAATCTCTACCTTCCAACAACTTGTTGCCGGTTCTTGGGCTTTGTGCTCCCAATGCTAGTCAGTTTGACTCATTTCATAAAAACTTTTCAAGATCAAATGGTCGGCAAAGCAGGCCAGGAACTGGACCAGAGTTTCCATTCAGTTTAGCTCCAACTACAGGAGCTTCAATTGAGAAAGAAGCAAAAGGTCAAGAGACTACCTTGGACAAATTTAAATTGCAAGATTCACCTCCCGAAGTTTTACAACGTCTTAAAATTGGAAACCAAGATAGTTGGCTCCCATTTAACCCGGTAACTCTTTTTGTCAGCATTTTGTTTTTCTTTAGTTGTCAAATACAAAACCTTCCTTTCCATGTTAATATATGATGACAAGACTTGTTTTCTTGCAGTATCCTTCTGCTTCTTCACAAGGAAAAATTTTTGAGCGATTAGAAAATTCTGGTGCTAGTTCTTCTGATTTTCAGGAAAAGATGCCACTGCCTAATTTACCTTTTGATGAGAAATTGCTTCCTCGGTTCTCCCTTCCTACCAAAGGCATGATGACATCACATCATGACCTATTGCCCAGCTTATCTTTAGGGAGTAGGCTTGATGCTGTGACTGAGTCAGTGCAAGACCTTCCTACAATGCCATTGCTGCCGAATTTAAAATATCCTCCACAAGATGTGCCTAGGTACAATCAACAAGAGAGGGACATGCCTCCAACATTGGGTCTGGGTCAGTTGCCTCCCATTTCTTCTTTTCCTGAAAACCATAGGAGGGTGCTTGAAAATATTATGATGAGGACTGGATCTGGATCTGGGAACTTGTATAAAAAGAAATCGAAGGTAGAGGGCTGGTCAGAGGATGAACTGGATTTTCTCTGGATTGGTGTTCGTAGACACGGACGAGGTAGTTGGGATGCCATGCTTAGAGACCCCAGGTTAAGATTTTCAAAGTACAAAACTTCAGAAGATTTGGCAGCTAGGTGGGAGGAGGAGCAACTTAAAATTCTGGATGGGCCAGCTTTTCCAGTTCCAAAATTCCCCAAGCTAACAAAAACCACCAAACCTTCTTCCTTGTTTCCAAGCATTCCTGATGGAATGATGACGCGGGCACTGCAGGGTAGTAGATTTGTTGCACCCTCAAAATTTCAAACTCACCTGACTGATATGAAGTTGGGTTTTGGTGATCTAGCTTCTAGCCTGCCTCACTTTGAGCTATCAGACCAACTTGGTTTGCAAAATGATAGTTTTCCTCCTATTCCAACATGGAATCCTGACAAATCTCGTGCAAACTTTTCTGGAGATTCAGTTGCTGGGCCCTCTGATAGGCCAGGGCCGTCTGTGAATGTACCTGGTGAGAAATTTTTTTTTCTCAATTCCTTTGGAGCCAGCAACTTGGGTTCAAATTTGAATTGCTCCAGTAGCCATGATTTACACAGGAAGGAGGATGATTATGGTTCAATGAAGCATGGGAAGTTGCCTAGTGTTCTTGATAAATCGCTAAATATGTTACGTGATTCCCTCAATAATGGTGGAAATGGTGAATCTGCCAGCTCTGGGTTTCTCTCCGATCCAAACAAAGGGCTGAATCTTTCTTATTCAAAGGGAAAAGAAGTAGCTGGAAATAGTTCTTCCAAGAACAAGTTACCTCACTGGCTTCGTGAAGCTGTTAGCGCTCCTGCAAAACCTCCAGATCCTGATCTACCGCCAACTGTCTCAGCAATAGCTCAGTCAGTTCGTGTACTGTATGGAGAAGATAAGCCTACCATTCCCCCATTTGTGGTACCTGGGCCCCCTCCTCCTCAACCAAAGGACCCGAGACACAGTCTAAAAAAGAAAAAGAAACGGAAGTCGTACATGTTCAGGCAGGTCCTACCGGACACAGCTGGAAGTAGTAGTCTCTCTCCGGCATGCTCAATTCCGTTGGCACCACCATTTCAATTGCTTCCACAATCAGTTACTGGAGCTGCAGGGCTTCCTTTGATTGAATCCGATTACAGCTGGTCTCCTCTTAACTTAAGCATGATGAATCCATCATCTTCATCGGCGTATCTTATTCCACCAAAGAAATCAAGCATGGGATTATCCCCCTCCCCTGAAGTGCTTCAACTGGTAGCATCTTGTGTTGCTCCAGGGCCACACTTGTCATTAACTTCTGGCATGACGAATTCTAGCTCGCATGATGGCAAACTTCCATTGCCAAAACCTGTTAACGAAGTTGGATATCCAGATTCACTAGGTGTATCTGTCAAAGGGAAAGCTAAACTGAGCCCGATCATTGATGTCCAGGATCAATCTCCAGAGGAGAGACAAGATGAACCTGATTGTGGGGATTCTAGCAAGACTCAGTCAGATCATTCTCGACCTGAACAACCTGATGTAGAGGAAATATCATCAGAAGGCACTGTGTCAGATCATCCTGTGAGTGAGCATGAAGCTGGTATACAGGAGTAAACAGTGAAACAATTATTCTTTGATGTGCTCGAATTTTTGTAGGCATGATGCAGCGAGTGATTAAGTAGCATATATAGGGATCATTTAGGACATCTCTAGTGTAAAGTTTCTGTAAGAGGAAGGAAATATATAGTGTTGCCTGCCTGCAACGGATTCTTTTGTCTTGCCTCCACGTTGAGAGCTCACAACTATTTGCAGCTGCCAACAGTGGAATTTTCATCTGCGAAATGAGCTTCATTCAAACCAGGTGATAAAATTTGGAGGGAAGTTTGTTTCTTGTTGCAGTAAGCTTCTGCCACCTACATATGTTATCTTCAAGCTATCTGGGTTATGCAATTTTTTTTGTTTCATAATTGTAAAAGTTATCCTCCTGAATGTCAACTCATTCTACTTTACACTGTTGGCATTAAAGTAACGTTTGATGTAGCTTGGATCGCGGGTATATAACACATTATTTAGTTTTTTCTGACTGCATCGGGCGAATGAAATCTTGTGCATGAATTATCACAGCGCATGTCTTTTCTTGTACTGCGGCAACTATTTCTTTTTGAGTTATGTTTAAAATTTTTTTTATTGAACTAGATACTTACACTTGACTTGAGCCTATTCGGTCAAAGAGTTGACATGTAATTAAAAATTTATTTTCCCTTCATTTGGCTTGGAGCAAGAAAAGAAAATAATTAAGAAAATGAATGTAAAATAAAAATTAAATTAAATTAAAAATATTATATTTTCTCTCTATTCTCCTTCACCTAACCTCATTGCCAGCAAACTTCCATCACCATCTATCATCTTCCATCATCTAACCCCATTACCACCAGACCTCCAAATGCCAATTGCTTATCCTCTCATGCCCAACAAAAAATTTAGTTAAAAAGATGAAAGAGTGGGCGATTTAATTAATTAAAAAAATGGTTGTCTAGTTAGCCGTGGTGATTGCGAATATACTTTACATATATGTAACATTTCAACCCATTTTTTGGCCTTTTAATTTCTCTCAAAAACATTTCCCAAATCTAATTTGACAAAACAAAAAGAAAACAAAGAAAAAGAAAAAGCTTATACGTGTTTGCCTTTTAGGAGTGCTACAATGAGTTAACTTCCTTTTCAATATCCCATGCTTGTCCTGATAGTTGATACAAAGAGGAGATGCTATTGAAATACTTTCTTAAATTATATAATACTTTTTTTTATTTTAATAAAACACCATTTAGGAACTATATAAAAAATATTTAGAACAAGTCTCAACATTAATAAGCTTGAATATATTTTTAAAATTATTTTGAATCATTTCTTAAGTGTTTGGGCACACCCAATTCAAACAAGTTAAATCAAAATTGATTCGAATAATAACAAATTAAATCCAAAATCAAAACCCATCATCAATTTTCACCCTTCATTCAAATATTTTTTGAAGTCTTAAAAGTGATTTTAGACCATTTCCAAAGTCTCATTACAATAAGAGAATGTTTGGGCATCAATTGGGTCGTTTTGGAGCTCAAGAACATGAGTTTGTAGGAGTAGGAGTAGTTGTTCCAATACAACTATTCCATGTTGCGAAACAATTGTTGCAGAACAACTACTTGGAACTATAGCAATTTGTATTTTGTTTGACTTGTTGCAATACTACAGAGGTTAAGCATACTTGGGCCTTTGGAGTTGAAATTCAATTCAAAAACACTTAAAATCATCCTCAAACATTACCATATCATTTCATAAAGATTCAAATCATCATAATTCAATTTCTGAACTCATTTAAGCTTAAAATCCAAGTCATAAACACGTTAAATCTAAATGATGGATTACAACTTAACTAATAACATCAAAATGACTTGTATTACAACTCAAAATTTTCAAAATACACTATTCAAACTAAGTCTTTATGTATATGGAAAAATCCTTATATAAGTAAAAACTAATAAACTTACCTCAATTTCAAGGTGATGTGAAGCTTCCAAGCCGAACTCAAAATTTCTTGATGAATTTGATACTTACACGTATAAACAACTAACACGTGAGCTCAATGAGCTCAATAAATACTCAAGATTAATCCTGCTTATCCTATTTGGTTATTGACGTTGAGATGCTTTAGTACAAAATTTTTAGTATTCTTAAATGTCATAATTAATCTTTCTAACGAGTTCATATCTAATTACCAAATTATGAGGCTCAACTTACATATTAATGGTATGTTGGTTATTTCCATTATGGATATTAAACATGTAGCCCTAATGAGTGTTGAATCATACCTACGTTCATATTTTTAATCAAATTCCCTAAATTTTTAAGATTACTTATGACCATTGGTTCCTTATACAAGTTATCCACAACTTTGTTCAATTTTCTATTAGGGCATATGAAACTCATAAGTTTTACTCTCAATCGTGTGTCTTATGGCTCATATTTTAACCTTGTTGTGAAATACATAGTATTTTAACTTGTTAAGATTTTAACACATTACACTTTAGAATACAATTTTCAATTTTTAGTCATAAGTTGATCTTATTATCTAGATTTGTTCAATTAGCCCATAGTAAACACTAGGGAAACGACTCAAATACACGAGACTTACTATAGAACAAACCAATGAGCACATAGTGTTATGTACCACACCACATCCCTCCTAAACACACCAAGGGGCACCAATGGTTGAGCCACCAAAACAAACCAAAGTGAGCACTAAAATGCTAAGCCCAAAGGCAATCCCACCAAAATCACCAACGAGCATCGAAGTACTAAGCTTGAAGGCATCAAAATTTTCATGTGACTGCATATCCCAAAGGCAATAGAGAGTGCACGTAATATGTGTAAAGCCTAAAGGTAACATAACTCCAGGTACACATATATCCCTATTGGCATGCCAATCGTATTCCAACTATTTCACTAATTTTACAAGGGAACTTTAGAGTCGCATATAACTTATATCGTTCAAGGCCATTAGCATATTTAATAATTAATCAGAGGCATATTCAATTTTGAAATTCAGAGATCATTAAGATGGCTCATGGTCTAAATACACATATAGTCACTTTTGTCACAGGGCTAGAACTTTTGTCTCACGTTCGGTGCGACCTTAGGTGATCCATTCATTCCAAACTCACCTAAGTTAGCCTAACCATCACAAAGTGAGGATTCACAAAGAAATCCTCCAAGGCACCAATTTATATAGCGGAAGCAATATTACTAAAAGAAAGCACAAAAGAACAAAAAGCCACAAAAAAATTATGCACGAGAGGTCTTTGAGTAAATGCTCTCAATTGTATTACTTTCTCTCAAAGAATACAAGAAACAATAAAGAATGAAATATGCTACAAGTGAGGGGGATGCTCTCTATTTATAGTTGAGCTCTATTAAAATCGACGATTTAGATCAAGTTACATCAACGAACGAGATTAGCCTATCCCTTAAATCTAGGGATTTTACAAGATTGCATTATTGATTTACATAATAAAATCTAATCTAATCTTACAAGATATGGTACCCCTCAATATTTTAAGATTAATTTTCCTATTTACCAAGGTAGCCTATGTTGTCATATCTTTATCATTGGGCCACCTAGACTTCAATCTGACAAGTTTCTCCAATAACTCTTTGAATCGAGCCAGTTCTTGTAGGACAAATTATCCCAATCTAAATGATAAACCTCCATAAGATACATTTGGTGCGATGGTCATGGGCTTTGAATTGCGGACTGTGACACTTTGAGATACCTTGCATATATTCACATTTTTCAAAAAGGCACTTTAAGTGCCTCCACAAACATGTTCAAATTCATATTCAAATTTAAGCATTATGATATGTACATTTTCTTATTAACATCATAGTCTTACAAAACTTGAGATGGGTTATTATGACCTCAAATATATACTCAAAGTCAAAACTTCATTTATAGCTACATGTACATATTATCATACACCAATTTGTCTCATTAAACAAGAAAGGCCTATAATGACATATTAATCCAAAAATTTACCAATGTGGCATTAGCAAATTTTTTTGGATTAATTACACATTTTACAACTAATCTCTTATTTTCAACACTTTAACACATGAAGACTTACACACATTCCTTTACTTACTCATTTTCATATTTATTCACAAATTACAAAATATGTTCATTACTTGTTCCATGACAACCAATTTATATAGTACATTAACAATTGATAGTTGACTTTATAGTAAAAAATTTACCCAATCACTTATTTCCACATCTTTAAGCCATGGAATTTCCCATGTTATCATATTATAATCATTTATATATATAACCAATTTCACAATCTTATCACACAATTTTACCAATCTCTTAAACAAATTAACATAGGAAAAGTATGAGTATTTGAGGAAACTTTGTCACACCCAATTTTCAATAGAGGTCTGAAATTTAGATAAGAGTTGAGAGTTAATTGAAAGAAGCCGTCGGTTTGACGGCCTCTACTGTAAAATCTAAAAATTTTAGTGGCTGAATGGAAAATAGTTGGGTTTTAATTCTGGTTCAGTTACCTTGGAACTGACTGGTTCCTGAGTGGGAAACATAATGACGTCGGCTGCTAGTTTTGATGGGGTTTATAGGTGATTGTGCATGTAAGATTATTTATAGCTGAGAAGTGTTATTTCGGGGGAAAATTCCTCTAAATTATGTTTCATTTTCTCCTCTTCTTCATCTTCTTATTTAGCTGTTTTGAAGAAGAGAAAGTTCAAGGAAAACTCTGCATGGAGCGATGAACAAGAGGATTGAATATGAAAAGATAAGAATTTGATGAGCTAGTAAGCTTTCTAATCTTTTTGTGCTCGTGGATTTGATAAAACAAAGAAGTTGAGGGTTTTTATAAAATTTGAAAGGTTTTTGCAAGTTTTTGGATTTTGGATTTTAAAGCATGAATGCCTTCATTTTAACTGGAATTTTTTGTTGTCATGCTTAGCTAACTAGGATGGAAGAGACTATGGTATTTGGAAAAAACTTAGCTGGTAGGGAGGAAGGACAGCAGGTGAGTTTCTGTACCCCACTATTTGGGTGTTTTTTTGGTTTCTGTGCTACTTGTGTGTTCTGCACTGAGTTCAGTTTGAGTTCTTTGGCTATATCTGATTGTTGCTGATTGGAAAGGTTATGCATGCATATGGCTGTGCAATCCTATGAATGCTTGCAAGTATGTTTTCTGAATGTATGATATGGTTGTGTATCAATGAGCTGATATGTGGTGTACTTGATTTTATAATAGTGAACGTAATGTTGTGTGTGGAATATATGTTTATTAAATGTGGAGTATGGAAGGAATTATTTGAAGGGTTAGTTGAAGATAGGAAAATTGTCGTAATGGAGGAATGGGAAGACTGAATGGGAATTGGAGTCACTGAAATATGAAATGGCCTGACTTTGCAGGTGAACACTTAGATGTTCAAATTAACAAGGAGGATTTGAGAAGGTTTGGTTGGATAAATAGTCTACTAGTTCTACAGAGTGGCATCATGGAAATGATCTACTGGCTCTACGGAGCGACACAATGAAAATGGTCTACTAACTTTTTGGAGTCGAAAGTCCACAGCTAGCCATGGCATGATCTAGTGGAGGACAAGTTTGTCCTTATAAAAAAAATAAAGTTTTTCAGGACAATAAACATGGAAGCCCGTCTGGGCATATATATGAAAACCACTATATGACTCGTTTGATGAAAAGTTCGTCATAACGGTTATGACGTGTATTGGAGAGCTAGAAAACTTGTGGATAAGAGGCCTCGCCAAGATGCGAAGGCAAGAGAAATATGTGAAAATGTATTATACGTGGATATGTATCGAAAAATGGGTTTTCCTTCATATTATTTGGAAATATGTATTCGCCATTAAGAGTCTGCCAGAAGTAACGAACAAGCCAACATTGCTTATGAGAAAGCGATATGGTTCTCCAGATTCTATTTCTAAGTGTTTCTTGGCAAAACGGTCGCTAGAAAAGGAAAGTCTACTTAAGAGTATCTTACGTGGAAAGTCCGCTAAGGACTATCGTATGTGGAATGTCCGCTAAGGACTATTTGTTCTGTAAAGTCCGCCAGGAGCTAACAAATGAAGATAATGTCCATTAGGACTATCTAGTGTTGATGAGTCCATTAAGGACTAAATTATAAATGGGAAGTCTGATCTGCCTCAATTCGTTATGGCAAATTAGACTATTTTTTTGTTAAATAAACTTAAATGAAAAGTTAAGAGTTATGTAAGTGAAAGGTCAAGAGTTGAAAGGTCAAGAGTTATGTTGTTTTTTTTAATGGGTTTAAATTAGTAGTTTTTTGTTTAGTAGAATGAAAGGTCAAGAGTCATTGGTTATTATTAGATTTTAATATTTTCAGTTTTTTTTTGGTTTTAAAGGGTTATCTATAATCTATAAATAGTTTGTAAGCATTTTATATGAATGTGAACAATTTTACATTGAGAACAATTTTATCAAATTCGTATCTGAGCTATGGAGAGTGTGACCAGTAATGTGCCGCTGCCTCGACTAACAAAGGTGAACTATGAGATTTGGAGCATCCAAATGGAAGCTCTTCTCGGGTCTCAAGATGGTTGGAAAGTGGTCCAAGAAGGTTTTTTAGAACCGACAATTACTGCGGGATATACGGCGGCTCAAAATAAGGCGTTGAAAGAAATGCGATCGAAAGATAACGCGACATTGTACATGTTATTCCGAGCTGTTGACGAGTCGGGCTTTGAGAAGATTGCAAGTCCGACAACTTCAAAAGAAGCATGAGACATTTTAGCAAAGGTGTACAAAGGAGTTGACCGAGTTAAACAAGTCCGCCTTCTAACTCTTCACGGTGAGTTAGGGTAATACAATAAGTTATAAGAAATTATAAGAAATTAAATGTTGGGGTAATACAATAAGTTGATATTGAGTTCGATATGGAATGAAGGAATCATGGTAAGAATCTATCTTTTTGGCGAAGCGCCTGCAAGTCTGCCAAAGTTAGACGAAAATTTGTATATCTACTTGCATTGCTATCTTTTGATGAGTCAAACCAGCAAGGTAGAATAAAAGTTTGAGATGAAGCTTAACAAAGTCAAGTCTCAAAGAAGGGTTGTCAAAAAAAGTGCAATTATGTCCAAATCTGCTCTCGATAGGTCCGCCAATGATTCGTTCAAGAAGAAAATATAAGCGTCGACCACGCCAATCAAATTGCAAAAGTTTATATGAAACTCAGAGAGTTTATTTACGTGCATTGATTCTTACTATTTGTAATATCAATAGTTATTATTTAATAATTGATGTATGGAATCTCACTAAGTTCATTTGGACTTATGAGTGATTTGCCTTGATTGTAGGATCAAAGGTTGACATGGAAACTGTAGGAAGGGACCAAGCTAGAGCTCGCGAAATCAACGTGAACATTTTGATGTTGTATCATATATATAGAGAGGCACCCTTAGAGGTTACGCCTCGAGGTTAGGTTAAGCTCAATTAGTAGAATTTAATATCGGGATGCATATGATATATATTCAATAAACGAAACAATTGTAAGAACTATAATCAACTTATCTTGTTACTCATATAATAAGAAGTTTTATTGAATGTTTATTCATAGAACGTGTTTGATAGCTAAGAAATTGGAATAAAGTTATATAGTAAACATGGTTTAAATTCGTTGTGGTCTAAGTATTGTGAATAAGTCAAGTCAGAAATGTTGTTAAGTAATACAAGTTAATTGAGACTTTCAGAACCCGGACCCGACGATCGAGTCGGGTGTATTATGTTACATACTTACCTCTTGAATGCTTCAATGCTTAAAATCAAGCTTCCGATTACTTGTTACGATCCTTAAAATAGCTTGGAAACCCCTTTCTCAACATTTCTTCATATTCTCGTACACACAAACACAACCAAATATTAATATATAAACTTTCGAAGCTATCTCCTAACAACTTATAACAAATTTCAAGTTAGGAAAGTTGGAAAACACCATTACAAACCTTCATGAAGCTTTGTTTCTCTAGCCTCAATTTCTCTCTTTAAATTCATCTAAACCCTAGGCTGAAAATTAAAAGATTGATGATGATAATAAGTTTAGGAGGTGATTTCTCAAGTGATGTTAAAAAAGTCTCAAATTTTGAGTGTTGGGTTATGGAAAAATCCCCCCAAGAAAAAAACAAGAAAAATGAAGAAGAAAGGAAGAAAAATCCCAACAAAAAAATCTCTAGTTCCTTGACTTGGCTAGTTCCTTCATGAGAGTATGTCAATTTATCCCAAATTTCCTTATTAGTTTAACATTGGGATACACTATTGTACTTATTTAGACTCAATGCACAAAAAAGAGTGTTAATGGTGTTGGTAAATTAGTTAAGCTTTGTTCTTGTCATTTGCATCCCAATCATCTTCATCCTTGCCCACTTCCAAATCACTATTTATGATTATTTTCCAAAAAAAATAATCATTTACTTCAATGAAAAACTTCATCTTTGTACTCCAATAAGAGTAGCTTTCATCATTGAAGAATGAAGGTCTCACAATGGATTGGCCTTCACCTAAGCTTGTTAAGCCGAAATCAACCATCATTCTTCAATACAAAATTTTTGAGCTTGAGTATTTTCTCTTAATGGTGAAACCTTTGAAGGAGACCTTGCTCTAATACTAATTTTTAAGCTCAAAAATACCAAGAGGGGGTGAATTAGAATTTAAAAATCTTTTCTAAAAGTTAAGAAGGAGTAGAAAAACTTGACAAAATTGATTTATAGTGGTTTGACCTCAATTGCCTACCTTTATTACCTTAGTACCACTTGCCAATGATTTTTCCAATTCACTACTTTGAATTGCTATCTTTCAAGGACAAGGTATAACCTATACAATCCTTATCTTTTACTTGGGCTAAGATAGAAACCTCTTCCCTCTAGTTTTCAAGGCTTAAACTAGAACCTCTCTAACTTTTGTGGTTAAACTAGTAACCCTCCCAATTTACATTGGAGAAATTATATAAACAAATAAAACATCTCAATGGGAGGTGTTTATATAGAATAAGTTCACTAAAATATGGAGTAATACTTATATAAAGATATATCAATGAAAGCTTTCTCGAAATTATGAATGAGAGAATGAAGAAAATGAAGAAAAAAGTGTATTATCTTGATTTGTTGTTTGGATATTGATCTTCCATGTCTTGTAGTGCACTTGAAGTGTTTATATATCAAGGAATTGATTTGTAATCATTTGGAGTTATTGAAGATAAAACATAGTCATCGCAATGTAAAAAATCGTGTTGAAAAGGTTCCTTGTAACCTTTGATATAAATACTATTAAAGTGGGTATCGATACCTCTATGAAAAAGTTGCCCACAAATAAACTTAGGTACCAATACCATGAAGCAAGGTATCATTACTTAAGGTTCAAGTATTGATACCTCAAGAATAGGTAATCAATACTTTGCCACTCTAGATTGCTTGTGGCTAATGACTGCCCACAATATTGATACTTAAACACTTGGTATCGTTACTTAGCCACTAAATTTCTTTAAAATTATCTTAACATTTTAAAATAACTTGAGATCAACTCAAAGATTTGGTATAAAATAGAACACATTTAGAACATGTTCTTGAGTATTTTAAAAACTTAAATGTTTTTAATTAGATTTTCAAAACAAAATGATTTAGGAATAAATATGTAGAATTTATCTTAAATGTTATTATATCAAAAGCGTGATAAATCAAATCCAAGAAAAATGAAAATAATAATAAAAATCCTAAAAAGATATTAAAAAATAAATATATATAAATATAAAATCATAATAAAATAAAAATATAAAAATAACAAAAATTATGAAAATATTTTATCATTTTCTAACCTTTTTAGAGACTAAAAGTGTTATAAAAATTGTGGTGCAAGAAACAAACTTGTGACACAAGAAAATAATTAAGGAAATAATCAAGACAAACTTTGAGGCATGACAAACTTTCCTTGAGGTTTTTTATGTCTCCAGAATACAACAAAGTCATAAAACGTCCCAGAAGAAGAAATGGTAAATGGTTGATAATGAAAAGTTATTAAATAATGCTACATATAACTTAACTATTGCCATAACTTGTGTCATTGAATGAATATTATTCATTACAAGTTATGTCTTTTCAGAATGCAGTTATTGATATAATTTGTGTTGTTACATCACATGACACAATTAGTTAAAGTGTTGTGTCATTTCAACACAACCATTCTAATGCAAGAATATATCCTTAAAAATATAATTAAAATAAGAATAATTATTTAGTACACATGTTAGTTTTTTAAGAATGCTTGTGAAATAAAAAACATATACGATCAATAAACCAAATATTTACCATTTAAATAAAAAAAAGTTACACTAGAAATATCAAGGACATGGCATATAAAAGCCCATTAACCAGGCTTAATCTAACGGGCTTGTCACTTAGCTTATTTGTTTATTCATAAAAAATAGCTTATTTCATACTATTTATTTAAATAAATCAATAACATTGCAAACTACTAACAAAAAGTTGCATTAAGCCTTATTTTATTGGAACTGATAGAGTGAAATATAAACTTGAGTCATGCTTTCATATAGCAAACATCATGAAATTTAGAGAATATGAATAATAATTTTAGGGTTAATATGTAGTTTATTTTCTCAAATTTATTTAACAGTACTTAGATTTTTTTTATCTAGTTAGTATCTGAATTTGTATTCTGTCACCTAGGTTGGTACTTTGCACTAATAGCATTAATTTGTGCTGATGTGACTCTAATAGCCGATTTTGTGGTGACACATGGTAGCCTTTCAGTGTACCATATGGGGGCATAAATTAAAAAATAAAAAATCTTTAAAAATATATAAATTAATAAAAAATATGAAATTTTTTAACATTAAGAATTAACATGGTCAAATAATTTACAGATACCTTAGAATTTGGACACCCATTTATCTAGATTCATTCTAGATGTATTTTTAGTAACTTTATATATTTTAATTTTTTATAAAATATAAGCTTTTTAGGTTATTATTTTAAATAGATATAGATTCTAAATTTATAAAAATATATAAAAATAAAAATATATAAAAAAACCTATAATATTTTGGATAGCATATAAAAATTTATAATATTATACTAAATTAACAAAAATAAAAAACTTATAAATTTATATAAATATACAAAAAAACAAAAAATTATAAATTCATAAAAATATAAGTATATAAATCAATTAAAAAGCACGTTTACAGTGAATATTGACAACTGATTGTTTAAATGCATTTGAATCTAGACAACCATTTGTCTAGGTTTATTCTTGATGTAAAAATATAAATTTTTATCAATTTATATATTTTAAAATTTAAATTTTTTATATATTTTTTAATTTCAAAATAATAAGACTAAAAATATAAATAACATAATATATTATTAAAAAAATATAAACTTACAAAAAAGATCCATTTGAAATGAATGTAGACAAATTGGTGTCTAGAAATGTATCTGGACAATCAGTTGTCTAGGTTAATTCTTAATGTGAAAAAAATATACTTTTTTATTAATTTATATATTTTTAATTTATGTCCCACGCATACTGAGAGGCTATCACGTATCACCACTTGATTGATTATCAGTGCCACCTTAGCACAAACTAATGATGTTAATGCAGAGGTACTAACTTGAGTGACAAAATATAAATTCAGGTATTGACTAAGTCCAGAAAAAGTTTAAGCACCAACATAATACATTAAACAAGGTTAATACATAAAATATATTAACTATTAAAAAAAATAAATTTTATACCATTACATAGCTTACACCACTTACAAAATATACATCTAATTTACGTTTATCGAACATAAAATTACATGAAGTTCCTATATATGTAAAAGAATAGGTAAGACAATTTCAATAACCTCTTATTCTGAGAGTAGTCCTCTTACTTATTTGCATTTAAAAACTCAAATTACTTGAAGAAATTCCAAATTACTTTCTCACAACTCTAAGCTCATCAACAAAAGATAAGTAGCAATAATCTTTGATGCCTCATCTCTTTCACATACTATAAAAACACCATTTTTTAGAAAGTGGATAGAAAATGAGAGAATTAAACTTTGTAAATTTCTTTATAATTTTTATACCTGTTTTTAATATATATCCATATATTGATGTGTGATTTTTTAATAAAATAATCCAAGTTGAATATTTGAAAGAGTAAATGAAAATTTTCAAAATGAATAAGTGGTTAAATCTTTTAATGTATATAATTTCTTGGAGGGTATAGATGTCCAGTTAAAAAATTATAATGTAAGTAACTTTGGGGGGATATGTTTTGCGTTGCTTTGATTATGACAATGTCAAAACACTTGATGATGAAGATGAACAGCCTTCAGATTCAGTGGTTACTTTTATTGACTTTCTCTCTACAACATCTATATAATAATTTAATACAAATCATCTATCACAAACCCTTGCGGAAATAGATCATCATGATCAGTCGACGTGATACTGTCAAAAGAAAACTCGCCTTCTTGTTCTTCATTTGACACTCGCTGTTGGTACTCATCATCATGTTGTTGATGATGATGATGATGTTCATGCTTTTCTTGCGGTTGCAGCAGTTGAGACTTCCAACAATCATTAGTGCCAGGCTGCGGTAATGTTGAAGCATGATCTGAATGACTAGTGTAATTATGGTGGTGGTGGTCGTCGTTCTTTGGATTAACATGGGCAAAATTTATATTGACGGGACCTCTTGGGTTTTTGGCAAATGAAATGGAGGTGCTACGACGGCTACAGCCCGTGAATTGTTGCACCAAGGATCGGAAGTTTTTGGCGTCGGCATTGAGGAGGGTGACGGGTGTCCTCTTTGAAGCTCTAGATCGTCTCCTAATAGACTTTGATATACAGGCCTTGGGGGCCAAGTAGTGGTCAACGGCGGCTGCATATGAAGTGTTGGAGGTTAAGTTGTTCGTGGTGACGGTAACGGCAGTAGCATCGGAGAATCCGAAACAAGCATCAATGGTTTGTTCATACAGTTGCATCCACTCAGAAGAAGAAGAGGTACACAGAGTTCCATTCATGGTTCCAAAGGTGGTGGACATTTGGTTTTTTTCTCTTTGTTTCTCTCCTAGTACTAGTTACTAAGGCTTCCCAATTCCACCACACAAATTCAAGCGGGGTTGTTTAGCTTATATAGTATGAATATAGAGGGAGTTGGTGAGCCTTAATAGTTGTGGAGGGATCGGCCTGGTCAAAGTAACACATCAATTCTTGACCATTCTTTAACGGATCAGAGTGGGGTGACTTATTGCCGAAGGATGCTTACGTTTATGTAATTTCCTGGAAGCAGCCCCTGTTTATGTCAATGAGATCATCATCTCCGAGATTATGAACTCATATGTCTATATATTAATTCTCTCTTATTTCTATACTATTTTGATATTCGATAATTATATATATTTCAATTAAAAACTCTCTATTATTTTTTTCATTCATAATATTTAAACTTAAACCACATCAAATTCCTTACCATTTGATTATCCAACACTTACATACTTATATTAATAAAGATATTATATATAAATGATGCTCTCTCACCTCGTTTCTTGGTCAAAATATTGTTATGAAAACAACTCAACCTCATTTTACTGATTGCTTCATATGTATTCATCTATTATTTTAAAACCATTTGATTATCAATTTGTTAGACTGGGAAAATTAATAATCCCATAAAACACTGTTGCTTCATACTCAATTTTTCTCAATCTCTTTTTCCTTGCGCTAAAAGTTCTTCTATTTAAAAAAAATGATAAACTAGTTCATATACATTAGATTAAAGAGTAATCTAGCCCTCCTGTTAAAATTTCATTCATTTCTACTATTAAAAATTAGTTCATGTGAGTCAACATAAAGTACAAGTGGTATGCAACATGTAATTGTTTGGTTATCCGTTAGCCATGCCAGTTTTTAACCGTAGAAATGGATAAAATTGTTAACAAAAAAGACTAGTTTACTCTTGGATATAACGTATAAGAACTAATTACCCATTTTTTAGTAAAGAATACAAAATACACTTTGACTTAGTACAGGGGCTTCCATAATTTTTTTTTTTACCTTTTTTTACTTCCAATTTAATGGTATTATATAAATATAATACAATCAACCCTCTTTACAACTAACCTCAATTGTATGCTAACATTTAAATTTTAGAATATGTTTGATTTAAAAAATTCAAATTCAAATTTAAAATAAAATTATAATATCTTAATAACATTAATTAGTGAGATTTAGATAGTATATTTAATTATTCTCAAAGAAAAAAGATAGTATCTTTAATAAAATTTATCTTTAATAAAATTTACAAATGTAATTTTATTTATTAAATATTGTTTTTGTAATAAAATATGATAAATATACTTTTATATAAAATTTCAACATTTTATTGAAATAATATGTTAACTGAAAATTATTATTTTAATTCATTTAGGAATAAAATTAATTTGATTAAAATTTGAAATAAAAGATTGTTAATGAGCTAGCCTTTATGGTTGTTATAAATAAAAAAAATTGTTATAAAAAATAAAAATAAAATGTCGATTAAGTCTTAATTCGATTGGTATGAGCATTGTTACCAATGTAGGAGGATGTGGGTCCGAATGCATTGAAACGTATAATCTTCTTATTTATAAATTGAGGAAGAATTATAAACAGTTCTAACTCCATATCATAAATTTAAGACAAATATTTTATAAATATACGATAAAATATGAAAATAAATAAATATTAAACAGACAAATTGCCAAAAACAATTACTACGAAAGTTAATTAGCATTTCACAAATCAAATAACACCTCAAGTCCATATCATAAACTTCACTCGTTCCAGGCTCAAATATATTATATAATTAATATAAGAACGACCTTCAGTTTTGAGTTTTCACTTTTTGCAGTTGATAGGCTAATACTACGGTATTTTAAGCTGTAGAGGATTATTTATTGAACCGTTTTTACTAACCAAAAAGAAAAAACCCCGCTTTTCCTTAAAAAAAAAAATATAAAGCCTTTAACATTGACCATGGCCAACCGCCATGTGCTTATTATTTTATATATTGTACTTGGGAACTTCAAATTTGATAACCCTCATGCAATACATATATATGGTTACAATATTATGTTAACGTTTTCCACCCTGATTTAACATTTTTTTATTAAGTTTATTTATGCCATGTTGTGTTAGAAGGGGGGAAATGCCAAAATGATGAGAAAAAAAAATAAAACACTATCTTTTTTATTTAAGGATAAAAGATAAAAGAAAGAAAAAGCTTAAGGGAAAATTATAAATCTAAATTGAATGAGTGTTTTTCTCTCGTATTTAGTTATAATTATATATGTGTATTTATAGGTTAGGTTACTTGCCTAAACTTGAGGATCCTCTCAATAGGCTATATGTACAACCTCGATCTCCTTTTGCTTCTTTAAGGTCCACCACACCATATTTATTGAGCTTCTCCGTTGGAGCTCGTCCAACAACAACAGGTTGAGCCCGATGAATGACTCCATCAACTATATGGAAAGCATTTGCCATCGCATGTAAAAGTGCGCCTTGATTTGGCATATTATACCCTGCAACACCCAGGCTTGTCAGTACTCCTCACATCAGCCATCTCGAGGTTATTTTCATCCCTGGCTTCCTCCTCAATTTGAGGTAGAGGAGATGCATGACTCTTAATCTCATCATCCACACTATACCAAGAATCAGAGGACATCTCGATCTATTCACAACAAAAAAGAGCAACATGAAAGCCTCAATGCATTATGGAAACACAATACAAAATCTTAATGACATGTACACTAGACTCACTATTATAATGAATTCAAATCAAACCTAGGAGCGACTAAACTAGGCTCTAAAATACCACTAAATATACCACCCCTTACCCAGTTTGGAAGCTCAACCAAATAAAGAATGCAACGGTCATCACCGAAGCAAAATATATATCAATCATACAACAATATTTTTTTAAATATGAGTTAATAACATGCAATTAATCATTTTAAGCAACAAAAAATCATTACAAGCAAAAAATGGGCTTAAATGGGGTTTAAAACATTAAAGTTGAGCCCAAAATTCAAAATCTAAGAGCTAGATCTCAATACTTAAGCCAATGTATCGAAACAAATTCTGTTGTCTCGAGGCACAAGGTTTATGTCTTGAGACTTGCCTCATTAAAGCTAATTTAGCTATTGTTTCAGAATATCTCAAGACGATGAGCCATGTCTCGAGACTTAGCCCACCAAGTCTCAAGGTATGCACCTAGACATGCATGCTCAACCCAATTTTTGTTATCTTGTCTCGAGACATGATTGTCCTGTCTTGATACGCAAGCCCATAAATGCAGGAAAACAAGTCTTTAAGCTATCCAACCATGCTTTAAAATGTACCTAAACATGTTAGACAACATACCAAAGTTATACCTATAATATCCCAAATACCTCTTGAGTCAGGAATGGTATTAAAATTAGGAACATATGTGTGTGAATAGGCGGAGGGAATAAAATTGAAATTACCAGTGTTTAAAGTGAAAGTGATATTTAAGGTAATTGAAAAGACTCATTGAGAGAAATAAATCCGGGGTATAGATTAAATTGTAAGAGAACAAAAAGTGTTGGGGCAAGAGTGTGAAAATTAAAAGTATAAATGGTTAAATTGAAGAAAAGAGAAAAAAGGAAAGATTAGAAGAGTAAATATACTATGAGAACGATAAGAATCATGGATGGAATTGTAGAGAAAGTTGAGCAAAATGGTCTTTTCTTAAATAGATTTTTAAAAAAAAAGTTAATTATTAAATTAATTAGATATTTTGGGTAGAAAATGTAGAAAACTCAGCATCTTTCCATTCTCACGCCACCCTTCTCTCTTCACCCTTTCAACTTTTGTTTTTATTACATTTAGGTCTTTTTCACCATTTTCACCCATTTCAAGCTTAATTCCTTCAAAATATTCCATGGAGTCATAATGAAATCAATATAAAAAAAAACATAGCAACCTTAGTTTCAAGTAGAAAGAAAGTATGTTCATTTAGGAAGAGAGAGAAATTCAAGTCTAAGTGAAATCTTAAGGGTTTAAGGCCAGAATGATAAGATTTCTTCATGAATTTAATGTTTCTTTTATACAAAGTGCAAAAGAAGAAGAAGAAGAAGAAGAAGAAGAAGAAGAAGAAGAAGAAGAAGAAGAAGAAGAAGAAGAAGAAGAAGAAGAAGAAGAAGAAAATTAACAGTAAAAGTATGTTAGATTAGATATATCAATAATCATGTGAATAATTTATATATGATACGTTAGTATTTAACATGATATTGATTAATGAATGTATTGATATTAATTGAACTTCAATTACAAAATGATAAGATGTTATGTATTGAAAGTATGGAAAATGACTAATTTGTAAAATGTGTAAAACTGATATGGAAATTAAATATTATGTTTGAGTGTACAAATGAAGTGATATATGACAGTGAATTATATATAGAAATAATGCCAAAAATAGCCCCTCACATTTGACTATTTGGTCACTTTGGCCCTTTATGTTTTTTTAGAGCACTTTAACACCTAACTTTTTTTTGTCAAATTGGCCTGTTTTTAACGGACATGCTGACATGGCCGTTAGTTGACTAACAGTCAACACTAGTTGTTGACGTGGCGGTCCAAATGTAATTAAATGCTGACATGGTACTATTTTATCTTATATGCCACATCAGCAAATGCTTTTAAAATTATTAAAATTATTTTAAAATCATCATCATTATCTTTTCTTCTTCTCCATTGTTTATAAAAAAGAAGCAACGAGAGGGAAAGAACAAATTGTCGTTTGTTGGGTGTGGGCGGGGGCAGGAGTAGAGGATTGTGCCTGAATAGCAATCGACAAGGCAACCAAATTAAAAAGAAGAGCTACAAATAAAGCCACAAAAGAAACATTGGAAATTGTTGATGACTATTTGTCGACTTTACCTCCGATTTCAATTTGGGTTTGAGTGTAATATTTCTCAAACAGACTTAATTTGGACTGAAGGGATAAATGGAAGTGTAGAAGATTTAGGGATTATGATATGAAAAGTTGGAACCAACCAAATTCCTTACCGCATTTAGTAGCAATCGAAATTGGACAAAATTCTAGCAATTGGTTCCCATCTATAACCAAGTCAATTAAATCAAATCAACCCATTTCATTAATTTCACTACTTTCTTCTTCTTGTTCATTTCTCCAGAAATTCACTATTTTTTTTATTGTAGCACAAAAATCAAATCTTGATCTCTTTTATTTCTTTCTAGAAGCCATTGGAAGAGCTTTAAACTATAAAACCCCAAACCATTAGCCACCGACAAAAACAAAACCCATCCTTTGAAGAAACCAGAAGATTATCTAAAAACCCTAGAATTTTGTACTAAAGAAAATCTAAATTCTGAATCTTGCAAAGATTTGTCTCTTTGTTTAATGTTAAACCACATTCCATCCTTTTTTACTGAGGGTTATGAGGGTTCATGGTAAGAAACAGTTAAGGTGTTTGGAGGTGAAATGGAGGGTAGATAAAGATAAAAATAGAAGATGAAGAGGAAGGAATTGAGGAGAAGCATAGTTGAGGATTGGGTGTGCATTTTCTTTAGGTGACTGGCTGTGAAAGATGAAGATGAAGAGGATTGGGGTTAGACTTGGGACGTGATGGAATGGGTTTTTTAAAATAATTTTAAAAGTATTTTTCGATGTGGCATATGAGACAAAATAATACCACGTCATTATTTAATTACATTTGGATCGCCACGTTAGTAATTAGTATTGACCGTTAGTCAACTAAAAGCCCTGCCAGCATGTCCGTTAAAAACAGACCAATTTGACCAAAAAAAACTTTAAGTGTTAAATTGCTCCAAAAAAACATAAAGGGCCAAAGTGACCAAACAACTAAACGTTAGGGGCTATTTTTGACATTATGCCTTATATATATAGTAATGTTGAAGTGTTATAAAAGTGGTTATGAAATTCCATGATGATGAAGACTAAATTGTAAAGAATGTAAAAGTTTATAAATGACTATTTGAAATGTAAATATGATACTAGAAATGTTTTAATTGCCCAAGTAGACAAGATTTGAACTAGTAGGATATAGATGACATGTCATAGGAAACAATTAGCATGCCTTCTATTATAGCACTTCGGTGTAACTCTATTATAGCACTTTGGTGTTACGTTGTAAAGGCACTTTGGTGCACCTCTATTATATTAGCTCTTTGAAGAACCTCTGTGATATTTCCATATATCCTACAAGTTCGATTAAGTATACAATGGGCTCCAATTAAAAGATAGTTAAGAACGAAAATGCAATGGCTATATGAATGTGATATTGTTGCATCCGATACTCTAAGTGTAGTATTTTTGTCTAAGTACACTTGAAATGTTTTCGAACAGATTGATTAATAAACTTATTCATGAATTACATTAATACTTTTTATATTGTCCTCACATGGTTTTTGCATGCAAAGTAAAATAGAAAAAAATATTAGCCTACTGGTTGTCTAATGTTTAATTAATACTAAAGGGTATTACATGGTCAGATCGTAATATGGAAAGACAACTTGTATTAGCAGATGAACCTAAACATGTCCTTAGTCTAATAAAAAACGAGCAAATCGATTGAAAGACTAATATGTCATCTATCAAGTCCAATTAGGGAGATGATTTATCTTGGGCATCAGAGTGAATGACTCTCAGAAGATAGAGACATAGATGTGATTGACTGGATTGAGAGTACATTGGACTGGACCCCAGAAGAATATATCCTAAATTCGTTTATGGATTTATGCACTTGTGATGTTCATAGTGTGCTATACCTAAAATTTGAGTGGATGACGGACTATGTATATGTGACTCGTATAATTTGATGTAAGTAAAAGGTTGACTTAAATAGATAAGGAACCGAAATTTGGTGCGTTGGGTATACGACTTCTGTTGTATGTAGCGTCATTCAAAATAGTGGAATTTATAGCCCGAGACATGGGTAAATGATATCCTCTCGTTAGAATTACATGGTTGATGAAAAGTAAACGTGGCCACAAGTCTCGTCTTTTGATGAATGACTTGATTACTATTTGATAGTAATTAACTTTTCATGAAGTAAGATATAATGGTTAACATGATATAACATACGACAAACACTGATCAAGTTGCTTTCATAATGGTATGTTGTTGGAGAGAACTCAGTAATGATACTATAGTGGAATGAGTTCGTGACTAAATAAGTTTATGATTAATAGGTAAAAAGCTGAAACTTAATTATAAACCATTTTAGCCTCAATTGCATGTCCAATCAGTCCATTCGCTAGCTCGTTGAAGCCAAAAATGAATTGCAAGTTGAATTAAATTAACAGAAATGAATAGAAATGGTGAAAAATAGAGAAGTGGGAAACATTTAGAAATGAGTATGATTTTTTCCAAAATGAAAATGAAAATGACTTAGAAATGAAATTATGTATTTCAAATGAAATTATATTCAAAAATAGAAACAAATCATTTGGTCATAGTGAATTGTTGAATGTAGAAATATTAAATATATTTTCTCATAGATTCTTTTACGGTAAATTCGTCATGATTTTAACGAAATTGGAACTAGGTTGAGAAGATTATTTAATTGGGTTGAGAAGATTATTTTACAATTTCAACTTTCCCACGAGGTGGTCTATTCCTATCGAGTCTACTTGCACCTAATCTTAGCCTTTAGATACGGAAATCGCAATAACGCAAGTTGATAGATTGAGTCTAGGGCGGCCTCTAGAGTTAAGATGTCTTCTTACCATTAGAATGGTTCAATTCGTCGGAGAGGCATGGCCTTTTGGTGTCGATAACAAGTTAGCTTGGGCTCTTGTAGGAAAATGAAGGGAGCCCACTGAATTTTTTTTATATAGTTTCCAATATTACACCCTGCCACTAGTTTACCTTGACTCCGGGGTTCATGGGTGAGTTTTTAGGTAGGGAATTAATTAAAACCATTGTTGATCCCAGTGTTCCCCCTGCATGTCTTACTTATTTCTTGCCCCCAACACCCCCGTCCCAGCCCAGAGTCATGGACATTAAGGCATTATTTGAGAGTGCACAACAAACCATAGATGTGATTGCTTCAAGTGTGCATGCTGGTATTAGCAGTCGTAAGAGGTCGAGACTTGAAATAGGGTTCTCTAGCGCTGGAGAGAGCAGTGGCAATAGGTTGCCTCACTTAAAGCCTGATAAAAAACCGGCCTTTCCAGAGGGTGAATCCCCTACTCCCCTATCAGTGCCCAACATAACATTCCTATCATCCATTTCTCGAGTACGCTCTTTGTCCCTACCTCTAGTTCTTCCAGAGTCTCGCGTTGAGTCTGTCAGTAGTGCTACCCTGCATGCTACTACTTCAGCTCTCCACACTTCCCCTATCGGTGCCCTTACCTATACTCCTCCTTCAATAAAAGTCCAAACCTTCTTCCCTAGCGAAATCATCTTCACAGGGGCTAGTATCATTTTTCTCATTTTTGCTATCCAATAACGTTAGGATTGGGAGCTGTATACAAAATTAAAGGAGTTAGCCTACCCTTTCTCCCCTTATTTTAGCTTTCACAAGCCCACTCTCCGCGAGTTGGTGGGTTCTTGTTCCATGTTATTAGCAAAGAGTGGCCTCGCGAACTAGGCTATCCTATAGGCTTATGCTGAATCTGAGGCCAAGTAGGCCGAGTCTAAAAGGGCCATTTTCTCTAGCAACCAATCTTTTGCCCAGCTTCACCAGTTACATGAGGCTTCTGCCCAACGAATCACAAAGCTTACAAATTTTGTCTTCATCTAAGAGACCAAGTACCAATCCTTAGGGACCAGTGAAAAAGAGATGGAAGAAAGGGTCAGCCAGTTGGAGACATACGAGCAACATTACCTCGTCGTTATGGTGCATATCCAGAAAGAGAATGAGGAGACATTGACAAAGTACAAGGCAGACCTAGTACTACATGTACAGGTCGCCGCAGGTCCCTTTGACCTAAGTCAAATAAACTTCAGTAGCCTTCGCTAGTTTACCATGCTGACCTTGGCTTTAACATTTACAACCTTTCAGGAGTGAGCTAGGAGGAATTCCAGAGGGAATGGATGGAATTTGGAAAACTCCTTTATAACCAAGACGTGAATGCATCCAATTCTGATTCTACAAGAGAGTCCGCTTCAGGGGAGAATTGAAATGCTTATATATCTTCTAATAATTCTCTAGAATTTCAATGAAAATTAATTTTGCTTTATCTCATTGTCTTTAATGCTTTGCCTCGCATTCATTTCCTTCGGCTATGGCATGCCCAATACCGGCTTCCATAATTTGCATCACTACATCCACTTTTTTAATATACATTAGCCTTATATAATGACTTGAGGGACTTAGCTAGACCTATTGTAACATGCTTATAAATCTATATCTTACCCTTTTAAGTCTAGAGAATCGGTTGAACCTAGGCTCTATTACTATTAAACTTGCAACACCCTATGCCCGATTCGATCACCGAATTTGGGTACCGAATGATACAAAGACCCGAATGTCTAAGAACAAATCTTATTTATTCCTCATATTTTAATGTACATCTTAAACTATATTATCATATACATGATTTAAGAGGCATTACCATACAATCTTATCGAATATATTGAATTAAAACATTATGTATTCTAAAGAACCCAAATAACCCCTCGAGGTGAAACCTATAAGAATGCCCTCTATATGCATGTTACGGCTACTGCTCCCTTTATCCTCAATTTGGCGAGGTCTAGCTTAACCCTCCACTCGATCCTCAAGTGAAAATTTCATCCTACAATTAAGCTAACCATATTTAAGGTCAATAGAACTTAGTGAGATTCTGCATAACGACCATATAACAAAATTCAAAATGTTAGGAAACGAAAGTTTAAAAAATTTGCTCCATTCCCTAGTCATCTTTGGCCATCAATAGATTTTACAGATGAAATTTATGCCCCATTTTTTATCCGCAGCTCATCATTAACTGACTTATTCTTTGGCTGAAGAATACATGTATTTCTTCAAGGTAAGGTTCCTCTAGAAATACGATCTTGATTACACCTCAACCTAAATTTCCTTTCTCTCGCAACCTTGGAGGTGAACCCAATGTTTGCCTTTGGTTATCTTACATTTACTTTCTTAGGTCTCAATTTCTTATCCTCCCTTGTTCTGGGTGGATTTCCCGTGTCAAGTCAGTCCTTGGTGGACAATCCTTTCAATTAGTCCAAATGAATTTACCTCAATATAGGTTTCAGCAGACTATACCGCCTTTAGTTGTCTCTTCTTAGTGAAACCCCATGTTCCTTTCAATCTTCTAATATAACCCCCATTACAAGGTATTTGCCAAAGATTTGTAACTTCGTACCTGTGAGTTCTTCATAACTTGGCATGGTAAATCATCGTAAAGATATTTACCTTGTTTTATCATCCTTAGAGTTCATCCCATTTGACAATCTTCACCTATCACCACCATTGAGACTTTATAATTCTCGGGTTCACCATATCGACGGATCCCTTATGATATTGTAGCCGAGCTATGGTCTTACACGCCTTCAGCCCATGTTAAATGTCCTGGCGAATGTTCCCGTGTTTTTTGTCTCGACGAACTACCCCATGTTTACCGTTTCGGTAGACTACCCTGTGTTTACCATTTCGATCGACTTTATTGGTCGCCATAACCGAGTTACGGTCTTACACCTTTAACCTCTTGAAGGTTTCACCTCAAAGGACTTTATTGCCATCGTGATGTTGCCCCCATAAAGCTTGTTGATCGTTGTTGCAGTGTTATCCTGAATGACCTGTTTCACATTTCACCTTGATGCTTGAACACCGAAGTGTCCCCCCGGCAAGGCTTGAAGCTTTGCATATCGTGGTTTGCTCCCAACAATCCCAAATGATAAAATCTTAATGGAATTCCAATTTCTCGATTCCTCCTCCCATTCCTCCATCGTGCCTTTCCTAACCTTGATGCTTGAACACCGCAGTGTCCCCTTCGTAAGGCCCAGAGCTTCGATTATCACGGGTGCACTCAGCAACACTGTAGGCCGGTATCTAGTAGAATCACCCTTTTTCCAATCTTAACTTTATTTAATCCGCGAACCATTTTTCCTATCGTAACATGCATACAATACTCAAGCATATCATTTTGTATACATCATGCCAGATAACCATTCAAAAACTATCTAATATTAAACGATCAGAAAATTACGAGTAAGTTCACACAACAACATTAATTAACTAGAAGGCCAAGTGCACAAACTTACCTTGTTTTCTTATTCTTGACAACTTAGCTTGTTCAAACGCCAGAGCCTCCTCCATTCAGGCAACTAAGAATGACAACCATTTATTGGTTAAACTAAAGGTGTTCAACCCTTAAAACTCATAATCCACAATTATTCAAAAGCTTTGAGAGTTTTCACTCTACTTATTTTCTTCCATCCACAAGTTCAGAGGGATAAAGGAAAATTATTAGTTCCCAATTTCTCTCCTTCCATATTCCAAATCACACGATGACTGCAACATGCAGAGCTTCCTTCAGTTAATCCCTTGCTTATTCGGAACGGCTGAAGAAGACAAAGCTTAGAGAAAAAGATTTTAGGGAAGCAAAATTGAGAGGGATTATGTTTCACACACCCACACCTATATATATCCTCCATCGGCACGATCTCTACAGACCATTATCGCCTCTAAATTCTAATCATGTCCCCCACTATGGAACCAACCGATTCCAATCTAACTAAACCAGTATTGAACCCTGGCTATTTCCTAACTAGTGACTTAAGTTTCTAAATATACTGTTAGATTCTACAAATTTCTATTTCTATACAATATACTCTTTGACTCCTCTTCAAGTTCGAGTCCTTAGGGGAAACCGGGTGTGACAATCATTCATTTAAAATTGAAACATTTTTTTTTGCATTTCTGGGGTCCGTAACTCATATTATAGGGCTTCTTCTACTTTCTTAGGTTTAACCATAGAAGTGTAACAAGCAAATCTTACAATCATTGTTTGTCATTCTACATAACAATCATTGGTTGTGGTTGGGCAACAATTGCCACATTTGAACTTTCAGACTCTGATTTATTAGTTTCAAGCTCAACAATTTCAAAATCTTAAAATAAACCTTTACACTTGACGTATTCATCATGTACTACAACATCGATTGATTCTATCATTGTAACACCCCTTACCTAGTCTGTCGGCCAACACGATTAAGTGATGCCATATTGACACGTCCTAAGCATATTTTATTTTTTGTCTAACCAAAGTCACCATTTAATAAATTTAGTAAAATCCACTGAAAATCATTTGTCATATTCAAATCTTTGAACACATTCTAAAATATTTTTGAATCATTTTTCTAGGTGTTAGGATATGACAAATGCATAATGCAAACTCTCGATAACTCAAAACAACTAAAAATTCAAGTTTTGTAGGTTTAGTAGGGCATGTCTCTAGACATTGTCCTCGTGTCTCTAGATTTAGGGTCAATGTCTCAAGACATGACCTTGTCCATTGTAGATTTTTGGCCTTGAACTTTTATGTCTCCAAACATAAGTGTCATGTCTCGAGACCTTGGAGCAGGGGACCAAAAATTAGATACTAAAACACTTCTAAACCATTCCAAACCACACCCAAACATAATCAACATATGATATATCATTAAAAAAGCTTTAAGACACTAGTGAAATCATTAAAACACAATATAGTGATCAAATAACCATCTAAAAATATATCATATTCAGACAATAAGCAAAATATATTAAATAGTTAGTTATAGCACATACATGCATCTAGAAGTTAATTAACATTCAACCGTGGCCTTAAGTCCAAATCATTGGAAATCATTCAAAATGTAGTTTCGAATTCAAGCTTTAATAACCTCCAACATTGCGACCTTCTAGTAATATGAAACTAATATATATGCAACATAACTGAACCTCTAAGTACGTGCCACTAAGGAGCCACAACTACAAATATCAAAGTTTCATACTCTTTGAGTCTCGCAATGGTGATGTGATTCAAGGAGATGAGTTGGCTTCATGATCTCTACTCAAAACCTACACGCAAGAAACAATGGGGCATTAAGCAAAATGCTTCGTAAAATCTCATGGAATATAATCACTTACCCTACTTAACCAAATGTGAGGTTGGACATTTATAGTTAAATGTAAAAATATAAATTCAAGTAACAACAGAGAGAACTTAACAAAAATATAGCAATTAAATTACTTAGGAGAAGTAAATGTAACAAGAACCTTTGCATAAATTAAATAATCAACACCTTTTTATGATTATAATTTCAGTAAATGTAACATAATAGATTGTTTGTACGCATAATGTTTTAGATTAAAAACAAGAGTAATTATTCGGTAAACTAGTATTAGGGTTAGAAAACTTTCATATTTTATTTTTACTACACTATATCATACAATTATATGTCACTCAAATACGTGGTTTGTGGGTCTAAAAATTTAATTAAAAATATAGAAAATATCCTTATCCAGGATTCAAATTAAGTACACTATTTTAAAAATTTTAACAGTTTAATTTTTAATACTAAATAGATAATTAAATATATTAATTCATTTTGATGGTATGAATTGATTCATGTAAACAAAATATTAATTTCAAATTAAATAAAAATGATAAAAATTGTATGAACTAAAATAATTTTATAAAAATTTAGTGTAAATAATAGTATACATTTATAGGAGTAAAGAAAACTATCTTACATATAACTTTTCAAGTTTTTTAGATTTTACAAGTGTGTTCAGTGTACAACATGTGTCTCATAAATTATATTAGAAAAAAGTAATTTATAAACAAATGAGACTTTATCTCATTTTTACTTGTAGGTATAATAATTCTTTTGGCCTTTCAATTTTACAAAAAAAAATTCATTTTATTCGTTTAATTTCTCTCTCTCTCTCTCTCTCTCTTTTTGTCTTTAAATTTACATTTTTTGTCAACTGACCCAAAAATAAATGGAAAATGTAATGTCTTTTAACTTTGTTGATGTGGCATATATGTGGATTGCCACGTGAATGACATGTCAATATTTAATTAATTTTTTTAAATTCAAAAAAAATATAAATTTTTTTTAAAAAATTAAAAATCATTAAAATTATTTAAAAAGGAATAAAAATTACATTTTAAAAAAAATTAAAATTAAAAAATATTAAATCCTGACATGTTATCCTCGTGTATGTCACGACTTACATTAGTAAAATTAACAAACATTAATTTTTTCATCCATTTTGGGATGATTTAACAAAAAATATAAATTCAAAGATTAAAAAAAATTAAATGAAAGACTAAAATATATAAATTTGGAAGACCAAAAAAATTTATTATGCTTTAATCATATTGTATAAAAAAATCCATCGGAAAATAATTGGCCGAATTAAACTTATATGCTGAATTTTTTAAAAAAAATTTAAGGATTTGCGCTATATTTTTTTTATATTTTTCGGGATATGATGTTTTTGGAGAGATTAATGAAAACACGTCATATAGGGCGCGTTTTCACTTAGTTGAATTTTTTTTTGCTGTTGGAAATGCGTTTTTAGGATAGAGAATGAAAATGCGGCCTGTAGGATGCGTTTTCACATTGTTGAAACTTATTTTTTTTCTTTTTTTTTCTTGCGATTGACAATTAAAGTTTATAGATTTATTTTGTTTGTGTTTAAGATAGAAATTATTATAGTTTTAAGGTATGTTTGCATTTACGACGATGTTGTGGAGCTCAGCGACCTACAATTTTCATCTGTCATGTGAATATGGAGTCATCACCTTGAGAAGTCGGATCGCATTGCAACTCAAGGTCTTAGTTGACAGTGATTATATGGTCCCGTGTTGAAGTTTTACTAGAGTTTCAAATTTACAAAGGTTATGCTGTCAAGTGATGAAGCATATATGGACCCTAGTTGGCAGTGGTTATGTGGCCATGACAACGAGTTTCACCTCATCAAAGGAGAATGCTTTATAAAACCCATACAGAAGTTAAAGACGAAAAATATAGGGGACTTTGAGTATAATCAAGTAATTAATTTTATTCATCATCACTAAAGGCGAGGAGCCCATTATTATAATTTGTGACAGAGTTGGGGGCAACAAGATCTCCGGCAGGGACGAGTTATTGTGCGGTGTAGAAAAGATGAATAATTAACTAATTAAAATTAAATAATTTCATAATATCTTCTTACCATTTGTAAATTAAACACCGGAGATGTGTTTGTCATCCAAACGAATAAACTGATTTGTCATTTTACAAATGATAATGAATCAAATAAAAGCGAAGAGAATAGGATTCAGAGAAAGACTTAAAACAAAATTATTGAGAGAATTGAAAATTAAAAAAAAAATAAAGTTTTGAGGAGTTTATATCAAAAAATATATGGTTGTTGGGATATTGTAGCTGTTGGAATTGTGACCGTTGGGGAAAAAGTTACTGTTGGCCTAAAAATGTGTCTGTAAGATGTATTTTGTTTCTCTCTTCAAAAATAATATATCTCAACAAATATAAAAAAAAATACATAAATCCTTAAATATGTTAAAATTCAGCATATTTCTTTAAGTCGGCTAGAAGTAATGTTATTTTTTTAGATGGTTTGAAGTTTGAACAGATCCACCCGTCTTATTGGGTTAATGTTGAATTTGAAAACTAAAGCGTCGTGTATCGAAGGAATTAAGAATTTGGTAGTATAATTCATTTGGAAAGGCTGATATCAGGCAGTGCTGCCACTGAGTCAATCCCCTCCCCTTGTTTCATTATCAATTTATCTCTAATTAATTTATTCCAAATTTTTACTTTGTCAATACCCCCAACTTTTAGTTTTTTAACACTAGTTACATCGGTTAAAGAATTATGGATGCATGCACATTTTACTTTTTCTATTTTTTTATAAATAATAAATTAATTTTTTCAACTATTTATATTGTTAAAAAAACATAATTAACGGTACAATTAGATAATGTACATGACGCATTATGTTTACCTCTTGCTGATATACAAAAATTAATTTTTAACAGTAAAAATAAATAAAATTTTAACAAAATAATAATAATTTACTCTTTAATTTATCGCACATTAATTAATCTATTTTTTTAAATACCGGAAACCAAAACGCATTACGAAGGGCCTCCGTGGAAATGGCATATATATCCTGCTGGAAAGTCATTGCAGAAATGATTATTTAAGTGGTAGGGACATCTGACTGGAATTTAATCCCACGTTGACCAATAATAAATGGATACATAGAGCCAAGGGAAGATGAAAGGAAATTGTATTCCAGCCCAACACACAACGATGAGGTTGGAGGTGGACTGGTTTGTATGTATTTGGTTTTCTATTTTCATTGCTTTCAAAGCATTCTTCTGACCACTTTGTACTTTCAAACCAACATCATTAAATTATACTATGGACTGTGTTTGGAAATTTCTACCAAACGTTTTCACTCACATTCACAATTAAAATTACTCAGAGTTGGGTGTATATAAGGTATTTACATTATTTTTTTTTAAGTTTTGGCTGAAAAATGAGTTTGTTTTTTTATTCAAATCCACTCGCTTTAAGAAAAGTAAATTTAAATTTGACCCAGTCCCTTCATATTTGATTTTTTAAAATTTAATTTTTATTTAAAGTTAAATTTTTTAACAATGTATAGTACACTAAATATACTAAAATAAATTAAAATAAATTTTTTAACATATTAAAAAATATTTATATTAAAAAATATTACCATAAATATAATAAATATTTTTTTTAAATCTTATGCAATAAGTTTAATTGTAATTTGGATTAGTGATTTAATATAAATATATAATTATTACTTAACATATATAATTAATATAATATTATTTTATAACATAATATTCAAGCGAAACTTAAATAAAAAAATCTTACCCAAAATTTAACCCATAAAAAAGATAAACTTTAAATTTTACTTAAACCCAAATTTCAAACCTTATATTTTATGCAAATTCACTCATTTTTCGAACGTGGCTTCCAACCTCTGGGTGGCGAAGTTGATTCACAACCAACATCTCTTTGCAGCAGCAAAAAGATCTCTGACATAATAACTATATATATAATGTCACATTTTATATTTTTATAACTATATATTAAATACCATTTAAAATGTTAATAACTAATATATTAATGTGATTTCAACGGATTAAATATCTAATTTTTACCCCAATTATAACCCAAAACCAAACCTTTGGATACCATATATGTGAAGAAACTGAAATACCAATCGCTAGTAGCAAGATTCAATCTCCCAACCAAGTTCAGACGTTAGTCAATTTTAACTGCTTGGCTACTCTAGAAATTTTTAATATCTCATGCTAATTACTGTTGCATAGAAGAAAAACAAAGCTGAAAAATGTCGGAAAATATTCAAAGTTGTGCTAAGCACATACTTTACAAGCCCTTGTCAGATTTATACAACAAGATTCTTTATCTAAAGTTTTAGATGATAAGATGCAGAAATTTGCGAGAAGTTTTTATTTAATGATTCTGTCTGATTAATCTGTTTTATTTCTATGTTGTTAAGGATGTTGAAATATTTAATTTCAGAATGGATCTTAGTTTTTATTCTTGATCTTTGATTTATCATTGTATAAGCATAGGTAAAGTTCAAATTTGATAAAAAGCTTATATATTTCGACTATTGTTTTCAATTGTGGTATATTTTACTTTTTGATAACTTATTCTTGTAGGATCAATTCCTCTTTGCTTAGACTCAATGTTTTTTCATGATCTATTTAATTTCTTTGATAGTTGAATTATGATTAGTTTGATATATATTGAAATTATTAAATGATTTTCCGTGTGCCCTATTAATAAATGAAGCAATTATGATTCTCTTTGGCTGATCTTATTGGTTTATTTTTATGATGTTAAAAGAACTTATATTATCTAAACAATATTCATATGTATGTATTGTGAGGCCGTAATTTATCTCTAAATTGATTTCATACTTTCATCCAAATTTGTGGAGTCATTGAACTATAAAAATTTCAATCAATTGAAATAACTTGAAGTAGGTGTTTTTTGATGAAACACTGGGAGATTATATATAGTTTAAATAAAAATAAACTATGTCCACGTTTAGAAGTTCGTCCTACTAGATCTGTGGCATTTCCCGAAGTGAATGCAAGCATAATAAAAAATTAATGTAACCTCCCAAATCCGACCTGGACGTTATGACCAAATCTCGAGAGCTACAACGACTACCAAGAAATTATTTCCAAATCAATTGTTTTTAACTCATCTTTTTAAAAATATTGCCTGTTTTTAAAGAGAATGTTGTCATTGAGATTTTTATTAAAACATGTTTAGTTTAAGTAAATTTACATTGTAACTCTTGATTGATACATTTTGATTGTTTTGAAAGAAAAAAAAAACTTGTTTTCAAATTGAAAACGTTATTTTACAAAATTTTATTATCAAAGTTTGTAGCGGAATAAATGAAAATTTTGTATTTTTGTTTAAAAATATTTTTAAGGTGATAAAACATTTTGTTCACTAAAATAAATAATTAAACAATTAAAAAATTCAAAGTATATGCATGCAAACAAATTACCAACGTAAAATTCCTATGTCACAATTCAAAACAAATAAAAACAATCCAAAATCTAAACAGGTCCTAGTTAATCATAAATTACTTATATCAAATCTTATTCCGAGAGACGCCCTTCGATGTACTATCCAAGTCCTGGGCATGAGTAAGATCGAAAAAGGTTTGGAAAATAAAAGGTGAGCTAGGAAGCCCAGTGTGAGTTTTAACTCGAGAATATAAACAGTTAACATATCAAACAGATCAATTCATTATAAAGAACTCACAAATTTTAAATTTGTAGACTTTAGAATGCATGTTTATGAAAATGCAAATTTTTCATAAAATTCCTACCCAACTCCGCTACACACCAAATAGAGTTCTCTAGAACTCGTCCATCCAAAACATGCCAACAGATAAATGTGAATAGTGCCACCAGAATCGCAAACAAGCTACCATAACAGATATATGTGGTCAAGCCACCAGAATTGCAGTTAAGCTACCAAAACATATATATGGTTAAACCACTAGGTAGTGCAGATCATTAAACTGTGAGAACTTCCTCCGTGCAACATTGTTCCAACCCCATGCAATGTGACATGGCATGCAAATACAAAATCAGAATAGTAAGCATGTTGAACATACAATTAGATATTTAACAGAAATCAGTAGGCATAGGATTCCATGCTTTGCAGAACAGATATATCAAATTTCAATGATAACAAATTAATTTAATCAAAACTGTCACAATGTCACATGCCATGAGAATTAGAACAAATTATAACTTATCAATAATCACATAACAATCATTAAACAGATAAAAACAGAAGACTTACCTTCTTTTTTTTTTAACTCAAAAATCCTTTGGCACATTTGACCACTTTATGTTACTTGTAAAAATTTTCACATCATAAAATCAATCAAAAATCAAAACATGTTTTATACTTATCAAGATAAAACACACACCTTTGACAAATGATCCAAAATCACCAATCTAAATCCTGTAAACTCCTCATCACAAATACTTAAACAACTTCTTATTTAATTACTCCTTGAATTCGTGATTGATTTGAAATGTTGGTAAAGAATCCTTCAATCCAAAATAATTCGTGGTTAGCATGATCACTCGACCATCAACGAGAATCAAAATCCTAATCAAATGCTAAAGGTAAGTCGGAACAACACTAAAACTTAATCAAGGATTTGATTGGAATTGATGTGAGATCCTACAACCCACAAGATGAAGAAATTAGTATGATAAATTCATAAAAAAATATGTTATGAAGAAAGCAGAAGAAAATAAAGGAGAACTAAATAAAAATACACAATTTTTGGTGACGAACGGTGGCGGACGGTGGTGTACAATGGTGGACAGTGGTGGTGAATCAAAAAGATGAATTGAAAAAAAATGGAAGAGGGATGACAATTTGTTTTGATCAAAAGAAATGAAATGAAAAGAAATGAAAGAAAAAAGAAAAAGAGAAAAGATAGAAGGGTTAAGAGTGGTGATGTAAAGGTGAAAGTTGGCGAAGAGTAGTGGCACAACGTGCTTTTTTTGGTGGTGGTATGGTAGTTATAGGCGACAAGTGGTGGTGCAAAAATAATAGAGGTATAAGAGAAGTGATAGACGAAAAACAACAAAAGGAAAATAAAGTAAAAAGTAGTGAAAACTTCTAAGAGAGGGTGACTCACGGTGGTTGAAAGGGGGGAGGAAATGAGAGAATTGTATGAAAAAAAAATTGCTACCAAATGGCAATAGAGAAACAACACAACCAAGCACAACCAATTCAAATTCCAAATTCAAACTTCCAACATGGCATTCATGAGGAGATAAGGGAGTTGGAATAGATGAGGGTATTGTTGACGAAATGAGTCTTCTGGCTTCCACATAGCCTATTCAAAACCATGATTTTGCCATAGAATCTTGACCTAATGAATTTGCTTATTTCTCATAACCTTAATCTCGCAATCTAGAATCTTAACAGGCTCCTCCTCAAAAGAAAAATTCGATTTCACCTTAATCTCCTCAACTTGAACCACATGAGATGGAGTTGAATGATATCTCCTCAATATAGAGACGTGAAAAACATCATGGATACGATTCATCTCTGGTGGTAACTCCAACTGATAAGCAACTAGTCCAACTCTTTTTAGAATCTGATAGGACCTAATAAACCTAAATCTCAACTTGCCCTTCCGTTCAAATCTCATCAGTTTTTTCCATGTAGACACCTTTAAGAAAACCCTATCCCTGAAATAGTACTCGATGTTTCTTATTTTTAGATCTGCATAAGATTTCTGCCTATCGCAAGCTGTTCTTAATCTATCCTGAATAAACTTAACCTTACCTTTAGTCTCTTAAACTAACACAGGACTCATAATCATCCGTAGAACCATCCTCAACTTGCTTAAATCGAGGTAATAAAGAAACATCTAGAGGATGATTTTCCTTTATTTCATTAACCAAAATGGGCGTCACTAGCAACTTTGCCAAAATACCACCATCCTCAAACATATTCAATCTAGCGAACATAGCTCTAAGTTCGACCATCGCTTTACGACACAGAGCATCAGCTACCATATTGGCTTTATTAGGATGATACTCAATGGTACAATCATAATCTTAAATAAATTCAACCTACATTCGTTGTCTTAAGTTCAACTCTTTTTAGGTGAGTAGATACTTAAGACTCTTGTGATCTTTGTAGATAATACACTTCTAACAATACAAATAGTGCCTCCAAATTTTAAGTGTGAAAACCACGGCTGCCAACTCTAAGTCATGAGTTGGGTAATTACATTCATGTGGCTTGAGCTGCATCGAAGCATAATACACAACTTTGCCGTCCTGCATCAACACAGATTCAAGACTAGTGTGAGATGCATCACTGTATACCACATAATCCTTTTTCAACTGGAGCTGAATCAAAACAACTGCTTGAGTTTACATAGACTTAACTTTCTCGAAGTTGGCTTGCCGATCACCGGTCCATCTAAATGGAGCATTCTTTTTTAACAACTTCGTTAAAGAGGTAGCAATTAGAGAAAATCTCTCGACAAACCTTCTATAATAACCATCAAACCCAAGAAAACTTCAGATCTCAGACATATTCCTATGCTGTTTGCATTTCACAATAGCCTCAATCTTCTTAGGATCCACACGGATACCTTTAAAAGACACTATATGACCAAGAAATATAACTTCCTTTAACCAGAATTCACACTTGTTTAACTTAGGAAAAGGTTTCTTCTCTTGGATAATTTGCAGAACAACCCTCAGGTGTTCATTGTACTTAGATTTAGTCCTAGAGTAAACTAAAATGTCGCCGATAAAGAAACGATGAACTGATCGATAAAGGTCGTCCCAACAACTCCCCTAAACAACTTGACTCAATTAGAACGAAGCCTCTCAATCACAAAACTACAGTTACATTATCCACAACAGGTACATTCTCGGTAGGGTTGACTCCAAGATTTGGTGTACACACTTGTGACGCAGATGACTCATCTTGAGCCTCGCGACTACATGCTTTACGATTTCACATTCCGTGAGTATTCATTTTCAATTTCCAAATGCTATATTTTTATGAATATATACAGTTTAGAAATAATTTTCTTAATTATTCTCACGCATTTATAGTCTTATGCTCAAGATTTTAATAACAGTAATAATTTTAGTCTTAACCATAGTTTTTCAGTGATAATATTTAAAGAGAAATCGACATCGGAGTCTCGAATTCTTGAAAATTTAGTTTTAATTTTTTTCTAAAATACCCTTTAAAACATGCATGTAGACTACATTTAAAATCCACAATTTGAGTTTTGGACTTGAGCTCTGATACCATCAAATTTGACCTAGACATTATGGCCAAATCCTAAAAGTTACAACCACCACTAAGAAATAACTTCTAAATGAATTGTGTTTAACTCATCTTTTTGAAAACATTGCTCGTTTTAAAAGAGAAGGTTGTCATTGAGATTTTTATTAAAACATGTTTAGTTGAAGTAAATTTACATTTTAACTCATATAGTTACATTTTGATTGTTTTGGAAAAAAAACTTATTTTCAAATTGAAAATGTTACTTTACAAAATTTTATTATCAAACTTTGTAGCAGAATAAATTAAAATTTCATTTTTTTGTTTAAAAACAATTTTAATGTGATAAAACATTTTGTTCACTAAAATAAATAGTTTAAAATTCAAAGTTTATGCATGCAATAAATTACCAAAATAAAATCCCTAGTTCAAAATAAGTAAACACAGTACGAAGTCCAAACAAGTCCCAATTAATTATAAAATACTTTTTGTCGAAACCGTTTTTTGAAAAACAAAAAATTTAGTTGTCAACTTTAAAAAACAAAACTGGAGTCGCCACCGATCCTTTATTAAGGTGTGATCGGGTCACCTTAAAAATTATTTTGGTCTACGAATTTTGAGAAAATGAGTTCGGGAGTCAGTTACGCACGAGGAAGGGTTAGCACCCTCGTGATGCCCAAAATCGGTACCAAATTGATCATTTAATGTCTTAGTGTCGAAGGTTTAAAAAGATTTTAAAATCAACTCAAATGATGAAATTTGAAAAAGGATAATCAATTGCTCAAGTCATGTAAAGAAATCGAGTCCCAATACGTTAGGGTACAATTCCTCATAATCCCCGAACTTTGAATATCACTTTTATTTTATGTGAAAATTTTCATTTTGAGAAAGTAACATGTCACACCCAATACGTTAGGGCACAACAAATTAAGTTCCCAAAAATGATTTTTTTGGTGCTCCTGCATTTTGAATAAGGAATATCCTCGGTTATTTAAGATCATCAAAGAAAATCATAACCCAATACGTTAGGGCTCAATTTCCCTTGAAAATCCCAAACTTTGAATATTACTTTTATTCAAAAAAACCTTTGAATCAAAAGAAAATGACTTTGATGTAAAAATATATAAAAAAAATGACAAAATGTAAATACACAATAAAAGAGACACTTTAATATGAATCATATATATTTACAAAATAGAAAAATAAAATGTATAAGTATATATACATAGGTAAATCCTGAAAATTTGCCTACGTATATATTCAAATACATATATATATATGTGCAATATGTATAAAATAAGGGAATATAGAACAATCAAAAAATGTTTACGATAAGTTAAGAATATAAAAAAAATATATATTATAGAGGACGAATGTACTTCTCTTTTAAAAATTAAAAAAATATGGGAAATGTATGTGTATTTTAAAATGTGCATGTATATTTACATATATATATTTGTATATATATACACATTTGTAAAATAAAGAAAGTAATATAAAAAAAATAGGAATACACGTATATACATATTTACAAAAGTAAAAGGGTTTTTTGAAATTAAAAAAATATAAAAAAATGATTGTATGTACATGAAAATAATAATTTCAATATTAATAATAATAATAAATAATAATGATATACAAGTACTAATATAATATAATATAATAATAAATAATTAAATAGTAAAATAGTTCAAAAATGGATTAAATTGAACAAAAGACGAAAAAATGGGGCAAATTTGAAATAAATAAAAGAGGGACCAATTTGAATGCACAGGAAACAATGGAGGACCGAAAGGGAAATTATTCCCGCCTTCCCAAAACGCTGCGGAGAGATGGGCCAAATTGAAACAACGGCAGAAACATGCGGGCCAAATTAAGAAATAAACAAAAATTGATTTGAAAACGATTTAAAGAATTGAAGGATTGAACGCGCAAATGGACCATTTAGAGAAAAACACGCGGATCCTGAGAAAACGGGTCGGGTCGTCAGGTTTTGGCTTATACGACGCCGTTTTGAGGCCATTGAAGCAGGCCCTAAACGACGTCGTTTCATAGCCCTTATAAATGCCAAATTTTCCTCTTTGATTCAAAAAAATAATAGAAAAGCTCTGCTAGGGTTCCTCTTTTATGCCGTCGCCGCCAATCGAAGCATACCACGGCCTCCGTCGATGCCCTGGTCTCCGATCGCGACGGAGAGGGGCGCCAACCCAGCGATTCCGACGAAAAAAGGTATGTTCGTCCTTTTTCTTTATATTTTAAACAAAAATAAATAAAAATAAAAAGAAACTATGTAAAAAAATATATGTATATATGAAAAAAAAAGAATGATAATCCCCCACAAGGTAAAACAGAGAAAAAGAGAACACCTTCCTATTTCAGAAGAAAATTTGCATTTCTTTTGGTTTTTTCCTCGGTCCCCTATTTTTACAGATTTTCAAAGGCTTTTATAGCCCGAAAAATCGAAAACAAATAAAAGATATCTGCTAATTATTTTTGCTATTTTATCTCAATCGGACTCTTTTGAGTCTGTTCTTTGCAGGTGTCGTGCGCGCGAACGGCGCGCGTGGAGAAGTCGGCCCCGAGACGTGGGGTGCTTGGGACGTCTGCTGGAGATTGCTGGGGGCTTGCGGCGCTGAACATGAGGCTAGGGTTCAACAAATTAATTTTTGCTGGGCTGACATTATTTTGGGCCTGTAATTAATTAAATTTTGGGCCACTGTATTGGGTCTTTTATTTTTGTTTGTTTCTGTTTTCTCTTTAGTGGGCTGGGAAAAAAATTGGGCCCTACAGCTGCCCCTCTTTGCTCGTTGTCGTGTAACGGGAACAGAGCAAAGACTATAAGCCCAATTGTGCCCAGTCTTACTGAGCCTCGACTTCTTCAATGCTTCTCTACTTCAAATAGCGTCGTTCCTTCCTGCTACATCTTTCGAGATATAGGAACTGGTGCTTCTATCTACTCCACTGTAATGCCAGGGAGATAGGATTCGTACGTTGTAGTTCTTCAAGAGAACAAAATTCGCTATTTTTAATCTGCTCCACTGCAACTTCAGGGAGATAAGATTTATAGCTTCAACTTATTCTGCTACAACTTTGAGATAAATCTGGCACGATCTGCTCTACTGCAATTTCAGAGAGATGAGATCTGTGATTTTAATCCACTCCATTGCAACTTCAAGGAGATAGGATTGGTTACTTCTGTCTGCTCCATTGCAATTTCAGGGAGATAAGACTTATATCTTCGATCTACTTCACCACCCGTATGGGAAGACAAGATCTGCTTTCTTCGATCTACTTCACCACCAGTATGGAAAGATAAGATCTGTATATTCGATCCACTTCGCTACCGATATAGGAAGGCAGGACCTATTATCTTTGATCTTTTTCACGCAAATACATGAAGACGAGATCTATTTCCTTCGATCTACTCCACCACCAGTATGGGGAGACAAGATCTGTTTCTTTGATCTACTTCACGCCAGTACATGAAGATAAGATTTGTTTTCTTCGATCAACTTCACCACCAATATGGGAAGACAAGATCTATTATCTTTGATCTACTTCACGCTAATACATGAAGATAAGATCTTTTTTCTTCGATCTACTTCACCACCAATATGGGAAGACAAGATCTGTTATCTTTGATCTACTTCACGCCAGTACATGAAGAAAAGATCTGCTTTCTTCGATCGATTCCACTACCGACCGGGGAGATAGAATTACTGGCTTCAATATACTCCACTGCAACTTCAGGGAGGTAAAATCCGCCATCTTCGATCTGCTCCACTACTGCTTGGGGAGGCAAGATCTGTAATCTTCAATCTATTCCACTGTTTCCCAGGGAGATAGAATTACTGGCTTCAATGTACTCCACTGTAACCTCAGGGAGGTAAAACCTGCCATCTTCGATCTGCTCCACTACTGCTTAGGGAGGCAAGATCTGTAATCTTCAATCTATTCCACTGTTGCCCAAGGAGATAGAATTACTGGCTTCAATGTACTCCACTGTAACCTCAGGGAGGTAAAATCCGCCATCTTCGATCTGCTTCGCTGTCGATGCAGGAAGGCAAGATCTGAAATCTTCAATCTATTCCACTGCTACCTAGGGAAGTAGAATTACTGGCTTTAATGTACTCCACTGTAACCACAAGGAGGTAAAATCTGCCATCTTTGATCTGCTCCACTACTGCTTAGGGAGACAAGATCTGAAATCTTCAATCTATTCCACTGCTGCCCAGGGAGATAGAATTACTGGCTTCAATATACTCCACTGCAACTTCAGGGAGGTAAAATCCGCCATCTTCGATCTACTCCACTACTGCTTAGGGAGGCAAGATCTGTAATCTTCAATCTATTCCACTGTTTTCCAGAGAGATAGAATTACTGGCTTCAATGTACTCCACTGTAACCTCAGGGAGGTAAAACCTGCCATCTTCGATCTGCTCCACTACTGCTTAGGGAGGCAAGATCTGTAATCTTCAATCTATTCCACTGTTGCTCAGGGAGATAGAATTACTGGCTTCAATGTACTCCACTGTAACCTCAGGGAGGTAAAATCCGCCATCTTCGATCTGCTTCGCTATCGATACAGGAAGGCAAGATCTGAAATCTTCAATCTATTCCACTGCTGCCCAGGGAAGTAGAATTACTGGCTTCAATGTACTCCACTGTAGCCACAAGGAGGTAAAATCTTCTATCTTTGATCTGCTCCACTACTACTTAGGGAGACAAGATCTGAAATCTTCAATCTATTCCACTGCTGCCCAGGGAGATGGAATTTCTGGCTTTAATATACTCCACTGTAACCACAGGGAGGTAAAATCTGCCATCTTTGATCTGCTCCACTACTGCTTAGGGAGATAAGATCTGAAATCTTCAATCTACTCCACTGTTGCCCAGGGAAGTAGAATTATTGGCTTCAATGTACTCCACTGTAACCACAGGGAGGTAAAATCTGCCATCTTTGATCTGCTTCGCTGTCTATGCAGGAAGGTAAGATCTGCTATCTTCAACCTGCTCCACTGTCTCCGAGGGAGGCGAGGTTGGTGTCTTCGATCTGCTTCGCTGTTGATGCAGGAAGGCAATATCTGTTATCATCACTGATCTGTTCTCTAGGGAACATGACCTGTATAATGAACCAAATTATGCCTAATGATTAGGATGACATGATCAAAATGAATCAACTGTTCCTAACTAGACAGATGTGAATGGTGTTTGCATAAATGCAGAATGTCATGAAAATGATATTTTGACGTCTGAGTTATTATTACTCCAAGTTTATTAAGGTTTCCTCACTAATGAGCTATAACATATTCTTGCTCAGCTAGCATCTCTGAAAAGCACTTAACCAGATTGCCCCCCACTGTAAACCTCCAAGTTTGATCCACTGGGATGTAAAATATGTACCATTTTTCTCCTGTTGTAACCCAAGAGTAAAAAGATTCGGCCTTTTCTCAATCCTCTGCTATCACAATTCAAGGATATAGGATGTGAAACTTTTTGGTCTCTTACACCATTCCTAGGGTGTTGTACCAAATGCTCATGCACAAATGAAGAAATCTTCTACAAGGACAACTTCTTCATATTACTCGGTGATCATTGCTTGTTTGTTCATTGAAACTTTGTCACCAACACGACATCTTGCCATTTTGTTCAATTAATACTTTAGACAAGAAAATTCAAAGGGATAGTCTTAATTTAGACTCTTCTTTATCAGATTTCCAACCTGGTGCGTTCTAAACAATAGTCCTGTTTGAGGTTCCTATATTATTCAAAAACTTCTAGAGTAATATGCAAAACTTCCCTTGTGAAAGTTTTATTAGTCCATTAATCATTATTCTAATGCAACATGCTTGCAAAAAAGATCATGGATAAGAATTGAGTTGGTTCTGAGCATAGCTCGAAATGAATAAGTTGTCAGAGATAATAAAGATGGATAACAAAGGAATGCATATCTTGGAAATGAATGAAGTGTTCCAAGAATAACAAAAAATAATATAAGGATTAGGTGCCCCAGATATCGCAGCTTGAACTTCTCTGTACAGATTTTTTTAAGACCATTCTGAGTTTAACATTTGTTTAGGAGTACTTTGTCGATGCCCCAAGATGTCGCCTACCCTTTCCTGTTGATCCCGGTATAGCAAGACCACTGCATGCCCCCACTCTGATTAGTATTTGAGCTGCTCTGAAAATTTCAAACGCCATTTTGATCAATATTTGAGCCGCCCTTTTGTGGTTTTCAAGTTAAATCCCCTTTGGTCTAAGGCGCCCTTTGCGGGTTTTCACTTTAGCCTCTCCATTTTTCATTTTTCATTTTCATCTTTTCATTTTTTCACATCACCTTTTTCTTTGAACCCAAACTTCCATTTGCGGGTTTTTACCTTGGTCCTCTCCTTATTTAAGCGAAGTATTTCCTGACTGAATCTGACTTTACAGGACTTTACAGGTTTATCATCCATCTCGCTTAAAATCAAAGCTCCTTTGGGAAAAAAAACCTTCTCTATAATTATAAGGTTCTTCCCAATTTGGCATCCGCTTCCCTCCAAAACATTTTTTTTGTAGAAGGAAGATCTTCAACATTTGGTCACCCTCGTGGAATTCTCTGGGATGAACCTTTTGTTATAGGCTCGCATCATTCATTTCTGGTACATCTGACTGTGACGAATAGCTTTTAGTCTTCTTCCTTCTATCAAGTTCAATTGATCATATTGTGATTGGATCCGTTCTGCTTCATCCAACTTGCTCAGCCAATACCCCGAGAGAAAGAATTTCAACTTCAATGATTAACTTAAAAAGAGAGGCACTACTCCGATAGAGTTTTCACTGATCATTCTTGAACATACTACAAATTTCTGATATCGGGCTGTTGTTTAGATTACAATGACAGCGCTTAAACTGGGTACATCCTGGTATGACTATGCGAAGGCATCTTTAAATGCTTGAAGTAACTCAGCAACGTCTTACTTTATTTTTCGGTCATGCCTGTTCTCTCAAGATCGCGGTCTCTACTGTCTCACTTGTTTCTCTTATTGCTTTACCATCCTCAACAAGTCAGGAGATAAGCTACAATCTATGACATCTTCAAAGTCATGAGATCCCTCTAAACACATATCTCACTCAAAAGGCGATTTTAAGTCTGTAGCAGCGTCACTCATGTCATTGATATTTGGGGACCCATGGTGGGTACCGGAGAATATACAAAAGAATGTATGAGTAATATGAATAAATGAATGAATAATTTGGCAGAAAAAATCTGAAAGAATGAAAAAAATGTGAAGAATGAAAGAACATTTGCTCAAAGATGATTACAATAATGTATTCATTAAAATAATAATATTCAGACGTGAGCCTATTTCACAAAGAAATTCTTATTGCTACTAGGCTGAAAGCAACAAGTGTGTTCTGAACATTACTCTAACAGACTCTAAATACTTTAGGGGTTTCCTCTACAGTCCCATTATTTGGAACACCTCTAAGGCGAATATCTAACAAGGATCCTTTTAAATATGTCTGCATATATGGCATCGATGTGCAAATTTATCACAATTTCTTCATACATTGCAGTCCCTCCATCCTCAATCATGATTGGGTAACGGATTTTCTGCACTTGATGAGTCACCCAACTTGACAACACCCGTGTTGATGAGTTTTTCAACTAGCTTTTTGAAGGTAATGCAATTCTCGATTGAGTGCCCTGTAATTCCCGCATGGTAGTCACACTGTGCGTTCGCATCATACCACTTGGGATACGGAGGTTGTGGGGGTTTTAAGTAGGAAGGGGAAACAACGTGCGCATCAAATAAGCTTCGGTACAGCTCCTTATACGACATCGGAATTGGCGTGAACTGGAGCTTCTCGGTACCTGGTTTCACTCCAGATTCCTGTCTCATTAAACTTTGTTGACTAGCAACCCCCTTTCCTGGATGACTTACAGCAACTGATTTAGAATAACTTGTGTTGTTCACCTTATTTTCTCTTCTTCTTAAGTCTGACCGCTTGTTACTCTCTTCCGCCTCAATTTTCCCGTTTCTTATAGCATTTTCGATCATTTCACCATCCATAATTATGTCAGAAAAGCTTTTTGTAGCATTTCCTAACATATGCGTAATGAATGAGGCTTTCAGTGTGTTAATGAACAGTATGATCGTTTCTTTTTCTAAGAGCGGTGGCTGAACTTGGACTGCGACTTCCCTCCATCTCTGTGCGTACTGCCTAAAGCTTTCACTCGACTTCTTCTCCATATTTTGAAGGGTGATTCTATTAGGAGCCATGTCCGTCACATGACTATACTGTTTCATGAATGCTTGGGCCAAATCCCTCCATGAACTAATCGTGGTACGACTCAGTTGATTGTACCACTTAGATGCTGCCCCTGTGAGGCTATCCTGGAAACAATGAATCAGTAGCTGGTCATTGTTAACATATCCAGCCATTCTCCTGTAAAACATGGTGATATGTGCTTCTGGGCAACTTGCCCCATTGTACTTCTCAAATTTTGGCATCTTAAACTTATGGGGGAGTTCCAAATCCGAAACTAAACTCAGCTCTTTAGCGTCAATCCCACGATAGCCTTCAATGACCTCCATCGCCTTAAATTTCTCCTCGAGCCACTTGCAGCTTTCCTCTAACTGTTTCGGTAACTCCTCCTTTATTCTTTCCCTTTCAGCCACTCCATCGAAGTCAGGAATGACAGAGTTAACAGGGTAGTTTTCGGTGTTAGAGCCCAATCTAACTTGAAAGTTCGAAGCACTGGCCTAGGATTGCTGAGGCCTGATTGTAACAGTAGTTTTGTGCGGGTATTCAACTTGGGTTCGAACATGTGGAGGGGTGAAGCCTGAAGGATAGAGAGGTTCATCACCATTTCCCTCTTCGACATTTTCCATGGGGCCCTTTCCTTTATCACTTCCCTTAGTTATAGTTGGGTTAACTTTGTCACTATATCTTCTTAGGATTCTCGCATCTTCTCAGACATCTCTTGTTTCATCTTGTCTAACCGCTCCTGCACCTGTAGCTGAAGTCGATCCTGCATCTCCTTCTGATACTGTTCGAGCTTTTCTAATCTCTGATCCATATCTTTCGTCTTTGCCCGAGTGCCGTATCGGTGTTGGGTTGGTTGGTTGGTTTCCAGGTTAACTGAGTAATGATTTTAGTTAATTAGGATCAATTAAATGGTGTCTAATGCATATGATGTAATGAAATGCAAATGCATGAAATGAATGCAAAAAGAGACGTTGATTCCAGTTCAATTCTTTACTAGAAAAACTTCGTTAGAAAACAAATCTCTTTACACAAAGCGGATATATATATACGACTTCACCCTCATACTCCAAGCAAAGACATCGACCATTCAGGTATTAAGATGTATCTCGCGAATTTGAGCTCCTTCTTGTTTGATCTAGGTCGTAACTCCTTGCTCGCTCACATTCATTATCTTCTTTAAGAGGTTGAAACCTTTGATGACTTTTGAATAATCTTCGGCAATTTGAATCCTCAGGTCACGCAGCAAAGTCGTATACTCCTCTTGTTAGGTTTTTTGTGTCACGTTTTCTTAGATTATACTCGGACAACCGTATTATCTTCCACCTTATCAAGAAACCCGTTTTCCATGGTAAGTTCTCTATTTAACAACCAAACATGAATCAACATCTCTTTTCTATAATGAAATGCCATGCAGTCTAAATGTCATGCAGTCAAAGTGAAACACAAAAAGTCAGTATTATGTACAAACAATCAAAACACTTATTCAGGTGTCAACCAGGGTTCAGTGTAGTTCTACCTAGGGTGAGTTCCCAAGGTTCACTATATGAAGTTTGGCTTCTGGAGTAAAGGTACCCGAACCAACAGATTCCTCGATCCTCACCCATTATAGGCTCATATGGATCGAGTTCAGTTCAGGGGGATACATTTTCCTATGGCTGCACGAAGATGAAAATCTCATGAAGACATAGGTACGGATGTATCCCGGAAGCGGTCCACTACCCTGCACGGAGGTGAAAACCTCACGAAGGACTAGTTTCTCGCTCCCACTTAAAGGGTAAAATGCAAAATGCAAAATGCAAATGCAAAGTTGCCAACATACCAAAAACTCAATGAATACGAATGGAACTCATGAAATTTTTAAAAAACTTTTGATTTTCGACACAAAGACAAATATAATCAATTTATGGCTTGACTCTCTAGTGTCCCCAGTGGAGTCGCCAAGCTGTCGAAACCCTTTTTTGAAAAACAAAAAATTTAGTTGTCGACTTTAAAAAACAAAACTGGAGTCGCCACCGATCCTTTATTAAGGTGTGATTGGGTCACCTTAAAAATTATTTTGGTCTACGAATTTTGAGAAAATGAGTTCGGGAGTCAGTTACGCACGAGGAAGGGTTAGCACCCTCGTGACGCCCAAAATCGGTACCAAATTGATCATTTAATGTCTTAGTGTCGAAGGTTTAAAAAGATTTTAAAATCAACTCAAATGATGAAATTTGAAAAAGGATAATCAATTGCTCAAGTCATGTAAAGAAATCGAGTCCCAATACATTAGGGTACAATTCGTCATAATTCCCGAACTTTGAATATCACTTTTATTTTATGTGAAAATTTTCATTTTGAGAAAGTAACATGTCACACCCAATACGTTAGGGCACAACAAATTAAGTTCCCAAAAATGATTTTTTTTGGTGCTCCTGCATTTTGAATAAGGAATATCCTCGGTTATTTAAGATCATCAAAGAAAATCATAACCCAATACGTTAGGGCTCAATTTCCCTTGAAAATCCCAAACTTTGAATATTACTTTTATTCAAAAAAACCTTTGAATCAAAAGAAAATGACTTTGATGTAAAAATATATAAAAAATGACAAAATGTAAATACACAATAAAAGAGACACTTTAATATGAATCATATATATTTACAAAATAGAAAAATAAAATGTATAAGTATATATACATAGGTGAATCCTGAAAATTTGCCTACGTATATATTCAAATACATATATATATGTGCAATATGTATAAAATAAGGGAATATAGAACAATCAAAAAATGTTTACGATAAGTTAAGAATATAAAAAATATATATATTATAGAGGACGAATGTACTTCTCTTTTAAAAATTAAAAAAATATGGGAAATGTATGTGTATTTTAAAATGTGCATGTATATTTACATATATATATTTGTATATATATACACATTTGTAAAATAAAGAAAGTAATATAAAAAAATAGGAATACACGTATATACATATTTACAAAAGTAAAAAGGTATTTTGAAATTAAAAAATATAAAAAAAATGATTATATGTACACGAAAATAATAATTTCAATATTAATAATAATAATAAATAATAATGATAAACAAGTAATAATATAATATAATAATAAATAATTAAATAGTAAAATAGTTCAAAAATGGATTAAATTGAACAAAAGACAAAAAACGGGGCAAATTTGAAATAAATAAAAGAGGGACCAATTTGAATGCGCAGGAAACAATGGAGGACTGAAAGGGAAATTATTCCTGCCTTCCCAAAACGCTGCGCAGAGATGGGCAAATTGAAACAACGGCAGAAACATGCGGGCCAAATTAAGAAATAAACAAAAATTGATTTGAAAATGATTTAAAGAATTGAAGGATCGAACGCGCAAATGGACCATTTAGAGAAAAACAAGCGGATCCTGAGAAAACGGGTCGGGTTGTCGGGTTTCGGCTTATACGACGCCGTTTTGAGGCCATTGAAGCAGACCCTAAACGACGTCGTTTCATAGCCCTTATAAATGCCAAATTTTCCTTAAAGAATTCCATTTTCCTCTTTGATTCAAAAAAAATAACAGAAGAGCTCTGCTAGGGTTCCTCTTTTATGCCGCCGCCGCCAATCGAAGCATACCACGGCCTCCGTCAACGCCTTGGTCTCCGATCGCGACGGAGAGGGGCGCCAACCCAACGATTCCGACGAAAAAAGGTATGTTCGTCCTTTTTCTTTATATTTTAAACAAAAATAAATAAAAAGAAAAAGAAACTATGTAGAAAAAAATATATGTATATATGAAAAAAAAAGAATGATAATCCCCCACAAGGTAAAATAGAGAAAAAGAGAACACCTTCTTATTTCAAAAGAAAATTTGCATTTCTTTTGGTTTTTTCCTCGGCCCCCCATTTTTACAGATTTTCAAAGGCTTTTATAGCCCGAAAAATCAAAAAAAATAAAAGATATCTGCTAATTATTTTTGCTATTTTATCTCAATCAGACTCTTTTGAGTCTGTTCTTTGCAGGTGTCGTGCGCGCGGATGGGGCACGTGGAGAAGTCGGCCCCGAGACGTGCGGTGCTTGGGACGTCTGCTGGAGACTACTGGGGGCTTGCGGCGCTGAACATGAGGCTAGGGTTCAACAAATTAATTTTTGCTGGGCTGACATTATTTTGGGCCTGTATTTAATTAATTTTTGGGCCACTGCATTGGGTCTTTTATTTTTGTTTGTTTCTGTTTTCTCTTTAGCGGGCTGGGCAAAAATTGGGCCCTACACTTTTATCAAATTTTATTCTGAAAGACTCCCTCCGATGTACTATCCAAGTCCTAGTCATGGGTAGTATCTAAAAAGGTTTGGAAAATAAAAGGTGAGCTAGGAAACCTAGTGTGAGTTTTAACTCAAGAATACAAACAATCAACATATCAAATAGACCAATCCATTATAAAGAACCCATAAATTTTAAATTTGAAAACTTCAGAATGCATGTTTATGGCAATGCAGATTTTTCAAAAAATTCCTACCCAACTCTACCACACACCAAATAGAATTTCCCAGAACTCTTCCATCCAAAACACACCAACAGATAAATCTGAACAGTGCCACCAGAATCGCAAACAAGCTGTCAGAATATATATATGATCAAGCCACCAGAATCGCAGCCAAGCTACCAGAACATATATGTGGTTAAACTACTAGATAATGTAAATCATTAAACTGCTAGAACTTCCTCCGTACAACATCATCCCAAACCCATGCAATGTGACATGGCATGCAAATATAGAATCAAAATAGTAAGCATGTTGAACATACGATGAGATATTTAACAGAAATCAGTTGGTATAGGATTCCATGCTTTGCAAAACAGATGTATCATATTTCAATGATAACAAATCAATTTAATTAGAACTGTCACAATGTCACATGCCATAAGAATTATAACAAATCATAACTTATCAATAATCACATAGCAATCATTAAATAGATAAAAACATAGTACTTACATTCTTTTTTTAACTAAAAAATCCTTTGGCACATTCGTCCACTTTATGTTACTTATAAAAAATTTCACATTATTAGGTTAATAAAAAATCAAAACATGTTTTATACGTATCGCATGAGATAAAACACATACCTTTGGAAAACGATTCAAAATCACTAATCTAAATTGCGTAAACTACTCGTCACAAATACTTGAACAACTAATTATTGAATTACTCCTTGAATTCGTGATTGATTTGGTACGCTGGTAAAGAATCCTTCAATCCAAAACAATTTGTGGTTAGCATGATCACTCAACCATCAACGACAATCAAAATCCTAATACAGAATCAAACTTAGTTATTTAAATACTTACGTTTTTATATACTAAAGGTGAGTCAGAACAACGCTATGACTAAATAGAGGATTTGAGCAGAATTTATGAGAGAATATACAATCCATAAGATGAAGAAATTAGTATGATAAATTCATAACAGAAAAAAAATATGTTATGAAGAAAGTAGAAGAAAAGAAATGAAAAGTAAACAAAAATACATAATTGTCGGCTACAGACGACAGTAGACAGTGGTGGTGAATCAAAAAGAAGAATTGAAAAAGAATGGAAGAGGGACGGCAATTTTTTTAATCAAATGAAATGAAATGAAAAAAATAAAATGAAGAGGAAAAGGAGAAAAGAAATAATGGTTAAGAGTGGTGATGCAAAGGTGAAAGTTGGCGAAGAGTAGTGGCACAAGGTGGTTTTTGTAGTGGTGGTATGGTGGTTATAGGCGGCAAGTGTAACACCCTAACCCGAATCTGTCGCCAGAACAGGGTTACAAAACATTACCGAAATTTACAGATCAAATAATAGCCATTTTATATCATCTAGTATTCAAATCAGAACTTAATCCAAATTCATCATATTGTCCTTTATGTAAGCCGTCGAAGCTCAAAATACATGTTAGAAATAAGTCGGAACTAAATTGGGTACTCAGAAAATTTTTCAGGAAACATCAAAATTTTTCAAGGGCACAGGGGACACATGCCCGTGTGGCCAGGCCGTGTGTCTCACACGATCAATAGACACGCCCGTGTCTTAGGCCGTGTGAGCATTCGAATTAGGGACACACGGTTGTGTCCTAACCCATGTCCAAACTTAGAAGCTCTTTGACTTGGGTCACATGGCCAAGCCACACGCCCATGTGGACAATTTGAGTATTCTGTTTTAAAATTTAAAAGATGCAGGGTACACATAGCCAAACCATACGTCCATGTGCTAGGCCGTGTGAATAATTTAGAGTATACTAACTTGTTTAAATTTTTTTAAAATGCAGGGGACACACGGCCGTATGTCACACACGGCTGAGACACACGCCCGTGTCTCTACCTGTGTGGATGAAATAGGCCATTTTTCTAGCCACATTCCTCATCCAATTTGTTCTCAACCTAATCAAACATTTTAACACATCAACAAACCACAACAAAGCAACCAAAACAAGCCAAAATCATGTCTTAAACATGACTTATCATTACACCTACAATTTTACCATTATTTAACCTTATCAACACATATCAAACATAACAAGGCCATATATATATACCATGTACAAGCCAAACAAATGACTATCTTAACAAAATATTTATATGCCAATATAGGCCAATTTAGCCTATACATGCCGTTATAACCAAAATAATTTGCTACATATATACCGAAAAGGCTGATGGATAGTATGATGTAGCTTCGACCAGCTTCCAACTTTAATGAGCTTCCGAATTACTATAAAACAAGGAAAATAAAATAGAGTAAGCATTTAATGCTTAGTAAGTTCGTATAACATGAAATTTAACTTACCATTTAATTAAATTATAGGTAAGCATTCTAGGCATATCCAAATCAAATTGGCCAAAAGCCCTAACACATATCCTCATCAACCATGTTAGTCATATATTTCATATGAATATCAAGAAATATGTATGAGCTCAACAATAATCAAATTTTCATATACATATACTTTTCCCATCATGTGTCCATATACATGTACAAATCATATCCATATATTTCAAATATATTTCCGTCACATTTCATCTCGAATTTATATTGTCTCATATAAGAACTTTAGACGTTGAACCATTTAAAATATCGTTGGATACACGGGTAGTACACATGAAGTTTACAAATTTGTAATCCGTCAATTCATATACAGGTATGCCCATACGAGCATGTAATCGGGAAGCTCTTTCGAGCCATGTAACAGGAAGTTCATATGAGCTGTATAATGGAAAGCTCTTGAGAGCCAATTATCGAGAAGCTCATACGAGTCATAAACGGGAAGCTCAAGAGGGCCAAATTCGATAAGCTCATGCGAGCCAATATCGGAAAGCTCGTGAGAGCCTATTATCGGGACGCTCATAAGAGCCATGGTGTGTCTACAACACATGTAGGACCATAACCAATTGGGAACCCTTAATGACAATGTCATTTGTATTCGTCGAATTTCTTAGGTTCAATATGTGATCAATGTTTATGCAAGGCAATCATACATTTCACAATCGTAACATTCAATTTAAACATATAAATATATAATTTAGTTACACGAGCTTACCTCTACAAGTGTTCGTGTACACAAAAGCTACTAATTCGATACTTTCTCTTTTCCCCGATCTAACTCCGTATTATGTATATCTGGATCTATATAAGTAAATTTATCTTAATTTAATACAATTCATATTCAGTTTAGTCCAATACACACCTTTGGCAAAATTACTATTTTCCCCTATACTTTTAATTTATTATGATTTTGTCCCTAGGCTCGAAAAATGAAATTCATACAATTTAATCCTTATTCCAAGCCTAGCCAATTTTCATATATCACAATAGCAGCCCATATATTTCATAAAATTTAGAATTTTCTATGAATTTTCCACATTTTCAATTCAGTCCCTAAATCATAATTTCATCAAAATTCTCTTTACAAAAGTTGTTTATCTATCAACAACCTTTTATTTTCTACCATAAAACTTCATAATTCAACTATATTCATCCATGTCAAAACACTAATACTTCAATAGTTTTGCAAATTAATCCCCGAGATAGCTAGATTAAGCTGTTACAATCTTGGAAACATTAAAATCATTAAAAATGGGACAGGAATACTCACCTAATTAAACAAAAATAAGCTTGCTAACTTCAAGCTCCTATAACTAGGGTTTCCATGTTTTTAATTTAGGAAAGATGATGAAAATGATGATATTTTATTATTTAATTCATTTATCATCTTTTATTTTATCATCTTTCCAATTTAACCATTTTCTTTATTAAATTTTCCAATGATGAATAATCATCCTTATCTACTAACTCCTCTAAATGGTCTATTTGCCATATAAGAACCTCCAATTTTGAATTCCATAGCTATTTGGTACCTTTAGCTACTAGAATTCAACTTTTGCACTTTATGAAATTTGGTCCTTTTCATCAAAGTAAACATATAATTGGTAACATTTCTTAACAAAATTTTCATACGATATTTCTATCATATTGTAGACTATAAAATAATATTAAAATAATTTTTTCGGCCTCAAATTTGTAGTCTCGAAACCACTATTCTGATTTTATTGAAAACGGGCTATTATAGCAAGTACTGGCGCAAAAATAATAGAGGTGTAGGAGAAGTGATAGATGACAAAAAGTAAAAGGACAATAAAGTAAAAATTAGTGAAAAACTTACAAGATATGGTGGCACAATGTGGTTTTTGTAGTGGTCGTATGGTGGTTATCATCGGCAAGTGGTGGTGCAAAAATAATAGAGGTGGAGGAGAAGTGATGGATGACAAAGAAGAAAAAAAATAAAGTAAAAAGTAGTGAAAAACTTCCAGGAGAGGGTGGCTTACGGTGGTTGAAAGGAAGGGGGAAATAAGAAAACTGTATGAAAAAATTAAAAGAAATAGCTAGCAAATGACAACCGGGAAATGACAGAACCAAGCACAACCAATTCAAATTCCAAATTCAAACTTCCAACATGACATTCATGGGGAGGTAAAGGAGTTAGATTGTATTTAAGGTAAACTAACATGGGAGTTTCAAAAACATAACATGAATAAAATTGAAAAAATAAGTTAGAAAAATTGGAATAGGGGGTTACATGCATGGACGGTTTGTATGATTAAGTTGACCAAATTTTTTTCCAAAAGTTACAAATATTGAGAGTATAGACTTGATCTTGGTTCACATGGGAGTTTCATAAGCTACTTGACCACTATGTCATTTCACAAGCTTGTTAAAAAACTAACTTTAACTACTTAAGAATTGGGGTGTGACAATTAAATAATTTAATCATGAACGTGATAAATGGCAAAATAAAAATAAATTAAATGATATAATCATCGACATGATAAGTGGCATAATAAAAATAAATTAAACGATATAATCATCGATGTGATAAGTGGCATGATAAAAATAAATTAAATGATATAATCATAGACATGATAAGTGGCATAATAACTACTAGAAGTGGAAACGTAGTAATAAATAAGAAAACAATAAGAGTTCTTAAGATTGTGACATCCCGAAAATCGGGTTAGTAGAAATTGGTCTAATGAACTAAGAAAGTGGTCTCGCCCAACTTTTAGTTAAATGTTGTGAAATTGTGTAAAATGAATTAATCTGATTCAGTGGATAAGTGTTGTGCTTGTGTGTGAGATTCTGTGTTCAAATTTGTTCCCTTGAATTTTTAGTAATTTTGTTGTAACCCTATCTTTGAACATGTAACATATATATTATTTTCGTTCAATTGCTAATAAGAATGAGGTTGCTGGTTTAGTGGTATGATTGTAACTTACCCAAAGGTTCTGTGCTTGAGTCCTTGTGTGTGCTAACGAGAATATTTTTTCTTCTCCTTTAGTAGGACGCCCAAATGGTTAGTGTTTTTGTTTGTGTCAAAGTCAAACTTGGGTCAAACTAATAAGTTAGTATAAAATTTGATTTGATTGGGTTGGGATTTTGTTTTAAATTTTATTTTATTTTTGAGAAATTTCCTCCCATTTTCCTCAAACGTCTCCCTCTCTCACTTTTGTCATTCCATTGTTTTCCTCAAAGTTTTCTATTTTCAGGTTTCTTCATTTTTGCTCCTATGAGTTCCTACTATTCCAATTTGTTATCAACAATTATTCTATCATTTTGGTAGCCTTCTGTTTCCAATATGTTTTGGTGATGATCGATGTTATCTTGTGATTTTAAGCAGTTTCATTGGTGGGTGGTCAGTTTCGGTAACAAGTAATTCTCTGACAAATTAAGGGATTTTTAGCACTATTGTTCAATTGGGTAAGTTTCTTTTAGTCGTAAGTTTCTTTTGCTGCTTCATCATGTAATCTAAAGTTGAAATCTTCTAGTGTTTTAGGTTTTAGGTTGAAGTTTCTTTTACTTTCAATGCTTTTTCAGAATGGAGGTGCATTGCTAATGTTGATTGAAAAATGTGCATAACTAATACCAACTTTGAAAAAACGAGATTCTATAGAATTAGGAGATTTTCACCTTCTTTTTTTAATCCTTTTGCCAAATTATATCACTGAATTGATTGATGTGTTAAGTAATACATTATTTTACTCAAAGTAAAATTGTATACTATGTATTTCTTTGTATTTGCATGATTTAATAGCCAAACTTTGAACAAAAAAAAATAAAGAGACCAAATTTAAAATATTTACAGTTGATGCTGAATTGATTCTTGAGACTAGTGGTTTTAGTAAAGTTAGTTGGATTGTTGATGCAACAAGTCATTTAACAGAGTAAGTCTGATTTATTTATTTTTCGTTATATCTTTGTACTATTTTATATCTTTGTACTATTTTATGTCACTATTTAATGATTTTGTGCAACATAATTTTGTGATATATTCGAGTATTTTCAATTAAATAAGGAAATTTGGAAGAGGCCTAGTTGATCATTGTTTTTATTTACAAGATATGCAATTAAGAAGATTTTTGAATAAATATCTTTGCATTACTATTTTTCAAAATATGAAGTTTAATTTAAGCAAAATTATAACGGTCAATTTCGATTATACTTATTTCATTTAAAAAGTTTACAAATGTCTAAACAACTGAGAGTTGTTTATATGTTTTAAAGTGGAATTTAGAGACCTCAATTTGTTCGTGATTAGAAACAATTGTGAGAGAATTTATGTTAAACAAATTGTTTTATTAGTTTAGATCTTCCATTAGCAGTTGGGCAATGAACTATTAGTATTTTAGATTGCTGCTTTTGATTAGGGACTAATTTGGTTTGTTGAGGCCAAATGTTAACAGTAGTGGCTGAATTTGTGGTTTAGATTTAGTGTATCAATGCTAAATTTGTCGTTTTAAATATCATTTTAGGTTTTGCAATCCTTGTTGATTTGTTGGCATAAAAAACTAATCAAGTGTGTAACGAAAAACTTGAAAAACAATGAATGACGCAATGTCGAGAAGCCCACTGTCAGCGTCATATGGCTGTGTGTTAGGCCATGTGGGATACACATGCTGGACCTTTTGGGTCATGTGGGACACACGGACTGGACTTTTTGGGCCATGTAGGCCACATGGGCATGTGGGCCCATTTTTTGGATATTTCACTTAGGGTCATATTTTTTTGTTATACGTATTTAGCCACTCTGTAGGGTCCATATTGTACAAATTGGACTTGAAAACATGATATCTGATAGAATGATACTATAGGTAATGTGGAAAAGGTATGTGAAATATATTTGTGTGATCTATATACTGATAGTTCTAATGATATATTTCTAATTTTCTATGTTTGTATATGTTGTTTGATTATGCTAATTTGTATATTTCTTAATTTGTTATATGACCATGTATGTGACTTTATGGTGAAATTGATTTGCTTTTGTTGAGTTTGTGACACATCTGTTCTATAAAGCGTGAAATTCCATACCCTCCAATTTTAGTTATTGTACAGCTGCATGTCTTACATGCATTTATTCATATTTTGTATTTGTATGCCATGTCACATTACTTGGGGTTGGGATAATATTGTAAGAAGGAAGTTCTGACATTTTAATGATCTACACTATCTGGTGGTTTAACCAAATTTCTGTTATGGTAGCTTGACTGCATTTATTGGCTCGACCACACATATATGTTTTGGCAGCTTAGCTGCAGTATAGTGGCTTGACCATATATATCTGATCTAGCAGTTTTAACTACAACTCTAGTGGCATCGTCCACAATTATTTGTTGGTGTGTTTTGGATGGACGAGTTTTTGGGAACTCTTTTTGGTGTGTAACAGAGTTGGGTAGAAAGTTTTCTGAAAATCTGCATTACGTTTTCCGAAAATACTTCATTGTCATAACCATTCGCGCACAATTTTGCTATTTGAATTTGATAAGCTTCTTTGTGATGTTTGATCTGCTTAATATGTTATTTGTGTTTCTGTTTGAATTTAGTTACACACTGAGCTTTATAACTCACCCTTCTGTATATGACTGTAAACTCTAATTTATATATGTTTTCTCTAGTAGCTTTTACCACCTTTTTACTTAAAAATAATACTAATCTCGAGTATTTGTTAATTAATTTAATGAATTTTGCTTAAACCTCGATAATGGACATGAATTTGTAAAATATGCAAATTTGTGCTTTCTTACATGAATTTTATGCATAAATTAAATTATTTCATGTTATTTATTAATGTGTTATATTCAATTATGTAGTGGGACCATGAAGTTGATTTAATAAAGAGCTTACTATAAAGTTTCATGAACATGAGCTATTTATTTCCTATGTTGGACAGCAAAATCATGCTAAATGGGTCAACAAGGTATTATTTTGACCCAGTTAAAATGATGCTACATGGTGGACAAGTCTGATTATTTAATAGGTCACAGACCTGTCCAAAAAGGGGGAGCCAAGCCCAAATTTGGAAACAGCATGTTGACTACCCAAAAATCTGTTTCTGGATATTTATTGGAGGTCCCTACATTTGGAGAATTGTTGGAAATCAGCACACAAAGATTTCCTTTGAAACCATCAAATCCATGCCTAAATTTAGCATGGTTCTATGCTCAAATAAAGGAACCATCATCCACAAAATGTGGCTACCCAAGCAATGGAGAAGAAGAAGGGATTCCAATTCCTATTTTTAGTAAACTCTACCATCTACTTCAAGTATAAATACCCCCACTCATTTCCCATTTCAATCATCCCTCATCCCTACATGCCTCGTTCTTCACATCTCTCAATCATCATTCATTCTCTCATTTCCTCTCTTCATTTTCACGCATAGCATCCCATATTTTCTTTCTTAGCCAAAAACATTGATAAGATTATCTTTTGGTCGGCCACCTTTAGGAGCCATGCAAAGGAGCAACATAAGGATCGGAGGAAAACATCTTCAATTAGAGTTCACAAGACTATTGATTCGACATAATTTATTCTTCCTTTAATTTTTTATTTTTATTTTAATCATGTTTTCAATGTGCTTTATTATCTTGTTATCAACAATGGTAGCTTAATTTTCTTTAGCTAGGATGATTTCATTTATTTAATGAAGTTTGTTTAAATCATGTCTATAGTGTTTGTGCTTCAGTCGATCATGCTTTCAATTAAACTCAAGTATGTATTTCATTCATACGTGATTAGATGCATTAGAATTAGCTAAGTGATCCTAACCAGACGACGGCTAGTGGACACAATAATTGAAATGTGCATTCTTAATTTAGATCCTAACCCGACTAAATTAAAGGTTCATAATAACTTTAACGAACTCTATTATCTTGCATGGTTTTTAGGTTTATGTGATTAAACTGTTTCAAAGCTAACCTACCTCTGTTACTTCACATGAATCCTAAGAAACCCTTAGTTTAATATGATCAGTAAAATGCATGTTTTAGTAAGTAAAAGATTCTGAAATGACTGAATTTGGTTTCTAAACTCATGAAAGATCGAGTTGCCATAGAATAATTTTCGAACACTGTTAAGCATGATAAAAATAAGCTAAGTTGAATGACGTAATTATCCTAGCCTATTCATGTTATTGATTGTTGAAGTTTGCGTTTTTGCTAAATTGATTCATACATTTCATTTCATACTTCGCATTTAGTTTAAATGCATTAGGGATCAATCTTGCATCTAGATAATTTAATTTTGTTAATCAACCATCACCCAAGATATTGTGTTTTTATCATCAAATTGTTAACTTTAATTTTGCAATATATTAATTAACATACACAGTGTTTGTGGAGACGATAACTCTTTTACTTACTTATTACTTGATAACAACTGTGTACACCTGCACAAACCGAGCATTACATTGACCATTTCAGGTAATCAACAAATTTAGGACCAAGCAGTGTGCGGGAGCTCGGATCATTTCCACGGTTAAATTGATATTATGGTTTGAATTATCTTTAATTAAGGTTTTTGGACTTTTGAATTTCGAACTAAGTTTCAGATTTTGTTTTGGGTTTGGGTTTGGGTTTTTTGTTTGTTATTTAGCTAAAGTCTTCTGCGTGATTTCTATTAAGTTAAAGGAAGACTTGATTTTTAAAATTAAACAAATATGGTTTTTCCTCTACACATTTGAAATAAGTTTTACGTAAGTTAACATCTTGAGTTTTAGAATATGCACAATCAGTAAACATACATTTTCTCCAATCTAAATCATGGTTTCTGAATTAACTACTCCAAAATTTACATTGCAAATCTAAGTATCAAATTAAGTGCTTTTCCATGAAATAAATAAACTTTGCACCTGATTTCATAAATAACTTGAAATTGTTTTACCGAAAATAATATTTTCAGAACTCAAGCTGGATTTAAGTTTCTGGGTTTTTAAATGAACTAATGCAATTCCTCCAGATTCGGCCATAACGTCTAGGTCAGGTTTAGGGTGTTACAAAGATAACTCTTCAAATGGTAGATATAACTTACCTTGCCCCAATGTGCGTCGTCAGATATGGGCTGGTGGGGTTGTATGTTTTCCCTCTAGGTTCGAATTGGGTGTCGCGACATGGGTTAGGGGTTGTCGCGACATTGATTTTCGTAGGTCACCTTTTGGAGTTGTGCTCAAAATTCATCTAAGTGTTAAGGTTAGCTTCCTTGTCATGACATTCCCCCTGAATGCTGCGACATTCGGGGCAATCCACTAACTCATCGGCCTACAATATTGTTTGGCACACTTAATGAGCAAGTTAGTTCTTTTTTAGTCCCGAATTGGCCTAACAGGTCATAAAAAAACACTAAAAGCTCATTTTCTTGAATTCAAATGCAAAACTAACTAAGACTACAAACTAAATAAAAAGATATGAAATTACTTGAATACATGCTCATTAAATGTTGAAAAGAGCTTAATTTTCCACAATGAGTTAATAACTTATGTTGTTAATGTGATATTAAAAATCATTGACCATGTACCTCTCATATATCCAAATATTTTGTTCAACTATATCAATATTCTTTAAATATATATGTGTCTCACTGACAATGTAACAATGAATACGATCCTTACAGATAAAAATCAATATCTAATTTGGTACTAAAATCAACCAATATTGTTGCAATATTTGGTTGTCTGTACAAAATTAGTTGAAAGCTCCAAAAGAGCTAATATATCAATCTTTGAAAGAACAAAATTTATGATGATTAATGCATTAGCTTTAAAAAATATTCATTGTAACAGATCTCATATTGAGATTGTGAATGAGGAAAATATTATATTTAGTATAAATCAGTCTTGCTATGAATGCCTACGTGTTTTGGTAGATTATCGAATTATATTATGCATGATACTTGGATATCTATATTTATTTTGAATAGTATATGGAAATATTGAGCTTTGATTGTGAAAGATCCACTTGAATTGTTGATTAATTTAAGCGAACGAAATGACCATTGGGATATGATAAATTTATCTAAAGCTCGTTATAATTGGATGCACTTGAAGTTGCAATAATTTAAATCTATAAGTGAGTATAACTTTACATTATTTAATATGAGTTCTCAATTATGTAGGAATAATATTACTAATGAGAACCTGTTAGAGAAATTTTTTTTTCAACTTTTCATGTTGCGAATGTGCTTATGTAGTAGCAATATGATGAAAAACCATAAAGCTCATTGTATTAGATCTACTCCATTCCCTGAAGTAAATGTAACAATATATAAAGACGCAATCTTTGACATGGACGTAACAAATGACTTCATAATAATCGTAAAAGGGATGGTAATAGTAGTCTTCTTACATTAGAAATGAAAAAAAATGAACATAATGTGAAGACTAATGATAAGATTGATGTTGAGTGCATTTATGGTATGATCATGCACTTTGCTTAATTTTGCACATATATCTATGCAAAAAAGATATTTGTTTATTCACATTTTTAAATTTGATAAATTCTATTTGCAACAACTACATGTGGGCTTTGGCTTTGGCTATATTGTATTGAGGCTAATGTTCTATGTTTGGATTCTTTAAAGATGACATTTATAACTACCTTCAAACTTATTAATTTAGTGTTTTCTTCGAGACAATGCTAGTATATATGTTTGTATGGTTAAATCACATGAGATGGTAAACCAAAAGTTTACATTAGTATTGTGGAATCATGTGCATAGTAAATTAGAAGTTTACTAGTCTAAATATACTAATTAGTTGGCATGATTGGTTAGACCATCCCGATCAATAATAATGCGAAAAGATATGAATTTACATGAATATTGATTAAAGAACCTTAAGATTCTTCATTTATCAAGTGTTGCTTGTTCTCAAAGAAGATTAAACCTCACTAGAAAGAGTTGAGACTGATTCTATTCCATTGCTAAAAGGAACATGGGCCCATTTATCTAACAAGTGGTTTTTTGTTTTGATATTATTTTGGTAGATGCATTTACAAGATAATCACATGTGAATTATTAACTCACAACTTGTAGTTTGTGAGATTACTTATTTGATTATTAGTGCAAGAACAAAACTTTCAGATTATGCAATCGAGACAATTCTTGTTAATGTTAATAAATTTATTTCTCAGGCTTTAAAATAATATTGTATGCTAAATTGTTAGTGTGAATAACTATCGCAAAGCCTGTTGTTTATGTGTATAAAATGGTTGCGTAGAATTTATAAAGTAAATGCCTCCAGTAAGTAGCTAAACCATATCTTTTGAGAACAAAACTTTTTGTATATATGTACAAGGATATGATATTTTACATGAACCGACACTTGTATGCCTCATGCCAACAAGTTATGATAAATAATCACCATTACAATTGGATTTTAGTCAAGAGTCAAATAAAACTCATTATAGATTTTTTTTAATCTGCAGTAAATGTTTAACTTGGTCCACCGCAATGCATAAAATGGGTATCCAAAGAATGTTCAGAATATTTATTAATTATGAATCTCCTTGTATTATTAGATGTTTTGAATGAATTAAAGATTCAATTATGATATAATTTGTATTTTGATTTGATAGTTTTCCCAACATTAGGGGGATAGAAATAATAACTAGATGAAATGATTACTTGGAATGAATTATCATTATCTTGATTCTTGCAGAAAGTAATTTGAACCAGAAGTTCAAAAAGATAATTCACTTTATTACAAGTTAATTGTAGATGTACATTCTTACTTAATGAGAATAACCAAGTGTTATATAACAACTAATGTTTTAAAGTCCCAGGAGGACATCCTGTTAGAATAAATGAAAGTAATGCATGTCTAAACCATAGTAGATTAATTGGTTCTAAAAATAAAAAATCTCGTAAAAGAAAATAATGAATCAAGATGGTCATATAATAGAGTCGGGTGCTCTTGAAGAGACCCAAAGACATAACTAATAATTAAAACTCCAAAAGAGATTTAAGTACCTAGATATGGAAATGATGAAAATAAAGAAATTTTGATAAGTTATGTCAATACGACAAATTATGGAACCCTAAAATAGAAAAGTTGTTGGCAACTGTTTTGCATGCAATAGTCTTATTTACATAATGAAAGAAAATGAGGATCTTGAATAAATTTGTTTAAAATTATAGACATGGAAAAGATTGACCAAAATAGAAAGATGCAATTCAATTAAAATTGAATTCGAGAAGTTTTTGGACCAACAATCAAAACATCTAAAGGTATAAAGCTAGTGGGGTGCAAATGAGTAAGTTTTGCAAAAACGAAATAAGAAAAATGAATTTGTTCACTAAGTCTTGGCATTGATCATAAGAACATATAATATTTTCTTGTGATGGATGCAAAAAACCTTTAGATATCTTCTAGTCTAACAATTCATAAAAGATTTAACACGTGTCTAATGGTTGTTGTTTTGAATTTTATATGAATCATTATATAATGGAAGCTTATATAAAATCCTTGAAGGATTTAGAATACTAGAGATATATAAAAATTCCTGGAAAAAAGTTCAATACCTTTGCATAAATATTTATTGATTTCATTTGAACATATTTGTTATTATAAAAGGATCATGATCAAATTTTGTTATAATTATTGTTGAAACTCCTGAAGAGATCAAAGTATATTTCCTTAAAATTTTTCCTCACTCATGACTTTTAAAAGAATGATGATATAAATGCTTAGCAAATACATTCAAGTGATTATTTGAAAAGTTAGTATTAAAGATTCTAATACACAAAATTTGAGATATCATGTGATATTTTCATGAGAGGAGAGTAAATACGCATTGTACTTTTTTCCCTTAACCAAGGTTTTGTCCCATTAGATTTTCCTAGTAAGGTTTTTAATAAGGTAGCATGTTATGCATATTATAGATATGTGCACTCTTTTTCCTTCACAAAAATTTCTTTTTCTGCAGGTTTTTTTTTATCTTGGTAAGATTTTAACGAATCACATTATCTACCAATGAATATCCAATGGGGAGTGTTATGACTATCTTATCATTAAGTGGATGCCCATCAAGATTTACATAAGTTTGATGTACTTAGGACTCAAATGTCTATTAAAAGTACAGTTTTATATAATGTATACTTCTAATGTCTACAAATATAGACTTTGGAAAAGCCTCGTAAACATCCTATTGATAAATAAACATAGACTTTGGAGAATATTTAAACTCCATTTGCTTAATCAACTTTTGGTTTTCTTCATTGAGGTTGGAATTTTCAACTATCAACTTTGCATTCATATGACACACTTCTTACCATTTTTCAAGCATAGTCTTGTAGGTTTGTAGTAGAGGTGTTCATGGGCCGGGCTGGGCCGGGCCCAAAAAAAAATTTCAGCCCGGGCTTGGCCCGACCCAAAATATGGGCCTAGAATTTTGCCCAGGCCCGGCCCGGGAAAAAATTCATAAGCCCGGGCCCGGCCCGTTTTTTAAATAAATACCAAAAATTTATTTTAAAAATTAAAATAAAAATTAAAAAAAGTATTTTAAAAATAATTTAAAATTTAAAAATTTTAAAAAAAGTATTTTAAAAAAATTTTAAAAAAATTTTAAAATTAAAAAAATTTAAAAAAAGTATTTTAAAAGTATTTTAAAATTAAAAAAATTAAAATATTTATTATTCGGGCCGGGCCAGGCCAGGCCGGGCCCTGGCCAAAAAAGTGGTGCCCGAGGCCCGGCCTGGTTTTTAAATGGGACTCGTTTTTTTGCCCAAGCCCATATTTCGGGCCTATATTTTTACCCAAACCCTCCCATATTTCGGTCGGGCCGAGCCGGGCCGCCCGGCCCATGAACACCTCTAGTTTGTAGGAACTCTGTATTCGACTCATGATTTGATTCAGTATTTGTGTCTGAGTCAGTCACACTCGGGGAAATAAACTTTGTAGTGAAGGTCGTATAACCATTAAAGCACTTCTCATCTAAATCTGAGCCGCTTGAGGAGTCTTCATCACTATTAGTTACACACAAATACTTTTTTCTCATAGTATTTGGACACTCAGCTTGAACATGACCATACCCTTCACATTCATAACATCAAATGTCTTTCTTCTTTTCTTGAGAGTTCTCATCAATGGCCACACATTTCTCTTTTTCTCAGTTGAATCTTGGTCCGCCTTAAGATCCTTTTCTCTGTTTGAACAGCTTCTTGAAAACCTTGTTGAAGTTTTCAATTAGCAACTTTATTTGTTTATGAAGACTTTCAATCGAAATGGAGTCAGAAGTGGGCACTTTCTTTACTACTTGGAAAGCAATGTTTCTTTCAACTTTGGATATGCTCTTTTTAGATTCACCAAGGTTCATCTTAAAAGTTTCAAGTGAACCTATGAGTACATCATTCTACAATTCATCAAGATCATTAACCTCCTCAATAGCCTTCACCTTGATTGCAAATTCTCAGGTAGAGATTGAAGGACTTTCCTCACCAACTTCGAGCTTGAATATTCATTATCAAGAGCAAAAGCTTGATTTGACAAGTTACACAACCTTGCATAAAAGTAACCAATAGTTTCATTATCCAACATCCTTAGAGTCTTGAACTTGATGCTCAACATCTGTAGTTTCAGTTACTTCTTTGTGTTGGTTCCTTCATAATATGTCTCTAGAATTAACCAAGCTTCACGGCTAGTAGTACATTTATAAATCCTTTTAAACTCCTAACAATCAACACCGCAGAAGATTGCATTAAAGGCCTTTGAGTTCGCATTTCCAAGCTTCCTTTTTTAGGTGGTCCAAGTGGTTTCAAATTTGGAAGTTTTAACACTGGTAAAATCAACAGTAATGGGCTCTTAGCCATTGAGAATTGATCTCCATGCTTCCTCATCAACAAAATTTATGAAGGTTTTCATTGTAACTTTCTAATAAGCATAACTTACTTCATCCAACATAGGGGGTCGTAACAATGAAACTTCTTTCATCTCAAGCAAGTATCAACACTAGGAACACCAGTAGCTACATTAAATGGGAGGCTCTGATACCAATTGCTACCACCCATAGCCGTTAATTGCTTGAACTGTTAAAGTTAAACAGAAGTGTCTGACTGTAATGGCCATTACAGCTTGACACTGCGAAATCTATGTAAACAAAATAATAAAGAACAAACATGTTTGTTTATGAAATTTGGTTTCCCTACATCTGTGTGTCGAAAGTCGAGTTTAGAAAACATAGCGAAAAATAAATTTAGGGAAATATCAAAATTTTAAAAAAATTTTAAAATAAGAACTTGGTTGTAATATCTAAAATAATAAACACTTAATCAAAATTGTAAATTTTTTATTCGTCTAGGATGAACGTTTCGACCGAGTAGTCTTCTCCTTTATCCTCAAGCTCATGTCTGATGAGTATGTGTTCATTTTGAATAAAAAATATTCACAAAAATTACTAGTGACGTACTTTTGGGTCAAGTTGTAAATAAGAAAAATATCTCTAGAAATTTTCTAAAGTAATTTCTTTAGAGATTTTTCTTTGTACAAGTTTTTCTTGAATTCAAGTGTGTAAATAATAACCCAAGGCTCTCTTTATATAGGGAGACTTTAGAGGGTTCAATTATAATTAAACTTAATCACTTTAATATTAAATTAATATAATATTTATCAAGATAAGTATTAGATTAAAATTCATATTAAATCTTATTAAATTAATAGAATATTTATCTACAAGATAAATATTAAATTAAATTTAATATTAAGATAAGATAATCACTTTAATAATAAATTAATAAAATACGATTAAGATCAGTATTAAATTAAATTTAATATTAAATCTATTAAAATAATATTATTTTTGGAATAGTTAATTTGAAATCAAATTCTCTAATAGAATTCCAGTAGGAGTGTAATTCTTCCACTGCTCAACCACTAAAGACCCACTGCCACCGACTATATTCTGGCCACCAGAATGTCACCGCCGACACCCCGAGCTTGTTCGATTTCTGTCGGTATGGTACGGGTCAATGACGACTCAACCAGTCCAGTCTAGCTACCGGTTGGAACGTTGACCCGATTTCACAAACTAGGCCAATTCGACCAGTTTTTGGGTCATGGTCTCAGTTTTGGGCTCTTGGGCCCAATTTATGATCTCAGGTCCAATTTTCAAACTAAATTACCTACTTGGCCAATTGCCTAACTTGAAAATTAAATTCCAAAAATATCATATTAATTTTTATTAATTTAATTAATTTAATTTTACTTGATCAAAATTAATTTTCTCAAAAATCACTTAGATTTTCTAAATTAAATTTTCAAGAAAATTCTTTAATTAAATTCTCTACTTGAACAATTCTTACGACTGCCCAATTTAATTCCACATCAAATAAATCGTCTCAATTAACTTATTTCCAAAGTCGTATAATTTACTTCTAATTCAAATGCAGTTCGATCGAGCTTTTGTTGAGGTAGCGGAGGGACCGATCGAGCATATACAATTAGACTTTAGTAATTGTAATTATGTCTAAAAGGATTGTTCCAATAATTCGCAATTACTTAATCATAGAGTCAGTCCATAAGAAGTACCATGACTGAAAACTCCTCATTATATACTCTTTACGAAAGCAATTCATCCAACTACTTTGCCCAATGACCTCATCATGTGTGTGTTACCCTTATATGATATCATTGATTCCTTTGAGTTAAATCCATTCACTCAACACAATCCTATTTTATCTCATTGTCACCATTGTGTCTTCTTAATGATTAATATGACCATTGTCAACAAATGATTATGATAAGTTGCTTATTTGAGAACAAGCGACTCGTAGCCACGTTCCAATTTATCAATCCACACAATGCCAATGAGATAATATCGTTAACTCTTTAATTGAGCTATGAATTTCACTATTTCTAGTAAAGTCATGTCATACACAAGTCATGTACCCAACGTACTGGATATTGGCTCGATCATCTTTAGAGCATAAGTCTCCACTTACATCAAAGCACATGAGTTACATAAGTATGGTTAGTGACTAACTCAGGATTTAGGTAAATCACAACATGAATGTCACAAGTGAATTAATTCGCAAACGGATTCAGAATTAATTCATCTTGGGTCCAGTCCAATGTATCATTCTGCCAATGAATACATCTATGTCCCTACCCGTTGAGTTAACTGCTCCAATAACCAAGACTATTCATCTCATCAATTAGAATTGTAGACAACATAATAATCTTTCTCAGTATTTAAATCAAATGCTCACTTTGATTATTTTACGAAATTACGGACTCGTTTAGATGATCTATTGAAGTAAGTTGTCTTTCTCGCTTTGTCAACGTTTTTACAATGTCACAATTTCGCTATGCATGAAAAATATGAAAGACAAAATTACAAAAGATATGACAGTGAAATGTTAAATTTACTTATTCATCTTTTAAATACATAGAAAACAATTATACGTTTACTACAATATTGACACATTTCCTAACACTGTGAAGCCTAGCTCAATGATTAATTTCATTATCTTTAATCCTCGGTATAATAAGTGAATGACACTCTATCACTCCCCAAGTATATATATATCACCTTTCTACCTAAAGACTAGAATACTCACCCTTAAACTCTCCCCTTGAGAATTTAGACTATAAACTCTAATGATTTTCAAACCAATTGCACACTTTCAACAAAATTCCACGATGAACATAATAAAGTGCTCTCAATAAAGCTCTCTTTTAAGCCTAGACAAGCCCCAAACCATATATACGTTTCAGCTTGCTAAAATAGAAATTAAATGAATACAAAGCAACCCCTTAAAAATAGAAATTACATAATCTGATAAAGTTATGGTCTCTTAAAATCAACAATATGATCTCGATCAAATATCCACATAACACAGGTTAAATAGATTCACTTGAATCCAATCCAATCTTCAATAGCCACAGATTACTTTTCATAAATGGTCCATAATATCTTCAAAATATCAATAGATTCACTAGTCCAAAGATTTTGCTTCATTAAATTGCCAATTCAATTATGGCTAGTAACTTCACTACCTCAGTGGCATTTTGCAATGGGCACTACTGAATGCCACTCAGCTCATTCAATACAACTTGCTTCAACAATCAAACCTCTATCAAGGTTGATCAAGCCTTCTTCAATCCATCATGATCTACCTAAATCACATCAAATCAATTATCCTTAATATAAGGATACAAAATATCATAAAGTCAACTCATATATTCTTGGATAGCCTATCTCAACATACAAAGTAAGTAGATCACATAAGAACCCTTGAAAACTAATCTTGTTCGATTCAATCTCTTCTCTAATGATAAACACGAGATTGGCTACACAAAATCCTTAAAAAGAGATAAGCAAATCATCAAAATATTTTGGTCAAACAAGCCAACAAAGAAGGTAGGTTTCATGTTTAGTGCAATGATTGACTGAAGTGGGCACTTCCAAAACTTTCCTCAACACATGATTTATTTAGAGCAAAGAGAAGGAAATTTTTTTGCTTATTTTGAAGAGCTCTTGTTTTTTTTATACGAGTTTTTGCTCCTCTTTCTAATTTCAAGCTTAAATTTGTACTAACTATTGTTTATTTTATGTCTAATATTGTAATACATATATAATAAATAAGTTTTTTTTCCTATATTATTGGACCAACTAGTTCAACCGAGAACATAATAGTCCAATCGTTCAACTAACATATTCAAACTGAATTTTATTAGAATTGTTTTGATTAGGTGTAAAACTGAGAACGTGAATCAAATTTATTTAAAAAATGTTCTAAACTAGATTTTGTATATATTTTGGGGTTTTCTTAGAATTTTGGGATGCTTTAAGGTAAAGTAAAATATAAAAAAAAAGCAATGGATATTGATAAGATTTTTTTTTTGTGGGTTTTGAAGTAGAAGAAACCTTTTGAGTGGTAAAAATTTGAGATTTTAGTAAGGTACATTTCATTCCCAGTGAGAGATGCAGGTTCAAACCTTTAAGACAAGATTATTGGGAGGGGCAACCACACACCTCGAACATGAATCATAAAACGGATTGAATAATACAAAAAAATTGAGCTTTTAGTGTTATATAAGTTTTAAAAACAATTAAGTGAGAATAAGGCTAGAAAATGAAATTGGAAGAGATCTATGAATGCTTATTTTCATCAATAAACTATTGCATTCATTTTATTTTGGTCATTAAACTACAAATTGTTTTGATTTAATCACTAAACTTTCAAAATAAAAATATTTTGGTCACTCTCATTAATTGTCGTTAGATAAGTGACGAAAAGCTTATGTGGCCTTTTTTATTGGTCTAATAATAAATTTAGCCCTCCAATGTGTAATAGGCCCAATTTGCCCGGGGCCCATTCAGAATAAAAAATCAAAAAAATCAAAAACCAAAGAAAATAATAAATAAAATTCAGTCCAAAAAAAGGTCCATTTACAATTGGCCCAGATCAGTTTACCAAAAAATAATACAAATATACCAAGGCCGGAAATACAAACCAAACCCATTTATAAATGGCCCAATTCAAACCCAAATACTAGCCTAAACCCAAACGGCCCAATTACAGTGGCCCGATACCCCTAGCCTAGAACTGAAACAAGTAGAAACCCTAGGGTTTCTGGGGTCTTCAGCCGCCGCCTTCCACGAGCCACTCCGCACGCACGCAACCACCCATGGCCTTCATCCCCACGTGCCGAGCCTTTGCTAGCGTGCGCGCCTTCGCACATGCGCCACCACTGCTCGTTTTGGCCTCCGTACACGCCACATTGGTCCCTGCCCTTGTACTTGCAAAATACGCACGGAAACACACAGAGAAGGATAGCGGAATAGGGGCAACAGAGGGGATTTTGGGGGGAGCATTTTATTTTATTTTTATTTTTCATTTCATCTTGTAAAAAGGGGCATAAAAAGGGCCATTCATATGCTGTAAAAGGGGGAATAGGGAGAAAAAAAACACTCTGATTGTAAAAAAAAATCTTCAAAGAAATCAAAGAGAAAGGTGATTTTTGGATCTCTTTTATTCGTAGATTTCTTTTCTCTTTTCTTTTTATTTTTTATCTATCGATTGTCTTTGAAAGAGAAAATAAAAGGATAGAGACATACCTCGCGACTGAACCGTTGCTCTTTCTCCATCGTCATCGAAACTTGGGGGCAAGGTTCGAGGAGTCTCCGAAAAAGGGGCGATGATCCGTCGTGCGGCGCAAAAAAAGGGATGGCTTAGGGTTTATTTTTTTTATTTTCTTTTTCTAACAGTCGTTTCGAAAAAAAAAGGGGAGGGCTGTTAAGTAGGTTAATGGGGCATTAGGGGACGTTTAAAAATGACGTCATCTAGGGCCGAAACCTGCGTGGTGACCCGACTCGAGGGTAGGATCCGCGCACTTGGGTTATTGGTCTATTTGTGCGAAAAGTCCCGCTTCTTTTCGTGTTGTTTTAGCTTGATTTTGTTTAATTTTTTAATTTCTACCGCATGTTTGGTCTCGATTCCATTTTGACCCATATTTAAACGGTGTCGTTTCCCCTGTTCGGCTTTGATTATTTATCTCTGCGTTTATTTGCCGTTTTGGTCCCTTAAATTTGAGTCGATTAACGATTTAGTTCATTCTTATTTTGGTTGAAATTTATTGTTTATGTATTAATTGTTTGACATATTTAAATATTATTTTGACATAATTATTTTCTAACATTATTTCAATGTTTAAATTTAATATTGTTCTTAAACTTAATATTAGTATAATTTAAATTATAAATTATATTATTTAAAGTTATCATACATTAGCTTTATATTCACCATGTGTTCTTTAAATTTTAGTATGTTAACATTTAATTTACCATTTATCAGTATATATATATTTTTGTAAATTGGATATAACTTACATATTCTAATGTTTTGTATTTACCTTTTAAATCTTTTGCATATCAAATATTATGTGATAATTTTTTATTAATGTTTTTTTTTACATGTATAGATTACTAAGTATTCTTTTAGAAGGAAAATAAATCAATATCTTCAAGCCCTTTTAATGAATTTACATATGTATATCAAATTTGTTTTATTATCATGTAGTTTTATTTATTTCTTTTTTCTTCTTTTCCGCATAACATTTACATTTTTTTTGTATATTATATTTAGGTGGTATATTATTTAGGTAGAATAAATGAATGTATATTGTTGGCTGTAAATTCACTTCAAAGTGTTGTCTTGCAATGTTGTTGATTATTCCATGTCAAGTTTGTTTTAAGTTTATGTATCATGTGAGAATGGTTACGGTTGCCACTTTATTTATGTTTATTTATTGCTTAATTGGCTATTTTTATAGTCTAAGTTTGAATTATTGTATATCATGTACATCATATATATTTCTTTTAAAGCTTTTCATTTTTTTTATTTCAATTTTACATTAAAAACCTAGCATTCATAATTTTGAGGGAATTTGTACCCTAACTTACTGGGTCATAATTTCTTTCGATGAATTTAAATAGCTATGTGATTATTTTATTAAAACCATCCAATTGTTAAAATAAAATTCTTAAAATTTCAAAATGTTAGATCCTAACTTACTTGACATGACATTTTGTTATCTCGATTTTCTGATAAAGGCAATATATGGTGTTTATGAATTTCGGGAATTTAAACCCTAACTTACTGGGTTTTAAACTTACCGTTTGACTCAAATAACCAGATATCCCCCTCAAATTAAAACACACGAGTTTAAAAAAAAGTTTTAAAGGATATACCTAATTTTGAAGATTGAACTGTTGTACTCTAACTTACTGAGTGTGGCACTTTATCTCCTCGAAATAAATGAGTCTTGTCATCTAATTCATCTCATTCGAATTTTAAATTTTAAAATCTTTTCAAATTTTGACCTTAAGACATTAAACAATCAATTCATTACCAATTTTGGGGCGTCACGAGGGTGCTAACCCTTTCTCGTACGTAATCGACTCCCGAACATGTTTTCTTAAAATTCGCAGACCAAAATTATTTTAAATGGTGAAATGATCACACTTTAATAAAAGATCGGTGGCGACTCCCATTTTTATTTTTAATTAGTCGATAACTTTTTTTTGTTTTTCAAAAATGGTTTCGACAGCTTGGCGACTCCACTGGTGACCCATAAGAGAGTCAAGCCGTAAAATGGATTGTTTGGTCTTATTGTTGAAAATTAAAGTTAGGTTTTTAAAATTTTACGATTTTCTCTTTGCATTTATTTGTATGATCATTGTAAATTGTGCTTTGGCATCATGTTGCATAAAGACTGTCTAGTCTTACCCTTTTTAAGTAGGAGTGAGAAGCTACTCCTTCGTGAGGTTTTTACCTCCGTGCAAGATAGTGAATCACTTTCGGGATACATCCGTACCTATGTCTCCGTGGGATTTTCATCTCCGTCCAGCATAGGGAAATGTATTCCCCTGAACCGAACTTGGTCTGTATGAGCCTATAATGGGTGAAGATCGAGGAATCCGCTGGTTCAGGTACCTTGACTATTAGAACCAAACCGCATATAGTTAGCCTAGGAACCCAGCCTAGGTAGAACTCCCCCAAACCCTAGGGATTGCCCGTATAAATGCTTGTATATTGTTGGCTGTAAATTCACTTCAAAATGTTGTTTTGCAATGTTGTTGATTGTTCCATGTCAAGTTTGTTTTAAGTTTATGTATCATGTGAGAATGGTTATGGTTGCCACTTTATTTATGTTTATTTATTGCTTAATTGGTTATTTTTGTAGTCTAAGTTTGAATTATTGTATATCATGTACATCATGCCCATTTTACAAAAAAAAAGCCCTTTTTAATTAAAATTTACCGAAATGAGCCACTTTTTTAATTATTTACCGGAATGGGCTATTTTCCGCGAAATCGCTGCTACGTAAGCGCGATGTCAGGGTACGTGACAGATCATCGCGTCCACGTCAGCAGGTCGCGCTGACGTGGACGCGATGATCTGTCGTAGCGCGTTTTTGGGGATGCGATTTTGACGTTAATTTTACGCTTGGGTTTTTTTTATTTTAGGGTTTAGGGTGCAGGCTTTTTAAGGTTTAGGGGTCCCGGGAAAAATTATTTTGAGTTGACGTTTCTGGTTAAATAGTATAAAATCACTTCTACCAGGATGCTATCAGAGAAGAAATTGTGAACTCGTGCCCTCGTGGACGCGATTTCGCTATAGTTGGTCATGTAAGAAATAATTTTTTTTTGACGTTTTATGAGCAAATAGTATAAAATTGCTGATACGAGGATGCTATATGAGAAGAAATTGTGAAATCGCGCCCTCATGGACGCGATTTCGCTACAGTGGGTCATGTAGGAAATAATTATTTTTTGATGTTTCTGAGCAAATAGTGTCAAATCGCGCCCTCGTGGATGCGATTTTGCTACAGTAGCAAGTTTGGGATGATGCTATAAATTAGGTAGAAAATGTTCTTAGAATGCATAAGTCATAGCAGAAACATTTTAAAGACGCTAAGAAAGTTAGAGTTTCAAAATGAGTGAACGCATTAGTGCTGTTATTTACTACGATGGTGAGGTTTGCCATACCGAGAATGGTGTTGTTTTTTTGTCGGAGAATACGGTGCGACTGTCATTTAGCCAAAACATAGATTTGACAGAACTTCGTAAAAGAATTAGGCGTAAAATCTTCGGAACGACGCCAATGAAAGTTCTGTCAATTACGTATCGATTTTATTCTTCTGTTGATCCGGTGACATATGACTCGTTCGACATAAAAAGTGCTCGTAGCTTGGAGGCAATGGTGCAGACTCATCTTGCTAGCGGAGCAACTTATATTAAGTTATATGTACAATTTATGTCGCCAACTGATGTACTTCCGTCCAGTGTTCGAGATGTATACACGACCCCTGGCCGACACTCGGTTAGCGAGTTACAAAATACGGAACAACCCATGTTCGGTAGCGGTGTCGAATACACATCCCCACCAAGACACTCTGTCGGTGGATGGGACATGTACGTCGGTGGCTCGTCGTTTGACGCTGAAAATACGAGCTGGGGAACTGCATCAAGTTCTAGTGGATGGCAATCTACATCCAATTAGGGACGTTATCAAATGCCCAGAAGAAGGGATGACGTACTTCCTACGACATCAACCGGTGAGGGGACGTCGTACGCTGCAGATGATTGTGGGTTAGAAGATGAGTCCGATTTGGCTTCAACCTGCTATAGGATTCGGAAAAGGATACATGTACGGGTTAGGGTACATATAAGGGCTAGGAAACATACCTGGCATCATAGGGAAAGGCGAATGCGTGGGTATCATCTGTTGAATTGCTGCGTCAGGTGACTGCGTTGGTGCTCTCGTTGGGGACGGTGATTGCATGGCCGCTGATGATGAACCGGGTGAATGTCTGGGCCTCGTTGAGGGGTTGCCCTCGTAGTATTGTCCCCTTAGATTTAGAGGCCCGCGCCTTTCCCTTCCGACACGTATTTGCCGCTGTCTCTCCTCTGGCATAAGTAAATACAGCTTTCCATGGATCCTAAACCATGGCATGTATTCTGGAACGCACGCTAACTCGGGAACGATGATTTGTTCCCGAGTTGGTAGATATTCATGTCGATTTTCCCATATTTCTGTATACTCTGACCAGTATCTAGTCCAATCTGTACCTAATAGCCGAAGGTCGATTTTGTGGTGCTCGTCAAACACCTCAGGGTCCGCAGGGATCGGTTGTCTACATCCAAACTGTCGTAAAACTCTGTCTGTCTGGTGGGGCTCCACGGTTGCATAGTTGATCAACACCACTTTCACGTGCCAAGCGTTCGAATTTGGTAAAAACTTTTTCGGGATTACTGCCCGGACTTCCGGATCCTCGTATGGTGTCCATTGAAACTACATGAACATGATAGAAATATTACTTATATACATAATACTAAATACTAAATACTAAACATCAATCCACTAGCGAATGTATGGAAATATCTATTTGCAATAATACTTACTTCTGCTTCCGACCGTTGCTCCAATAGAAGTCGTATATCTTCAAGTTTAGACGGTAATCCACGATAACTTGCCGGATGGTTCCACCTAATTAAATAAATTTTTAGCATACTTTTATTCTTACAAAATTTACATAACAATTTCAAAATGTAATATAAAATTTACCTCGTTACGAGTGGGAATGTATATGGGTGGTTCACTCGAGGACGTAGAAATGGAAAGCGAAACCGTACCCATGATTGCAGTAGTGACAGGCAACCTCCGATTTTTGCTCTCCTCGGTTTGGTCGCCCCGCACATCTCCCGATATAATGTTGCCAAGACGGCAGACCCCCAACTTAATTCACCGGCTGCTCTAAAATCAACGAGTTTTAGCAGCCACCTTAGATGTACACGGCTCCGTGACGTGTCGGCCATCAGATAGCCTCCAATTATTTGAAGAATGTATGCTCGAGCATATCGGATTCTTTTAATTTCGGTTGAATTTGCATTCAGATCGAGGAAGGTGGCACGTAACCAGCCCATCTCCACCTTACCTCCATCCATTTTATCCGGAACAACGCCCAAAAGCTCGTAGCACACCGGCTCCCAATTGCTAGATTGGGCAGACCCGGTGACTGGGTGCTCGTCCACCGGCAATCCCAAATGCAGATGGACATCTTCTAGAGTGATAGTGCACTCTCCATATGGAAGATGAAATGTGTGCGTCTCGGGTCTCTACCTCTCGATTAACGCACTTATCAGTTTCGGATCAAACTTGCATCTCCGGCCTACCGTCGCCACGTGCCAAAATCCCGCTTCCCGCAGGTAGTTCTCTACTAACGGTGATGGAGGACCATGCATATTTCGAATATTGCATTTCAATACCCGATCTTTAGACTTTTATAACAAAAAAAATTAATAATTATCTAAAAATACATAAATAAAAATATCTTAAATAAATTTTAAAATTTAAATTTAATACTTACCATTTTCATTTGCTCCACCGATATGTGATTCCTATCAAGACGAATTAATGATCCGGCCATTGTTGAAAATATTAAAAATTTTAAAATTATTTTAAAAAAATAAAAATATTTAAAATTTTCTTTAAAAAAATGAAATTGAATGGAAAAAGAAATTTAATATGGATTTGAGAGATTTTTTGAAGGAAATTGAGAGGATTTTGGAAGGAATTTGAGAGTTTAAGAGAATTTTGGAAGGAAATTGAGAGAATTTTGGAAGGAAATTGAGAGAATATTTGTTCGTGAAAAAATAAGGGGTAGGGGGTTTTATAGTAAAAAAATTGACCGTTGGGGGGGCAACGGTCAAATTTTTGACCGTTGGGGTACTGTTCACGCGCGCGTGTCATCGTGTCCACGTCAGGACGCGATTTCCTTCCACGTCAGCAGGTTGCGCTGACGTGGACGCGATGATCTGTCACGTACCCTGACATCGCGCTTACGTGGCAGGGATTTCGCGGAATTGGCCCGCTCCGGTAAATAATTAAAAAAGTGGCCTATTTCGGTAAATTTTAATTAAAAATAGATTTTTTTGGTAAAATGGCCGTACATCATATATATTTCTTTTAAAGCTTTTCATTTTTTTTATTTCAATTTTACATTAAAAACCTAGCATTCATAATTTTGAGGGAATTTGTACCCTAACTTACTGGGTCACAATTTCTTTCGATGAATTTAAATAGCTATGTGCTTATTTTATTAAAACCATCTAATTGTTAAAATAAAATTCTTAAGATTTCAAAATGTTAAATCCTAACTTACTGGACATGACATTTTGTTATCTCGATTTTCTGATAAAGGCAACACTTGGTGTTTATGAATTTCGGGAATTTAAACCCTAACTTACTGGGTTTTAAACTTACCGTTTGACTCAAATAACCAGATATCCCTCTCAAATTAAAACATACGAGTTTTAAAAAAAGTTTTAAAGGGTATACCTAATTTTGAAGATTGAACTGTCGTACTCTAACTTACTAAGTGTGGCACTTTATCTCCTTGAAATAAATGAGTCTTGTCATCTAATTCATCTCATTCGAATTTTAAATTTTAAAATCTTTTCAAATTTTGACCTTAAGACATTAAACAATCAATTCAGTACCAATTTTGGGGCGTCATGAGGGTGCTAACCCTTTCTCGTACGTAACCGACTCCCAAACCTGTTTTCTTAAAATTCGCAGACCTAAAATTATTTTAAATGGTGAACCGATCACACCTTAATAAAAGATTGGTGGCGACTCCCATTTTCATTTTTAATAAGTCGATAACTTTTTTTTTCAAAAAATGGTTTCGACACAATGTTTACACATTCTATTTATTTGATCCTAAATATAAAATATTCAACAAATTTAACCCTTAGTGTTTACAAAATTTGTTATTTTTGTTCGAATTAAAAAACTTAATAAATTTAGCCCTCAAATTTTACAAAACTTGTCAATTTAATTCTAATTCAATAAATTTTTGAAAGTTTTTAATTATTATAAATTTAGTTCTAATTCTAAAAAAAACTGTGATTTAAAAAATTCATTCCACTAAAATGACAATTTCTTTTAAAAAATAATCTTTTAGTATATGAATTACTATTTTAAACATTGACAATTTATATTTATATAAAAAACATTGATGTTGGTGGTTCACATTGTACATAGATAATTTTTTTATATGGCTTATAATAAGAACATTTATTATTATTTGACAAATTAAAAATTTATAAATATATATTATTGATTAATCGGATGATGGAAGATTATAAAAAAATTAAAAAGAAATCTAGATGATTTATTTGTTTATGAAGTGTCATTATTTGTGTAGAAACGAGGGGTTATTTGTTTTTACAAACAGAAACTGTGGCTATAATAGTGCTTGGAACTATGATCACTGTTTCAACCACAAAACTAAAAGTGCGTAAAAGATAATAATGAACACCAAGATTGTTTATGCAGTTCAACTTCAATCTATGTCTGTGGGACCTTACCTAAAGCAATAATCTACTATCTTTCTCACAATAGAACCAATTATTTAAATACTAACACTAGTATAACACTCACCAATTTAGGGTTAGTTTAACATTGCTTTTAATAAATGCTTTTAAAAAGTACTTTGGAAAAGTGATTTTGGAAAGTACTTTTAAAAAGTTTGGTTTAAGATTTAAGTGTTAAGTATTACTGTCAAAAAGTGTTTTTGAGAAATAAAATGTTCATTTTAGACATAGTGTTATAAAGTAACAAATAAACATTTAAATAATGTTCAAATTAATTAATATTATGATATTTTAATAATACAAAAAATAATTTATTATAATTTTTTGTTAATATTTTAATATATGAAAAATAAAATTTAAATATTTTTTAAGCAATTAATCAAAGAAGGGAAAGTATCATGTGTTAGAGGGGTGAAAACATAATTAAGCTGTCACAAGTGCTTTTGGGAGAGAAAAGTTAAAATTTTAATTTCTCCATTTGTGGAAAAGTGCTTTTGAAAAACCAAAAATTTCGTTCAAAAGTTGCTTGTTTAGCATTTCTTTTGCTTCAAAAGTGATTTTCAAGTCAAAAAAGTGCTTCTAAAAAGCACTACTAAATACAGCCTTAGTGACCTCACCATTGTACAAAGACTAGATCACTTTTCCACTAAGCCTCCCCTTCGAAAGCTTAGTTTTGCAATACAAGAGACTCTCTTGATTTCTTTATAAAATCAATACACATATAAAACATTCTTAACTTGAACAAATTTACGCTCTCTTAATCTCTAGGTCTCAAAATTACTCTCAATATATCTTTTAACCTAGACAAAACTTAGGTTTATTAAGTTTTCTTTACAGATGAGTTACAATCTAATCCTTTTTCTATAAAGTAAAGCTAAAAATCAGCATAGGATAATCTTTCCATAAGAGTTTTGGTGTAATTGAAAGTCTTCAATCATATAAAGTGACTTAACTTGTTCCATAAATAACCTAACTTAATCAGCAAGAAATCAATCTTCAAGTCTTCAATTTAAACTCAAATGCTCTTCACATTTTAGGCTTTACTCGTCTAAATATCCTCAAAATAAATAGCCCGATGCTTTTATTCTAAAGTTTGTCGACTCGTCAAATAGGCAAATGGGACAATGAAACAATGCTTGAAGTTGTGACCACTGGTTCAGCCATAGAATTTTCTTGCCATCGAATATGTCAACAATTTAATTAAATAAATAAAAAGAAAAGAAAAAAATATGATCAATATTGGTTTGTTTAGCCAACTCTGGTGTGAAAACAAAATCCTCCATTGAAAAGATACTAATTTAATGAAATGGCTAATTGTTGTGGATAGTAATTTGAAGACTATATTTATTGAAAATATTTATAAATTTTTAGGGTTAAATTTATTAAAATTTTTAAACTTCGAACTAAAATGATAAATTTTATAAATATTGATGGTTAAATTTTTTAAATATTTTATATTTAGGATCAAATTAATAGAATGCGTAAACAGTAAACAGTAAAGAACTAAATTAGTTATTAGATCAATAAGTGTAATGATGCATTCACTTCGGTTTTCCATTCAAATCAGCTCAATTGAATTTCAAAGTTTTTAGATCAATGATTTCCTTGGGCTGCTTTTCACTTTTCCTTTTTCTTACGTTAGATTTTGGAATTCGATTTACATTTAGAGTGTGTTTGTTTGGTGGAAAATATTTTCTAGAAAACATTTTCATTCATTTCCAGTGTTTGTTTTGAGGAAAATGATTTCCATAGGAAAAAATTTTACAAACACGGGTAAAATCCAAAGAAAAATTTTGGAAATTGTCTTACCGATTTCTAATCCGTAAGACATTTTCCCTTTCTCCTTTCTCTTCTAAGCAATCTCCTCTCTCTTCTAAGCAAATTTTCTTCCACATCCTCTGCGTCCTCATCTCCATTCGTCACCTCACCTCACCATCTTCGTCCGTCATTTCCGTCGATCGTCGGCCTTACTTGTATTTTGAAGAAACCCTAAAAAATTAGCAGCCACAGTCAAGAAAAGAAGACCCAGAAGTAATGGTTCTCTTTCTGTCATCAATAGGTATTTTTTATGTTTAATTCTTTTAAAAATCCAAATTGTTTGTTGAAGCTTCCATTGTTGAAGATTCCAGAAAATATTTTTTCTGTTTAATTTTCACTGGTTTGATTGGTGGATCGAGTCTGGTTCCAGAAAACAAATTCTTAGCCTAGTAACAACCCATGATCGATGACAGTTTTTGTCGCTGCATCTAGAGAAACCAAAAGGAGGATCAGAGAGCTAGGTAAATTTGTTTACTCAAAGTTTGAAATTTGTGGTATCTTTGGCTTTTTTAAAACTGAGAAAAAGCTAAGTGTATCTTTGTCCGTATGTTAGTAGGAATAATTTGAACTGTTAATTCCAATAAGTTCAGGTTAGAAGTGAGAGATATAAGTGAGAGATATATGAATAATGGGAAGTTAATTCAGGTTGTAGGGCGTAGAAAATTTGAAGGTTGAAATAGTTTTAGTACTTTTGGGATGATAGAGAACTGCAAATTTGGTATAAATTCTTGTTGTGACCTTGACACACCTTTGTTTTGACTTATCTATTCATGGAAACTGTTAATTTTTTTTGTTGGTAAGCGGTTCTGGTTCAACACTTTGTTAGTTTGCCGTTAAATGATATATATATTTGGAGAGTTGTTCATATTGTCGTAGTGGATTTGAGATTTATAATTGGCCTTTTGAAGTAAGGCTTTGTCTTTTATTTTGGACTAAATTTGTAATTTTGTATGATGAGCCTAGGATGGGAATGAAGTTTTCTTTAGGATTAAAAGAAGCACTCAACTAAAGAAGCTCATGAATGCATATTGTGATCAACAATCTGTGGATTTCAACTCGATTGTCTTCTTGTTCGATGGTCACCGCCAGCGAGGCGAGCAAACTCCTAATGAGGTATCATTCCATTTTCTCTGTTAGATAAGTGACCACTAGTGCTAATGTGCACATTGCGGAGGGGGAATGTGTTCTAATGCATATTTTCTCTCTTTTTTCAGCTGGAAATGGAGGATGGTGATGAGATCGATGCTATGTTTCACCAAACTGGTGGCACAAGCACTTGATGTTGTCAACTGTGCGAAGGCAAGTTCTAGCTTACTGTTTTTAGCAGTTGAAAGTAGACTTACTATCTGATTGTGTAGATGTTATTATATACAGACTTATTTCTATGGTATCTTTATTTACCTATTTGGTTCTGAAATATCTAGCTTTTCTTTATGAGTTCTAATGGCTTCGGTTTAAAATGAGATGGGATTTGGAGCTTCTTCTTTTTTTCATTATGCCTTTGGTTTGATGGTTGTTTGGCAATTGCTAGCTATTTGTAAGTTAGTGTTTTCTTGGTTCTCAAATATTTATACTGCATGCATAGTGTATTCACTATATTATGATCCAAATTTGGACGAGGTTTTATTATGGATTGGATTTTATTCGTTGAAAGAAAAAAAATATGCAGAAAGGTTAAATTCTGCTATTGGTCCCTATATATAAAAAGATTGTATCACCTCCGGATGTGTTGAACACGAATATAGAACATGAGTACTTCAATTGCACCTAAAAGTAAGTAAAAAGGGATTGTATCTTACTCCGGATGTGAAGAATGTAAGTTCCTCTTCAATCTGAAGTAGTAGCGTTGTAAATCTTTTAGTTGTCTTTTTATGTACTGACATTAGTATGATGTTATTAGGCTAAGTAGAACTACTCTTTTGTATCAGATTCAATATCTACAACTTTTACCCATTATCTCTTTGTTTTTAATAGAAGGGGACATTAGTATTGGAGCATAAGGATGAGCGCGATTTGGGGCTCCATTTGCTACAGTTTGCTGAGGTAAGAACTTAAGGAAAAAAAATAACAATCTATTTATTGTTTCTTGACTCAGGCTCGGTCTGACAAATTTTTATCTTGCTTTCAGGTTGTTGAGGAGGCTTGTACCAATTTGTTACCGAATGTTGTGTGTGACTACCTCTATAATTTATCCGAAATCTTCTCCAAATTTTACAACAATCCTGAGTGCAAGGTATGATCAACGATCTAATTATATGGTTTCTTGGTAAAATAAACCTTGTTATTGCTTGTTACCTTGCCCTCACAAGGCCGTTCACCTAGTGTTGAAACTAGGAAAGTTCTAACGGCAGAGTGAATTCTAGGTAAAAGATGTTGCAATGAAACTTCAAGATGACATGTGGCATATATTGATGAAATGAGCAGGTTATCGGGTCAGATAAGGAAACAAGTAGGCTACTATTATGTGAAGCAATGGCAGTGGTTATGAGAAAATGCTTCAATCTCCTGGGAATCACACCTATTTACAAGATATGATTGTACTTTGAAAGCTTTACATATAACCTATTCTTGAGAAGGGTGGGTTATATATTACTTCATATAAAATACTATGTACCGTGACAATTGTATTCAAATCTCATTACTTTATTTATTTGGACAGTTTTGATTGTGCTTATGTGTTTTAGCTATGAATTTATTCATACCTGCAGCAAGGCCTAATTAACTAATTTATCTACCTATTTAAAACACTAATTGCTTTCAGCTGCTGAAGGATTGTCATGAAATTTAAAGTAGACAATTAATAAATAATTTATATAACAAACAAATTAAAGAAAAATAAAAAAAAAAGACAATTTCTAAAAGCTTCACAAACACATAAAGTTGTGTTTTTATTAAACTTTCATTTTATAGATTTTTTTTAAAATAATTTTGTGGATAATTTTGTTGTTTAATTGTGGTTTGAAAGTTAATTTATAATTATTCAATCCTTGTTTTTTATTTTTTAACACAATTACAAATAATTTATATGACTATGGTCGTTTTCAATTTATGACGGTTACTATTGTAGCTTAATAATTGAGTATTATTATATATTTAATTTGATTTATTTATTTATATATAAATCATTGCAATATATGTAAAAACAATTTAAAATATAAAAATTTATTAATATGTATATAAATTTATTAATATATGTAAAAATAACTTTTCCAGGAAATATTTTCAGGAAATCTGCTAAACCATAGAAAATATTTTACACAGATTCATCCAAACACCAGAAAATATTTTCAGTAAATCATTTTTCAGAAAAGTAAATCATTTTTTAGAAATCATTTTCCGGAAAACATTTTACTGTCAAACAAACAGACCCTTATTCTTCTTTTTTTCTCTCTCATATAATATTAGTATTTAAATTATCAATTTATTATTTTTCTTTAAAAAATTAACTGTGTTTAAAACAATTAAGCTGTACACCTCTATACATTACATTTGATGATGTCACATTCATTAAAAAAATTCAAAAATATATATGCAAAATATGTAAAATTATATAAAAGTAAAAAAATACATATAAAAATTATAATTTTTTATTAAATTAAAAAAAAAGTTTGAACTTTTTATAATATATAAGTGATATAAAATAAAAAATTGGAAAAAAATATTTAGATTCAAAATTTTATAAAAATTATGAAAAAGTTATTAAATTGGAAAGATTTATAAAAATAAAATTATAATATATAGATTATATAAAATAATATTATAAAAATTCTGTATAAAATATAAACAATTCAAATATATATAAATTCAAAAAATAAGTCATTTTTATTAAATTCAAAATATTGTATAATATCACTTATATAAATAAGATTTAATATATATATATTCATTGATGATCATGTTACCATGACATGGAGAAAAGGTAGAGAAATGACATGTTTTCATTGGTTGTGTGTGCAACCTTTTATATCATCGTTGTTAACTTTTTAGAGAAAAACAATAAAATAAAAATAAATTGTACATGCATGAGACTCATGGTCATCAATTATTAATCCCTTGCCATAATTTATTGGGTTTCTTCCTTATCTTGTTGTTGGTTGTGGATGATATCACAAACTTGTACGATGGGAGTGTTATGTAGCAAAACTATACGAGTGTTGTGTACGTACATGGTCGTTGTTTATTTTAGCTCCAAAACCCAACGAAGTGAGAGCGCGATGGATTCAAATTTGAATGAAGGAAAAGTAAAGCCCCTTGATGGGGTTAGATTTATAGAATAACCCTTATTTTTGTTTGCGCTGCTATATTACATTCCTATATGAACAAATTTATAGTATTGTCTGAAGAAGAAGACACTGCTTCACTGTTTATTGTTCATATCCTTCAAAGATCAAAGTAAAGAAATTGTAGTTCCTGTTTCCTTGTCTATGATATGGATACAGACAAAAGATATACTAAATAAATTCAAGTACTTGAGTAAAGACATCAAAAGTAGGTGATGAATGGGTTAGATTAAGTAAACATAAATCCTTACAAGAAGTAATTGCCATCATTTGCATTTTCATTGGTGTAAGGGACGTCCCTATTAAACGCCTGCAAAGAAATATTATCCAAGTCAAAATCGTGGAGGATCTGATCCGCGTTAGCTCTACTGCTAGAAGAGCTAAAGTAGGCATCGGGGTGAACATTGGGGAATGATACCGCATGATGTTGTTGATGACTTGGTGGATAATAATAATCGTTGGCAGCGGCTGGCATTACGGAACTTGCAGTCCCGCTCTGATGGTGATCACTCCCGAGAGCAAAGTTCAAGTTGATAGGGCCTCTTCTGTTGTTGGTTGAAAGGGATGGTGTTGTAGGACAACCAGTAAATCGTTGCACTAAGGCTCGAAAATTGCTGGCGTCAGCATTGAGAAGGGTGGTGGGTGTTTTTTTGGAAGCTCTTGCCCGCCTTCTTATTGGCTTTGGGGAAGAACCCTTTGCCAACTGATCATCTCTTCCTGAGCTAAGGTTCAGCTGGTTGCTCTCCGAAGAGGCTACAATAGTGGCATCAACATCAGAGAATCCCAAGGATGATGATGCCGACATTTCATCCATACTTTGTTCATAGAATTGCATCCATTCACTGGAGGTTCCTGTAGAGGTGTTCATGGAAAGGAATAATATCTATTCACCGATTTTCGCTGCTTTTTTTTTTTTTTTGTGGGTGGGGGGGGGAATTCTTTGATTATAGAAAGGAGCAACTTTTAGCTTCGATTTGTTCATACATATATACTAGTGACAGACAATGTCTGGTCAAAGTAAACAGGTATACTCTTGACCCTGCTTACAGAGAAGATTAAACCGCTTGAGCCCAAAGCAGAGCAGCTTCGTGGAAACAACGTGTGTTAATACCAATTATCAAATGGGTCATCATCAACATATCACATGCCTATAGGCTAAGTTTAGACCTTTGCTTTTGGTGGGTCTTTGCTTCTCGGTCAACCGAGTGCTTGAAAATAACAAATGAATTTAAAGTGTGGTTATTTTCCTCCGTTTTTCTTCTCCATTAAGTTGCATGTATACATAAGAACATGACGATACATGTCTTACACGATCAAATATAGATGAGTTTGAATTGAATTGGTGAGAGGCAATTCCCAGTAAAGGAGGCTGAATTTGCCCAAACAACATGCAAGATTGGAAATTGTAGGTTTTGAAAAGTCAGCATACCAAATGTACCGGCTAGCTACATAATAAAAATGGGCAAGCTTCTAGATTCATATTTTCCACATTGCCCTCTTATCAGTCCTATTCCATGCCAATCTCATGATAAATACATCCAAAATCAGTTTCTATCAAACCCAAGCACAGAAACAAGTAAATTATAGCTTGCTGGCTATTTCTGAGTTGCTGCCATGGGTTTCTCGTGAAGTAGAAAAATAAAGAAAGTTTGCAGTCCAGGGCATATTGATGGTGAAGATGACATAAAGGATAGCAAGGAGTACAAGAAACCATATATACTAATAATTTTTGAGATTACATTATGGTCATATTTACAGAAAAAACATAAAATAGTACTACTTGATTAATATAATATAAGGGAATTGTAGCTCGTGCGAATACTAGTTTTACTTTAAGGATGCCAATTCCACTTCTTTTTTCTAATATTATTTGGAACTCAGATGGGATCTATTGCTTGTTAAGCAAGCTGATGAGATAAGATTACTTATGAGTGGTATTTTCAACAGGGGGAGTCAGTCAAAAGAAAGGAAATAAATGCTGATTTTTTATATTTGTTTGTTTGGTTTGTCAGATGAACTCCATTTTATTTGCTTTATTTTCCATATTCGTTATACTCATTATTAACCCAAAATGCATTGGTTGTATGAAAGGGAAAAGATGGGGGCAAATTTCTCTTCTTTTATTAAAGTGTGGAACGACGACTATTACTATATTCATTTGTTTTGACCATCACCAAATTAAGAAAATGGATGATGGTAATTGGTCAAAGATGAACAGTATGGAATTAAGATAGAAGTTGACCAAGTGTTTAATCACTCCTCTCAGCTTCTTTTGATGTGGCTTTACACTATCTACTCTCTCAGATTAAATGCCTTCAACCTACAATGGCTTATCCCTTTCAAAGAAACAAAATTCAAAGTTCAAACTGTTTTTCCTTGTTTTTCAATTTCAACATTAATCAGGAGCAGCATGCACAAGAAATGGCATAATAAGCATGAAATAGAACCCCCAGAAGCCGCAACAGCCATTCGCCACCCCAAACTGGAAACAAAAATGTGTTTTGCACAATGATTAAGAGACCACAAGGCTTTGAATGTCACAGCAAACTTGAATTGATTCCAAATCTCTTTGTTTTTTGGTTTTGGAAAGCAGTCAAACTTGTACTGCTAGCCATTACACCCGACACCATGAAGAAAAAAAATATTGACAAAAAACCAATGTCATCCACCTACTTCCATTTCCACATATACAATGGGTAAAGACAGCTACAACTCAACTCGTACTATTAAGATGCAGAAAACAATGCATGCCAAAGGCCATCAGCTGCAATCTGCATCCACCCTCACCACCCTGCTCATGTAATGTAACAGCTGCAAGGTGCTAAAACATTACTATGTTTTACGACAAAATTCAATCATCAATTACCATAGAATTTGATAGCCCACAATGTTCTATTTAAAAATGAAAATAAACAAATATATTATGTGACACTCTCAATTTTTTTTAATTTGGATAAATTACTCTTTTACTTCTTACCTTTTAAATTATATTAAATCATTAATTTTAAATATTACTTAATTATTATACATATATTACAATTTATACAAGACTCTTTTTTAAATTAATCTTATTATAATAAAATTCTTTTTGTTACATTTAATTATAATTATTTTTCATAAATTAATTTATTTGTTAGTACAAAATTTTATAATAAAACATTAATATATCTATTTATTATAATTACTTTAACATAATATTTTCAAACTTAATAATAAAACATATCTTTTATATACTATTAATATATATTATTGATTCTTTTGTTACGATTAAAATTACATTATTTTTTATTGATTTTTTAAAAAAAATACATTGACAAACATTATATCACACAAGTATACAAACTAATATATTATATATGACCAGGGTCTTAAAATTTTAATATATTCACACTATAAATATTTGGCATGTGAGAAGGAAAAAAAGTCATTGCATTATTTAAAAGCCCAATTTTTATCATAAAATTATGTAAATGTATAAAAATTATTTTATACATTAACTTACAGTTAATAAAGCTTCTCATTATTTTATTTCGCCTGCACACAAAAAAAAATAATCAATGCTTTTTTTGACATAAAATTATATATTTTCCAATTTATTACCTTTAATGCGTAAAAGTAAATTGTAATAAACCATCACTTAAATTTCCATTTGCACTAATATAAATTTATAAAGATGATCCTCTTTTTTATTTCACAACATTTTAACCTTAGTAATATGCATTCGTAAGGCACACTGTATAACAAAAATATATGACAACAATATGCCTATTATCATGCAACCAGTAGTAAAATCAAATCCCTTATGTCTATGCCAATATTTTAATCAATAAATTTAAAGGAAATCTATGCCTAGTATCATTTAACTTTAAAAAGTTATAAAATGATTATTGAGCTAAAGTTTGCATTTAAGTCACTAGGCTGTTAAAATCATTATTGTATAGCATTTTCTATTCACATCACTTGCACCAATCAAAAGATCTCCTTCGCTTTCTCTTCTACATTTCAGGTTTTTTTTTCATGAAACAACTTTGAACGTACGTCATGAATCTGCAAACTAAAATCAAAACAACTTCTTTCTCCAATATTTGACACTAACTGTTAGATCGACTTGGATCTAAGGTATGTTCTTCTGCTTATCAATAGGTACTAAACCACTATGACAGTCATCGAATCGTCACTTGGAACTTACTAATCAAACTTAAAAAAAATTGAACAGCCTAATAACTTAAATAAAAACTTTTGAATAGTTCATTGACTTAAAATGAAACTTTAAAATAGTTTAGTGACCATTTGTAACTTTTTGAAGTTGAATGATCGAAACATTAACTTACTAATAGTTTAGTGATTTTGGGTGTAGGTTTCCCTAGATTTAAATTTTAAAAAATTATATAAATATATAATAAATTGGGTCTAGATTGCGAATGACAATATGATATGGTGCCGTTTCGACATAGCACTTAGGTGCACTCTTGAGCCATATGTATGTACGTATGTATGTATGGTGTTGAGATTGGATGTACATTTAGCGCAATATGTGAGGAGTTTGAGTGAGAATCTCGAGTATCCAAATCATATTTTACTAGAGTTTACGATGGGTGAAAACAAATCAAATATTGTTACCAAGCTTTAAATGTGGCTCTAAATGGTTAAAATCAAAACTAAGTGTCATGAACTAAATATCTTTTAACAAAACGAGATGAAAAGGAAGTAAATGAATAAGTAGGTGTGACACCCCTTACCCGAGACAGTTTCCGGAGTCGAGCACGAGGCATTACTTAACTTATCATACTAATTCGGAGCATAAAAATTTACTTTGTAAATTACTTTCACTATTTACAGTAAAGCTGTCCAATCGCGCAGCAGTTACTAAATTGATTATAACTCGAGCTACGGGACTCGAAATTTAATTCCGTAAATTTTACCTGAAACTAGACTCATATATCTACTTACCATAAAATTTTTAGAATTTTTGGTTCAGCCAATTAGTACATTTTATTTGTTAAAGTCTCCTCTGTTTCACCAATTGACTGTCCTGACCTCTTATCATTAAAAATAAGTTTTCTCATTATAGGATTTTCATATGAAGTTATTACTTATTTATACAGAAAATAGACTCAATAAGGAATATAAGCATGTAAAATAAAACTCATAAATATTTTTGTACAATTTTTAATGATTTTATAAACTCAAAACAGGGGACACCAAAAACAGTTCTGACCCTGTCTCACTAAAATTCACATATCTTAAAATATAAAACTCATTTTGTTAAACCGTTATTTTTACATGAAAATAGACTCAACAAGATTTAATTCCATATATCATTCACCCTCTGATTCATTTTATATCATCCTAAGTGATTTTTCAAAGTCACGTCACAGTGCTGCCTGAATTCTGTTTCTTTGCACAATTTTATCCTTTCATGATTTTCATGCATAATTCATCACCTAGACTTTCATAACAACAAACACCTTTATACTTAACCATTTTACTGACCATACATCATCAAATGCTTACACATCATTCATTAGTAAAATCATAATTACAAACATGCAAAATAACTAAATTCCTATACATGCCATAACTCAAACGTGTTTTATCATAAAATACCGAGCAACTGTGGTTGATAGTGTGGACGATCTCCGACTTCTTTAGGATCCTTGAAGTAGCTTGCAATACTATACAAGGAAGAGAAATAAAAGAAGTAAGCATAAAGCTTAGTTAGTTTACTAGCAAATAAATAACAATACTTAACTCAAATAATTAAACTTAAATGTCTATATCTCTAGTTTACTCTTTAGTTAATCTCATACTAGTTCTCTTGCTTGTTTACTTAATATATTGGTGTTCATAACTTACTCTTCTCTTGCTGCATCGTCGAATATCAATTGATAATATAATAAGTTCTTAACTCTTATAACTTACCTGAGCTTGCCATTTATGCTTTAAACTGAACTTTCATGAACATGATTCGTTTACAAGCCCATTGAGCTACATTGGAATAATAAGGATACTCGGGTCTCCTCTGATAATAACATGCCAAAGCCATGTCCCAGACATGGTCTTACATGGGATGTTCTCATGTCGGTGCCCATGCCATGTCCCAGACATGGTCTTATAGGGGACCTCTCATCTCGGTGCCAACGCCATGTCCCAGACATGGTCTTACATGGGACCTCTCGTCTCGGTGCCCATGCCATGTCCCAGACATGGTCTTACAGAGGACCTCTCATGATCTTAAGGATGCCAATGCCATGTCCCAGACATGGTCTTACATGGGATCTCTTTACCCGAATGTCATGACATTCGTATCCAGTACCATCCTTATGTATCAATGGGGCTTTTTAACTTCAATTCTCTATCATTTCATGCTTGGATCATCATCAAATAAATTCATAAAATAAATTCATAATTGCTGGAAAATAACAGAATTAATAATAAATATTAAAATATTGCATTTATTTACCGTAAACTTACCTCGGTATCAAATATAGTCCAATTCACCAACTTAATCTTCAACTTTATTCTTCCCTTTGTCTAACCTCGAGTTTCGTTCTTCTTGATCTAAAATAGCAAATTTAACTTATTTAATACTCACATTCATCAAAACAGCCCTCGACTCTAACTTTTTCAAAATTATGATTTTACCCCTAAACTTTTACATAATTACATTTTTGCCCCAAGGCTCGGAAATTTAAATTCATCTCTTATTCTTATGTTTTATGACATGCTGAACATTTTTCCCTTCTATGGCAACATCAAATTCCCACTCTAACATGTACTTATAAACATTAGGTATTTTTACCGATTATGTCGTTTTACTCGTTTTCACTTAAAATCGCTTAGCAAAAGTTGTTTAACATAATTTCTAGCTTCATATTCTATCATAAAACATCAAAATAAACACTTTTCACCTATGGGTATTTTTCCAAATATAAACCCTAGGTTAAATTATTGCTAGAATAAGCTAAATTAAGCTACCGGGATCTCAAAAACATAAAGAACATTAAAAACGGGGCTTGGGATCACTTACTATGGAGCTTGGAAGCTTGAAAACCCTAACTATGGCTTCCCCCCTTGCTGATTTCGTTCATATGAAGAAGATGAGCATAATTTGCCATCTTTTTCCCATTTAATTCATTTTAATTACTAGATTACCAAATTGCCCCAAACTTAAAAATTTTCTATTTCACTTATCTCATGTCCATTTTTGTCTACCAAGTTACCAATGGTCTAATTACCATATAAGGACCTCCAATTTAAAGTTTCATAACAATTGGACACCTCTAACATGTAGAACTCAACTTTTGCACTTTTTACAATTTAGTCCTTTTGACTAAATTGAGTGTCCAAACGTCGAAATTTTCGAACGAAATTTTCCCTAAATAATTTTGTGAAATCGTAGACCATAAAAATATAAGAAAATAAATTTTTTTCTCATCGGATTTGTGGTCCCGAAACCACTGTTCCGATAACCTTAAATTTGGGCCATTACTGTAGGCTAATAAGAATTTAATATGATAATGTGCCCTAAAGCTTAGTGACCTAATGAACTTGTCCTTATTAATATTAACAAAAATGTGAAGTGTAAAAAATATGTGTATATATATATAAGTGTTTGGAAGCTAAGACGCAAAGGATTAAATACTATATGGATCACTTATGAAAGTATTAAACGTGAATTCCATAATGTGATAGGCCAATGAACTATGAAAATGTAAGTTGAGCTTTAAAAGTTGGTTAACTTAACGAATCCGTTAATAGTGCTAAAATGTGGTTGGTAGGTATTGGTATAACATGTTTAAGATGGGCTCAACACAAATAAAGCATAGGATAATTAGGTTATTCATAGTTGCTAATGTAACAATTCGATTTTCAGTGGTGTCAGAAATTACGATTTTGAAATGTCATTTCTGTAAATCGTGTTCGTGAATATATTTAATATTTATGATACTAGTATAGAAATATTAAAAATTGGTCTAGTAATTTTGTTTAATTGATAGTTAATTAAGATACAAGTGTAATGATCTTAAAATCAATGGTATTGAAAAATGCAGCTTCGAAAACCCATTTCCAATGATTGAGTCCGTAAATATTAAATAATATTTACGAGGTTAATGTAAAGTTTAATTAAAACTTGGTCTTTTAATTTTGTCAATCATATAGTTAATTAAGGTGCAAGGACTAAATTGTAAAAGTGTTAAAAGTTAATCGCTATAGATTTTTAATTGCTAAAGAACTATAGTGGTAATTAAATCATAGTCCAAAACGGAAAATAGGTCATTTTATATGTTAGTACATGGATTTTGATAAAATAAAATTAAAAATTTTATAATTAAAGAATAAAAGAAACATAAAAAGATAAGGTCACCATCTTTATTTTTCTTCTTTGCCACCGATTGTAAGACAAAGAACAAGGAGAATCCATTGTTTTGGCTTGAAGGTATTCGACCCTTACATGTAAATAAATTAAAAGTTCATTTTTTTGTAAATTTTATGTTTTTTATATCGTTGAAGCTTAGTTTAGGTAACCTGTCTATTTTTTTTAATAACTGTTAAAGTTTCTAAATATTTTCATTGATTAATGCTTGATGAAATTGGTGTTATTTGGTTAGATTTGATGCTTAGATATGAAAAAAGACTAGTTTGTAAAGTGAAAATTGTTAGTTTTGAACATAGGGACTAAATTATAAATATTTTGAAATTTGTAAGAAATTTATGTGACAATAGATATTGGAGAGATGTAAAAGGGATGGAAATGAGATCGATTTCAAAATTGAAGCTCAAATGTGAAAGTTATGACGATTTTAGTTATAGAGACTAAATTGAATAAAATGTAAAACTTTAGGGGTCTTTGAATAATAAAATTGAACCGATACATGCACATAATAGAATGATATAAGATGCTTGAAATTGATAAATTGAATGGAATAATTATATAGATAATTGGGAAAAAAACAAAATTGTCAAATAGTCCTTAAAGTTTCAACTTGTTTGCTGATTTAACCAGATAAGTTCATATTGTGGTTATACATATTTGTAATATATTCTTGAATTATGAAATTTTTTGTATGTTTTTAATTTGAATTGTTTGCAATTTGGTACAAAGAGGTGTGACATGGACTAAATTGTAAAGGAATGATAAATTGACTGATAAATTGAATATGATGAATTGCAATTTGAGATATTTAATGAATTGATATTTGATTATGACTAGCCAAATAGTATTAGTATGAATCTGATTGATTATTGAAATAGAGGGCTAAATTGAATAATTTTCAAAATATGTATGATCTTGTAATTAAATGTGATTTGGATAGAATTTTATCTTAAACTATTATTGAAATATTATTCATAGCTAAAAATGACACAGGATCGTCGAAAGGGAAAGGGAAGGTGAGAGTCGATGATGAGTGACGCGAGCTTTCAGTTTGTATTTCTATAACCTGAAACTAATTATAGTTAATGCATATTCATGATATATTGTACTATATAGTATTAAGGTGAGCTATTAATAGAAATTGAATTAAAATATGTTATGTTACATGATAAATTGAAGAATTAATGTTGAATTGAGAATTATGGATATGAATCGTGATAGTATATAAAAGAGCATGTACCTAGTAGAGTCTTCATTATATTTTGATATGTTTGAAATGTTGATTTTGGGAAGTTGATGAATGTGTACATGTATTAAATATATCCAAGTATAGTACGAATGGTTAATACTTTATTGTTAATGGCATGTTTGGAAATGGTTGAAAAGTATATAAAACATATGAAGTAGTATTTGAAATATAGATTGGTATGAATCATGCTAGTAGGTGGTTAGTTGATTAGTGATATTGGTATGTGATGGATGGTTGAAAGAGAATAATGTTTGGAAATTGTACACATACGAAGTTATATGCATCTTAGATAGGGCTTGAGGTACGCGATTGAAATTAGAAGATAATATGGATTACTTATGCAATGGACATTGGTTTTGACATATGTTTGTAAAACTAATAGGAAATGTTTAATATTGGAGTTGTCGGATGGAATCGATAGTAAAAACATAAAATAGGAATGTGTGGAAAGTGTCATATCTATTAAATATATTGTTCCTATGGTCAAGAATAGAGTAGAATTAATGTCATTTACTATGTTATGTTGATTTGTAGGTTTTGGATATATGTGGATGTTGCAGAAACAATTAGTGATGTTGCTCGAGTGTCATCATGACGAGAGGTCAAGTTGCGATGTCGATTACAGGTCATCGGGATGAGCTTAACTCCAGGTACGGCGCAACGAGGAACCCCACCGTTGCGATGAGACCAAGTCAGTGAGCCATGTTGTGACGAGGAACTCCCTCGCGTCAAGATGTCAACCCTGAATTTTGAGTTCCTTCCAACTTAGTCCTAATTTGATATCGGGTCAACTTCAGAGCTTTCATAAGCTTGTGTAAGACCTAGAATTGATTCTGTTCTATATTGAATGTATGATTTGACTAGAACTAAATTATTAAATGATATGAATTGATTGTGATAGGCCGTGGTTGACTCGAATACAAATCAAATGATTTAGGATGTAACTTAGTTTATATACATATTTGTCAATGGAAAAGTGAATATATGTGTCACAAATAGTACGAGTTTAGAGTAGGAATGGAATGGTTATATGTTGGAATTTGAGAATATGGCTACTAGGATCATGAATGGTAAATGGTTTCAAACTTGGTATGTTATGTTAAGATGCTAGTGATCTTAATGAATGAATTATAATTGCATATGATTTTGTATGAAATACATTAGCTAATCAGTTTATAGTATTTGAGCTATTGTAAACTTGTATTAAACCTGGAAATGATTGTATATTACTTGGAACAAATGATTTAAGTGATATCAAAAGTGGTAAATTAGAGAATTGGATTGATAACGGCATGTTTTGATATTGATATTGATATTATTAAAATGTTATTATAATAAGCAATAATGAAAGGTCTATTAAGGATGTATTGAGGTGGGAAGAATTGTTGTGAGTTTTACACACTTAATATGTTTATATTGAAAAAGTAAAGCTTAGTAACTCCAAGTTAAAAGTATATGATAGATATGTGTATATAGACATACATGTTTACTATGTGTAGAATTGTTAATGCTAATATTACTTACTTAAATTATAAAAATACCACCAAGTATTTTACTCAGCATACAGGTTGTTCTCTCTGTGCGCAGGTTAGATTAATTTAAGATTTTCAAGCATCGACCTCAGTATCCAATCCACAATCCCGGTCTCAACATTGTTTGCTTGTTTCCAACTTTATTTACATTTGGCATGTACCAAATAGGTTAGGTTTTGTGGTAATTAAATGTTGTAGGTTATTAAATACATATATAAATGAAACTTAGATTTTGCTTTGGTATGTTTAAGGAATGTATATTGTTTGATTTTATCTTATAAATTGTATAATTTAATTATGAATTGATCGTAGTTGCTCCGGCAATGAATGTGACACACTGTTGTTTGGATCTGACGATCTGGTCGAGTAAAATGGTGCTACAACTAAGCTCTTTGAGCTTAACCCGTTAGTTGTTTAAAATGCATAGGTTTTGAACTTTTGAGAAGATGGTGTCCTTGACTTGGGAGCATTGACACTTGAGTTTAAAGTTGTAATTGGTGTTGTATATTGGCATGTACGCAAAAACATTTATTAGAATTGAAATTGTAAGGTTATTTGTAAAGTTCTACTCTTTTAATATCTCTTTTATAAGCTTTTCTTTCGTTACTCTATTCGAGCGTGTGTATGATTAGAAATTTTGTTTAATTGTGTTTTAAAAGAGTTTTAAATGAATTTGCAACTTATTGACTTGTATTGATGATGTTTAAAGTTGATTTGAAGTGTTTTTTTAGTCAATTTTTACTCCATGGATCCAAGGTCTCGAGACCTAGATATATTGAAACCATATTTCTACAGTTTTGCACCTAAGTCTCGAGACTTGATGTTCAAGTATCAAGACTTGTAGCCCCTACACCTGCACAACTTATTTTTTGGGCAATTTGATCCCCAACTCCATTTTATTTTTGGGCATGTTCAAATCCCTTAGAAATATTGCAAAATGATTTTAAAAAATGTATTCAAGCTTTCTAAATGTTAAATATGGTTTTTACAGAATTTTTTATGAAGCTTTGAAATAATTTTCTTAAAAGAAAAATTTTGTAAGAGCTAAGGATGTGTTCCGATAGCATCTCTCATTCGTGCCATACGTCGGGACGAGTGAAGGGTGTTACATGGACACCATGTCGATTTGGTTCTAAACTGATCACAGATTATGAATCCTACTCCACTTGATGATAAGTCGATTATGGAGATCGAGGAACAACCTCAACCTCCCATTCTTCCGTACTAGTAAATTAACTATGGAAACAACCCAACAGTTAACTCTTACAAAATGAACAACCCAAAAATTAGCTCCCACGGTTTAGCTCTTCCACAGCCTTGTGAATAACCTGACTCAAGTCATCAATCTCACCTGTGTAAGTTGTTTAAACTAGATTGCTAACGCCTTTGATGTCGCCAAACTATATCTAATCAAAAAACACCAATTTGCTCTTGGTACAATAAAACAATAATTACTGATTAAATTATTTTACCAACAATGTAATGGTCGAATTAGCAAATACCGAAGTAACATTTTTAGGCATAGTATAGCTTGAATAAATTTGGAGTTGGAGCTGAATGCAAGACACGCAATTCTTTCTTTTCTACTTTCATAATTTTTCCACTTGGTAACAAAATGAAGATTAGAAAATGACTTAAACCATTGAAGTTGTTATGGAATAATGAATTGGAAATGATGTGGGAGATTATAGTCAACTTTAATCCTATAACCCACAAAATCTGTTAGTTGAATTGGCATTCGACACCAACATCATTCATCTACTTTTTATCAACTTCGGCGTTATAAAATTATTAATTGGAACACGAAACTAACATCTCCAAATAATTATCCTAATCCATTTTAGTATTGATATTATAAGCACTACTAGAGACCACATCTCCAATCTTGAAAGAAAAGAACAAAAAGAACGCATCAATGACCATATAGTACACAACAAAGTACATTTACATTTTAATGGGGTGTTTCACTTCCACCCCCTATTCCCTATGACTACAAAGTAGAGGACCAAAAGGAAGTTCACAAAATTGGGAAATTTATGATTCACTCGCACCCCCTCAATTCCCTTCTTATAAAAACACAAACCTAAAGGAAGGCGATGGAGAGAAAAATAGTTGTTCAAATTTTGTTTCTACTCTACAGTTATTTCAAGTATAGTGGTAAGTCTGGGCTTTTTATATCTCCGAAGAAGTAAAGAAGAGCACACCACGCTTACCGAAGAAAGGGCCATACAGGCACCAGCTGCCCATGGTGGCAACTTTATCCCTAATGATGGATACAAAACCCCAGCAGCAATTGGTATTGCCACCACATTGTACGCCATCGCAAAAACATAGTTCCATTGTATCCGGCTAAATGTTTTCCTGGACAGATCGATGGCTGTGATCACACCTTCCAAGTTATTTCTCATTAAAACATAGTCTGCAGCTTCTATGGCAATATCTGTCCCTGCCCCAATTGCCATACCAACATCTGCAGCTGCTAGTGCAGGAGAATCATTAATCCCATCACCCACCATAGCAACTATGCTTCCATCTTTCTGGAATGATCGTACTACTTCAGCTTTTCCAGCCGGCATTACCTCCGCCCTAACATCTCGGATACCCACCTGTCCAAAATCAAATACATTCTCTTCATGCTGAACATTAATTTTAATGCTCTACAGTCTGCATAGACAGTTGTTTTGTTTTGTGATCTTATGGTACGAGCAGATTAGATGAGTTTGTAACTTACATCAGATAAACAACCATTGCGATATTGAGCATTGTATTCAGGTTAGCAGTTTTTCAACATAAGCCCGTAAAAAGTAATGCAATGCTTATGCATGCATGCATGTATGCATGTATGTATGTATGTATGTGTACAAACCTCCCTAGCAACAGCTTGAGCTGTCCTCCAATTATCCCCGGTAACCATGACAGGTCTGACACCCATTTTCTGTAGGCCTTCTACAACCACAGCAGCTTCTCTCTTCAATGGATCTGCTACTCCCAAAACTCCAATCACGTTACCATCATAGGCTGCAAGTATGCCTGTCCTCGCCCTTTCTTCCAAATCAACCACGAATTGTTCTACATGGGCAGAAATGCTAACTCCACTTTCCGTAAGCAGTTTCCTGTTACCAACCTGTTCACAAATACCATGTTTGATAAACGAGTAACAAAAAAATTTTCTACACCCTCAGAATTGATATAATGATCAGGCACTCACCAGCACTTGCTTTCCGTCAATAAAACACTGAATTCCTCTTCCTGGCACAGCAGAGAACTCTGCAACATCAAGAAGCCAGGCAGAAATTGGAGATCCTTTGCTGCTGTATTGGGCATCTTCAGTTAACGAATTCTCATCAAAGAAATGGAAGTGGCGTGCATATTCAACTATTGCTTTGGCCAATGGGTGTTCACTGCTAGCCTAAGGAATGAGAATAGGGAAATTCAGTAACTGCAGAAATGCATTGGAAAAAAAAAAAAGTCTGAAACTAGTTAGGCTGTTAGAAATAACCTCTGCAGAAGCCACCAGTGTAAGGAATTCTCCACGGTCCATCTCTGAGAAAACTTTTACAGTTGTGACCTTAGCTTTGCCCTGAGTTAAAGTTCCAGTTTTGTCAAAAATAACATACTGGACCTTCTGAGCTCTTTCCAGTGCATCTCCTCCTTTTATCAACACACCATTACTTGCTCCAACCCCTGTAGCAACCATGACAGCAGTTGGAGTAGCCAAACCAAGAGCACAAGGACATGCAATTACCACCACAGATATTGAAAACATAAGGGCAAAAACAAAGTAATTGCCATTTTCTGGAAGCCACTGCTCTGGGTAGGCTCCAGCAGCTCCACCAACATACCTACAAACAATCAACAAAAGAACTCAATATAAGATGGAAATCAGACATTTTATCTCACAAAAAGGAGAATATGACAAAATAAACCTTTCAGATCTTACCAGCCCAACAATGTGATCAAGGACAAAGTAACAACAGTAGGAACAAAGATACTTGCTACCTGCAAGCCATAAAAACCTAGAGTCAAGCAAGACAACAAAATTGCCGGTAAAGCTTCAGCATTAACAAACAGGTTCTTCCAACTTGAAGTCGTACCTCAGAGATGCTACAACATTGAACATAAATCTTTAATGTGAAAACATAGTAGAAATACATCTAAAGGTGTACATTTTTTAAGGGAACCTCCAGAACTTTTGCAATGAATTTTGTCCCCCATCATTCCAAACTTAACTACAAACCATTTGACATCATTTCGATAGAAACTACATAAAAGTCTCATTTGTTCTAATTGTCATTTGAAAATTAATATGACCATAGAACATTTCTAATTTACTGCAGTTACTTATACCAGTTTCTCCAACAAAAGTTCTCCCACTTCTCTTCCACTATCTCCCCACGCTCCTAAAATGTTAATTCCTACTTTCAATTTCATATTCTAACAAAATAAAAAAAGTTAATTACTTTAAGGATAGACTTATCATCTTTTCTTCAACCATATAAATGGATAAACTTAAGGACAAATAGGATAGATCAACTAATTATATACAACCCATGAGCTAATTCAAATAGTAACGTTAAAACATTTCACACATTCAACTGCAATCAAGATTACCATCTTATCAACCAAGACCTTGAGGAGATTTAGAATAATCATTTTAGAGCAATGTAACATGCATTCTCTTTTCTTCATGACACCAAAAAAATCAAGTTTCCATTATGAAAACTTACAAAATCAGCAAACTTCTGAATAGGAGCTTTGGACATCTGAGCTGTCTCAACCAAACTAATAATCTGGCTCAAAACCGCTTCAGAACCTATTTTGGTAGCTTTTATGTGAAGAGCGCCATGTAAATTAATTGTTCCACCAATAACTGGTGAATCAACCTCTTTTGACACAGGTACAGATTCACCAGTTACCATGCTCTCGTTTACATAACTTGAACCCCACACAACAATACCATCAGCAGGAAGCTTGGCACCAGGAAGAACTTTTAATATATCACCAGGCTGAACTAACAAAGCATCAACTTCCCTTTCTCCAATAATGTTTCCACCTGCAAAAAGAATAAACATAGGCTTTCAGTCCTTCAATTTGATTTTTGGCACTAAATTTGATCCTATTTAAGACCATACAATACTATCAATTACTTGATGAGAAAGACAAGATGGCATGAATAACAAAAGTAAAGTCCTTGATACACTTCAAACAACATTTACCAAAATGAACCCAAGATTACAAAGCCCTTACCGTTGTCTTTAACTACCAACAATGCTGTAGCCGGTGCAAGTTCTACTAGCTTCTTGATAGCATCTGATGTTTTCCCTTTTGCAAGACATTCCAAATACTTCCCCAATAATACAAACGTTATCAACATGGAACTTGTTTCAAAGTATGTTGGTGACCAAAACCCAGTTATGGCACCATAAAGAAGAGCACCAACAGAGTAGAAATAAGAAGCTGAAGTACCCAATGCAACTAAAACATCCATGTTAGTAGAACCATTTCGAAGAGCTCTGCCAGCTGCCACGTAGAAGCGCTTCCCGATAACAAACTGAACTACACTTACTAATGCCCATTTCAACCAATCACCCATTAAGAAAGGTCCACATCTCCAGAGCAAGAAGGCATCCAACAAGGGTATATGGGGACAAACTACTCGAATCAGAAAGACAGGAATCTGGATCAAAACAGACCAACAGTTAGTTTGAAACTAATACGAGTAGGGGAACCAATTAACATATTGAAACGTAGACAACATTTGTTGAAGAAAGATTCCAGAAAATAGCTACTATATGGAGGCCATAAGCCAAGAGTGTTCTTATGCTTTCATGTAAAAGGCTATACGGTTTCAAATACAGATTCTTGTAAGACTTTCCCTTTAGCTTCTTGAAGGCTTATGTTCAAGAGGAAAAATAAATGATGCAATATAGCTCAAAACTAGACTACTAGTAAAGAGTATATATATAAAAATACTCACACTGAGAAACAAACTGGAAGTAAAAAGCTGGAACATAATTGAGGTTTCTTCATCTTTAGTAGTCATTCTTGCATATGGGTTCATAACATGTAGTCTGAACTTCCCTTTACTTCCTCCTTCAATTCCATCAACCAAGGATCTTGAACTGACAACTTCAGGATCAAAAAGAACTTCAAGTTCTCCAGAACTTCTGTCAAAACGAAATTGTCGAACCCCTTTCAAGCTGCTAAGTATGCCTTCGATAAGCTGTACATCTAGCTCGTTAAAAACACCAGCAACCCCAAGTATGATTTTATCCTGCTCACTACTCTGTACAAGTGAGGCTTCAAAACCAGCATCTTCAATTGCATTGACTATATCATCTTTACTAATTACAGTGGGATCATATTCAACTTCCCCTAATGAAGTGGCTAAAGCAACAACAGCCCTACTAACACCAGGAAGATCTCTCAAAATGCCTTCAACAGAGTTGACACAGGCTGCACAGGTCATACCTCCTATTGTAAACTGCCCCACAAGCACTCCACGTGGCTTTGTTCCAACATTGCTGGGTTCAGGTAGAATTTCTGCCTCAAACCCTGCATCTTCAATGGCATTCTTTATGTCTTCATCCTGAATATCATGGAAGTGTTAGAGAACACTTGGTTCACAAAAGCTCCATTTTCAAAGTACATACATTTGACTCAAGCACATGAACTGAACCCAAGACGAGGAGTTTCGAGTACCAGGCATAAGGACTGTGGTAGAACCCCAGACATCACACCCAAGGAGAAAAAGAATACTTAATCTGTGTTGTATAGACCAACGGGGGGGGGGGACGGCAGCTATTGAAATGTTGCATTTCAGCCAAATATGTACCTCATGACAGAAAATCGGTGAAGCAATAGAACAAATCTCCTCCTCCTCCATGTATTTAAAAATAAAATACCCATAGACTGACGCAAAACTTTTTCTCCACGATTACAACACCGGAAGAAAAGCAAATACCATAGATGCAGCAAAACATGTGATGCCTTGTGTGTTTGTTTAGAGTGAGAGGGACTAAACATCAGCAATCATCAAAAAGGTGTTTTTGGGTCCTGTAAACTTGAGACACTAATTACACAATGCAAATGGTAGAAACCATGACGAAACATTGACTAAAAGTCATATTCATGATCATTCTTATACAGAACTAGCCACATTTACAGATAAGACACCGTGAAAAATCAGATTTCAAATGCAATATTTAGAGGCATAATAGTCAATATAGCTTATGAAATCTAAAATGCGGAAAAGTTCCAAGACAAATTGTAAACAGTACTATACTTTAGCAAAAGTGTGGGAAAAAAATCACGCATTAAAATCAACTTAAGCAAATAAATGAAGAGAGTAGCTTGTGGACCTCAACCAACATTAATTAAGCCAATCTTCAGTAATTAAACAAATCCAAGACCAAAACCACAAAGTCAAACACGGAAAAAAAAGAAACGAAGCTAAAATTATCTAATGAAGCAAACTCGACAAGCGTAATTCTGTTTGAAAATAATGATCAAGGAAGAAAGAGCAGTAACCTTAACCAAAGTAGGATCAAAAACAACATCAGCACGGTTCTGCAACAAAGCCACGGATGCTCTTAAAACCCCATTGATGTTCTTCAAAGCAGCCTCAACGGAATTGGAGCAGGCGGCACAAGTCATCCCCGTTACAGTGACCTGAATTCTCCGCATACTACCTTCTTCAATACTTTCCAACTTATAATCTCCTGTTTCGTATGAATCTAAGAGTCGAGTACCTTCCTCCATGTCGTCGGGATCAACAGCGCGTACCGACGAGGGATACGTGGATCTCCAGACGCCGGCCGCCTGCGACGTGAGTTGCAGGTCCCTCGAGCCCGGCGACATTAGGGTACAGAAAGAAAGAAAATGAAAAGAGGTGAAAATTTGAGGAAAGAGGAAAAGGCAGAGACGCAGAGAACAAATCAGAGGGAAAGAAAAGGAGATTTGTTTATGTATTTATAGAAAGAAAGAAAAAAAGATATACTGGAGAGAAAATGTGTTGGGAGAGATTTCCGAGGGAGACGGTGGAGACAGCAATTTTTCAACTAGAAACTTTGGGTTGGCTTGCCTGGCTCCACCAAACTACCAAATTGCCCTTGCAATATATATGGAATTACCGTTAGACCGCTTTGTACTTTCGAACACTGTTAGAGTTGTACTACACAACAGGTTGTGGGGCCCTGTCATTGCCAGGGCAGGGCAGGGCAGGTCAAGGCTGCTTCACCTAATCTATTTCTATTTCAGTTTTCACCAATCAAATTAACTCCCTAACTTGATCCTACTATTTTAATGATAGAACCAACCTTCATTTGGTTATAACATCAACAAATTTCCCCCTTTTTCTTCGTTTTCCGTTTCTTACAACAATTTTCTACAGACATCTATCCATAATCCTTATTTTGTTTCAGCTTTTCTTAGACAGGGATTTATGAATTTTCACTTATTATTTATATTTTATCAATTTCATCCTTTATTCTTTTTTAGCTAAATTTCAACTTCAACCCTCTATATAGGAGTCAACCTTAACCATTATTCTTTCAAAAAATAATTTATTTGCTTCTTTTTTATGAAAATGTAGATTAAAATGTTAGTATTTTTTAAAATATGTTAATCTGCATGGTAATTCATGTGTGATTCATGTATCAACATTTATGTTTTTACAAAAATTGACTTTCAAGAGAAGAATAATGGTCAAATTTAATTTAAAATAATAATAAGGATCAATTTTTTAAAAAATGTAAAAATTGAGGACTAAAATTATTATTTTACCAACTTTTAAATGTTATTCCAATTTGTAATATTCTTATTTATTAAATTGAATCAGATTTAATTTAAAATATTTTAATTAAGATTTAACTTAATCTATTAATAGATTTAAGAGATGGAATGAAACTAATAAATACCTGTTTTTGCCATAAAGCAAATTATCGTTGATTGTGAGGAAGAAGGAAATAATCTGGCATCAATCAAGTTATATGTTGTTTGTATTGGTTCGTACTTCGTACTAAACAAACTGGGTTTGGTTTGAAATTTAAGCAACATCTTTCAATCGTTAACATTTTTTTTTATTTTTCCCCTCTAAAATATATTAGAATAATATATTAGCATGTGTTGTATTAGCTTCGGTAAATTGTATTTCAATTTCTTGTAGTTGTTGTGTAAAAATAAAATATCGGTAATAATAATGTATCGCAAGGAAAAAAAGAAAAAAAAGTAAAGAACACACAAATTTTACGTGGAAACTCTTTCGAAAAAAAACTACAGGCAAAGAAAAAGATAATTCACTATGTCGAATTCGAATAATTACAAGAGGAGTAGATTATATCTATTTATAGGCTTGTAAAACCATATTCTAATAGGAGTGTAGTAAGATTGAAACACCTTATTCTAATCAATATCAAACAGATGTAGTTTAATAACGTTTAAAAAACCTTATTCTAAAATAAAATAAAATAAGTATAGTTCTATAGGGATTTTATTTTTATTTTATTTTATTTTACCACTGTATTTTATTTAAATAAGGATTCGGTCACTTAATTCTAACATTTTGTATTTCTATTTGTTACTATCAGTTAGCTGCAGAGAAAGTTAATGTAGGATTTTTTATCAGCATTGACTAGTCTTTGTAGCTCCTAAACTTTTTGTATAAATATCAAAATTAGTCTCATCATTATAAGTTTATTAGTCTTATCAACAAAAAAAGTAGACCATATTTTGTTCTCTGGTTATCTTTTATGTTGTTCATAGTTTAGTTCTTTGTTTGGCAGAGTGAGATTTCGAACATGGTACCAGTCTAGCTAAAATTGAGTGAGTTTGAGTGATGTTCATTGTTGATCTAATGTGGTTTGTTGTTCTTGATTATTCTTTCATCATGGTGAATTCAAAGGTTGAGACTTCTTCAAATAGTGAGACAAAACTATGTAATTTAGATGGTGTTCAAAAAGTAATTGGGAATGTGATATTCTTTTGTGTTTCCCTCAAAGGTAAAATTGTTCCCTCGCCATGAAACTGTTCAATTAAATGAGAGTAATTTTATTTTTTTGGAAGCATCAAATAAATTTGATTCCTGAAGGGTATGGAATGACGGGTTACATTTTGGGAACTCTATCCATGAAACTATTCAATTAAATGAGAGTAATTTTATTTTTTGGAAGCATCAAATAAATTTGATTCCTAAAGGGTATGGAATGACGGGTTACATTTTGGGAACTCTATCTATTCCAGCAAAGTTCATACTTGGGAGTGATGGTAAATTGGTTGGCAATCCCATGTTTCTTATGTACAAATAACAAGATAAACTTTTAGTTTCTTGGATTTTGTCAACAATTTCGAATGAGATTCTTCCTTATCTTACTAGTGCAAATACAAGTCTAAAGGTTTGGTCAACCATTGTTCGTAGATGTCCTACTTAATCAAGCATAAAGATCTCGAACTCGAGACACACTTCACATTCACGAAAAAAAGGTTATTTGACAATTAAAGAGTATTTGACCAAGATTAAAGGTTTGTGTAACACTTTGAATGCTACAGAAAGTGTCGTTACTAAGCAAGAGCACTTACAAGTCTCACTACAGAGTATGAGTTGGTTAGAGTAGTTGCTTCAGCCACAGCAATATATTTGGATTTACTCACTGAGATGTTGGTTGATTATGAAACAAGGCAAATGGATTTCATTTCCACCATGCCTATGCAAGCAAATCTTGTTCAACAGCAAAATAACAAGCCAATGATACTAGTAGAGGTCATAATAAGGTGCAACAAGATTTTGGAAGTTAGAAGAATGGATGTGGTTTTTAGTATAATAATTGGAACGGTTATCAATAGAATGAGCAAAGCAATTATCAAGGTGGTCGTTATCAATAAAGTAACAGATGTGGTTATAAAGGGGGTATGGTTATAGACGTGGTAGAAGTTATAAAGGAAGAGAAAGTCGTTTCCAGTACAATAATAGGCCACAGTGTCAACCAGAAGTGAAACACCTTAAACCCAATCTAGACGTTATGGTCGAATTTGACGATTTCACATAGTAGTGCTTTTCGAAAAAATATGTTGTCGCTAAATCCCCTTTTTCTATTTAACCATTTTTTTCATTATCTTATGTTAATTTCAAATCGTGTCGTTCGTTTTCAACACATTATTCATTTACAAATCGTTATTCAATTTCAAAACATTTTTTTATTGCGGAAGCTTTTAAACAGTTTGCGTATTCGTGGTATTTTTGATAAAATATTAATTTTATTTGAAAACTTGAGTTTTACCTAACAGTAGCAGATTTAAATCATAAAATCGTAGAAAATCCAAATTTAAACCAAAATTCGTGTAAAAGAAGTAAAATCATAAATAGGTAATAAATAGTGTAAAAGAAGTCGTGTGGCCACCACTGAGTCCTCTGTCGCACCAATCTGCCTATATTTAGGGATTACCTGTACAGATTAAACAGAATGTGTGAGTTTACGTAAACTTAGTGTGTAATCCCCATACAAATGAACAGACAGTAAATAGATAATCACAATCTGGGCTTAAGCCTTTTTCAGTATCAGTATCAGTCTAGTTTGGGCCTTAGCCCATCTCAGTACAAAAACAGTCATGCAGTAAGGCTTTAGCCCATCACATTATCAGTAACAGTAACATATATGCAGTCACAAAAATCCTACCCATCCAGCCTCTACACACCAGCTTCGTCCAACCCTACACTCCATGTGGGGATATAATCAACCCACCATCCCTACACTCCAAGTAGTATCGAATGCAGCACTAGATAGTAGTTTGCAGCTGAGCTACCAGTAAATTAGGCTCGAGGCCTTTCAGTATACTTCCTCCGAACATTATAATCCCCAACCCAATGCAATGCAATATACAAATATGACATGCTATAACATAATATCATGCATGTAAACAAGACATACAGTATCAAATCAATGGGACATCATCATGCTTAATCATATCAGTCATACAGTCATTTCAGTCAATTAAGGGTCTAGGTAAGCTTACTGACCCTACAGTAGGTCCACAATCGACTCAGGTGACCCGTGCAACCTTAGCAATAAAATAGTGAAAATGGGCCTCGTGATCCATTTTAATGTGACCCGTGCTAGTTAATTGTTCATGTGTTTCCACTATTTACTTATATGATCCTTCAAAGTTGTCCACTTGAGTCACTATTACTAAATTATTTGTATCTTAAGTTGTCCACTAGACTTAAGTACCTTTCTACCATAAAATTTCCAGAAGTTTTGGTTTATCCAATAAGTACAAAAAAAAATTTAAACTTACCCCTATTCTGCTGTCTGACAGCTTCGACTCTTCTTTACTAAAAATTAGTTTTCTCTTAGTACAAAATTTGGATGACGTTTCCATTTGTTTCTATTGAAAATAGACTCATTAATAGTTTAAACATGTAAATTTTAACCCCTAATTATTTTTCTCCAAATTTTGATAATTTTCCAAAGCCAGAACATGGGAACCCGAATTCATTCTGACCTTATCTCACTAAGTTTATTATAACTCACGATTTACAATTTCATTACTTACATCGTTTCTTCTATGAGAAACTAGACTCAATAAGCTTTAATATTATATCTTTTCATCCTCTAATTAAATTTCCCTAATTTATGGTGATTTTTCAAATTTAGCCTACTGCTGCTGTCCAAACAGCAAGCAATTTTGACTTTTCGTCGAATCCCTTATTTTTGTGTTTCAAGTACACACTTAGTTTCGATTCGAAGCTAAAGCCACCACGAGCACTCTAGAACCTATTATTGACCAACATTTCACTCAATTAGTCACTTAAATGATCGAATTAAACTTAACCCCAAAACGGAAAAGTCATCTTCCAAGCGGAAAAACCCTTACCTTACGAACTACGGACACTTCCTTCTATAACTCGACACTAGCACAACCCCTCACACTAGATTTTTGGCTATCAACACAGTTAAATAAAGGTTCCCCAATTAATAACTTAAAAACCAAAATTTTAAAGCACCAATATCACTTACCGAACGAGTGTGACTCTATGTTGCACAATATGACGAATTGAAAACAAAGTTGAAAAGAGAAAGGAAGGAAAAAGGTGGATTCAGCAATAAGGAGGGCAAAATTTGACAACAAAGGAAAAATAGAGAGGAAAACAGCAGAGAATTTTAGCATGAGAGAAGAAAAAATAACTGGGTAACTCCTAAATTCCCTATTTTGCTCCTAATAAACCATATCCGTTTCAACTACTTCAGTATTCCAGTCCATCTCAAACACCCACACAACATTAGCAGCAAAAATAATGCCCAAGTACAGACTCAAACACAAGACCACCCTCACACTAACACTTCACTTATCCACCAGACCAGCAGGCCCATTCTGACACTATTTTACAAACAACTCCACTTAAACCTTTTAAGCAAGGCTAATGCTTCAATCATTAAAAATTTCAAAATTTTCCTAAGTCAAGGCTTGAACTTGGAACCTCTTACACACACCCAGAACACTTAACCACTAAAGCAAACCGATATTTATGTCAATTAATTATAAAAAACATAAACAGGTATTTTTAGGGTGTTACAAGAAGTGCTTTTATCATTTTGATCAAACATTCTCTAGGTTTTCTCCCTGGTTTAATAATGAACAACCTATGAATGCTCCTATGACTGTTAACTAAGCATTCATTTGTTCCAACAGACACATCGAGAGTGCTTTTATTACTTGTCAACCAGTTATTCCCTTTCTTTAGAATCAATCCCAGTTTTGTAACTCATTAGTGACTCATTTTCCTCCTGCTTCTCAATATTAGCCTATTAGTGGTGTTCCTAGTCCCATGTTTACTCATGTACCTCACACACAACTAGGAGATTCTTTAGGGTCAAATTCATCATTTTAGATGAACTGGTACCACTCATCATATCACTAGTGACTTGGCAAATTTGAAAATATGGTTGAATACATAGAAAAAATAGATTAATTATGGGTAATGGTGCTTCTATTCTTGTGGTGCATACTGGTTTAGCATATCTTTTTGCTACAAGTTGAGTTTCTCATCTAAATAAAGTTTTACATGTTCATGATGTGTACAAGAACTTGTTGTCAGTTTCTTAGTTTGCTCTAGATAATAATATCTAGATATGGGATACTTGGTTGACAAGGCACATTCATGAAGGTCTACATTGGTTTGATCCAGTTCCTTCTAAGTACAAGTCGAGTTCAAATTGGTCTATTGCACCTAAAGTTGTTTCAATTGTTTAAAATGTTGTTTTGTCTAATAATAATGACTTAAGCTCTTCTATTGGCTCCTCAAAGTCAGATTGTAAAAGTATAGAACTTTGGCATAATTGAATGGGTCATCCTTTTACAAGGGTTCTTCAAGTTATGCTAAAATATTATAGTATCGATGTTGATGAATAAAAACTCGACTCTATTTACGCTGCTTGTCAAAAATGAAAAGCTCATAAAATTGTCTCCCATTTGCCTACCACTAATGAGTATAAAACTTCTTTTAATCATGTTGTTTCTGATTTGTGGGGACTAGTGCATGTTGCTTCTAAGGGGTGTTGGTACTATGTTTCATTTTTAGATGTCTTTAGTAGGCACACATGGATATACCTTCTTAAAAGTAAGTCTGAATTGCTCAATTGTTTTCTTCAGTTCCAGAAACTTGTAGAAGTTCAGTTTAAAACAAAGACTAATGCTTTCCAAAGTGATTGGATGGTGAATTTTGACCTCTCACAGTTATGTTAGCTCAATCAGGGATACAACGAAGACTGACATGTTCTCACAACTTGGAGTAAAATGGTTTTAGAACATAAATTGAATAAAATGCAAAATATTAGGGGCATTCAAATAAAAAAATTAAACTGATATATATATATTTATAATCAGATAATATAAGATGTTTGTAATTGATAATTTGAATTGAATTATTGAATAGATCAGAAATTGGACCAAATTGAAGATAATCGGGGAAATGGCAAAATTTGTTATTTAGTCCTTAGAGCATTGTTTGTGTAACACCCTATACCCTATCTAGTCACCAACCTGAGCTATAAGGTGTTACAGCTATAAAACTCTAACATTTGTCATAATTTATATAAAGATAATCAAAATAATTCATCATCAATCATTTTTATGCTTTTCAATCAATTTAGGACCTAATTCAAGCTTACGGAATATTTAAAACAAATCAGGATCAATTCTGGATTAAATTGAAATATGATAAGCCATAAAAGTAACATATTTTTAATCCCATTCTTGATGCGTTTTTGGATGAATTATTATGTAAATTAGTGAATTTGATGATACTAATCCTTTAAATTCATGTTTCTATACTTAGGTGAGCATATGAGAGTGAAAGAAGCGAAAAACAAGCCAAAATTAGACAAAAAGAGTTGTTTTTAGGATCCACACGGCCTGGGCATTTCCACACAAGTTGGGCTCACACGGGCTGGCCACATGCCCATGTGCTAGCCCGTGTTGATTTCATAACCTACTTCCTAAATACGCGGAAAAACCCAATTTTTAAGCTTTCTGAACATTCTAAAGTCTACAAATACCAATTAAAAGAAGACCTAGGAGGGCAATCAGAGAAGATGAGAGAAAACACTCGAAGAACACCATTGGAATCAACTCAGAAGTGGATCTCCCTCAAGATTGAAGATCTCCATTTAATTTCTTTTGAAGTTTTATTGAGTTTCTTTATGTCTTATAGATATCCTAGCTTTGAGATATTCCTATTTAGGATTATGAACTAAATTATCTAGATACCTAGGGAGGATGAAACCTATGATGAATCTTATTATTTAATTTATGTTTTAAACGATAAACACTTTATTCTTGTTCTAAATTATGTATGCTTATTTTGTGTTTTAATATTTTGGGGATATTAATTCATGTTTAATGGACTTATTTCAATGGAGCAAAAGTCCATGTTTAAGAGTAGATCTAGCATAATTGAGTGAAGTTGCATGCAATCCTAGAAATAGGAGGACATAAATCTACCGAATTAGAGTTAAATTTAATAGGGGAATCCATAGATCGAGTTAATATGACTATAGGGGTTTTAATTAGAAAGAGATTTCAGTTAATCAACCTAGAGTTAATTGTTCTTACTTTGGAAAGAGATATTAGCATAATTTAGGGATTTTTATGGATCAAGACACAAGTGAATAAATCGTTTAATTCATATTCATAATAATAGGTGAAGTCTAGATGGATTCTTTCCTGAGTATTGTATTTCTTATTGGTTATCTTCAATTATTTTCCTATTTTATCTCTGTTGCATTCTTAGTTAAATTAGATTAGTAAATTTAGATAAAAAAACAATCACTTCAATTTGTCGGCTAAATAATAGAAAAAAATGGTAATTACTAGTACTTTTAGTCCTCGTGGATACGATATTCCCTACTCACCATAACTATACTATTGTTCGATAGGTGCGCTTGCCTTAGTCGTATTTATAGTTAGTTTAGTGACCATCAAAATTTCTATAAAAATTTGAACAAAAGTGTAAACAAGTATCACACGACAGGACGTGTGACAAAGGTCAGCTCGTGTAGCTCTAAACATGGCCGTGTGGCCACTCCACACGTCCGTGTGCTCAAACCGTGTATCTAATTGTGACCGTGTAAAAAAATCTTGCTCCTAAAATCAAACAGTCACACGACCATGTGGGAGACTGTGTGTAGAACACGGTCGTGTGACAATCCGTGTCTCAGGCTGTGTGCATTTAAAATAACTTCAAAACCAAGCCTTTTCATCTACCATTTCTAAAGTTCCAAGCCAAACTATTTCCAATCATTTTTGCCTATTCAAAACACATTAAAACATGCCAAAACATACCAAAATCATCCAACCTAAGTACCTAACCAATATGCCTTCAATGACACCTTAATTTGAAGCATAAACACTCATCATCTAATCAAACATTTACTACAAGTAAAATTCTTTCAAACATCCTTCAAATGCAAAATAACACATGCCAATATTCAATCATCATTCAAACCATCAAATGTTCATTCAACTTATCATAATATCATATCTTACCATGACCAAATTAGCCATTCTTCAGACACAAAGCATTTCAGGGTTGCCTATTATCCTAAACTACCAACACAATTATTTAAATGCATATAATTATCAACTTATGTAACCAGCATCACAAACCACAACCAACCAAGTTACCAAATAGGATTTACATCAATAAAAATTCCATAATTTCAAGTGTCATCATATGATCAAAATACTTATAATTTACATATCCAAAACCTTATTTACATGTCACTTATAACTGGGTCAAAATTAATGAATAACTACCGAATGTGTTGTCAGATAGTGTGGTCTCTAACAACTTTCCAATCGACAGCAAAAGCCCGACAGTCTACAAAGGCATACAATCAAATAAAGTAAGCTTTCATTAAGCTTAGTAAGTTCATAAATCAAATCAATACATACATATTAATCCAATTATTACACATACAAAACATGAAACTAATAACCCTTGCCATAAATCATCATTTTAAATTTCCGAAACGCTTAGACCTGGATGATTCATATCATCAAAATATAACATGTCAAATAACCATATACAAAAATACAAATTAACATATCATCTCATACCATTTTTCTTTTAATAGTTAACTGTTTTGCCCAAATAACAATAGTAAATTCAATTCGGATACATAGAAGGGTAATGCTTATACGAGCTAACCTAAGGACTTTAACTCATACACAATGTTGCTCATATAAGCTTCAAAAAATTCGCAACTCATGCAAGATCTCAAGCCATTGGTATGGTATCCTTTATTGGTACATAGTACCTACTTAAATATACATTGTGTAACACCCCTTACCCGAGACCGTCTCCGGAATCGAGTACGAGATGTCATCCAATTTAACTTACCGATTCGGAGCATAAAAATTTGCTTTTAAAATTAAATTCACTGTTCATAACAACACTGTCCACCTGCGCAACTGTCACTAATTTAATTATAACTTGAGTTACGAAACTCAAAATTTAAATCCGTAAATTTTCCGTGAAACTAGATTCATATTCCTACTTACCACAAAAAGTTTCAGAATTTTTGACTTAGCACATTAGTACAGTTTATTCATTAAAGTATCCCCTGTTTCACAGCTCGACAGATCTGACCTCTTGGCGCTAAAAATTAAATATCTAATTGTACAGAATTCATATAAGGTTACCATTAATTTTTTTTGAAAATAGACTCACTAAGGAATCTAAACATATAAATTATGACCTACAATTATTTCTGTACAATTTATAATGATTTTCTAAAGTTAGAATAGGGGACTTCAAAAACCATTCTGACCCTATCTCACTAAAATTTAAATATCTCAAAATATAAAATTCCTTTGCCTACACCGTTTCTTTCATGCAAAAATAGACTTGATAAGCTTTAATTCTATATATCATTCACCCTCTAATTCCATTTCTAATATTTATGGTGATTTTTCACATTCATGTCACTGCTGCTGTCAAAGAAACTGCTTCTTTGAATTAGTTACCATTTAAACATACATAACTCCAAAACATATTCTTTAATAACTACTTCAATAGCTAACATTAGCCATATCATTTGGACATGCTCAAAATGATTAAGACTCTATACATGCCATAGTTTAAACATTTTGAAAAGCACATAATACCGAGATGGTTATGATAGTGTGATACGAGCTCCGACGGTCCACTATTCGATCAAGTTCAAATCACTATAAAACAAAGGAAAGAAAGAGATGTGTAAGCTATAAATAGCTTAGTAAGTTACATGTAAACAATAATTACTCAATTAATAATTAACACTTTTAACATATAACTAATCAAAACATTTCTTAGCAATTTCAATCACTTACACATACACAATCTTACCAATTCACTTGCATATACATTTTCACACTTAACATTTCATATTCACTTTAATTCATTATTAATCCCGTTGAACACTTGGAATATACACGGATACGTAGAGATTTAGCACATAAGTGCCACACTGATATGTAGCCGAAGCTACCACTGATATGTAGCCGAAGCTACCACTGGATGTAGCCAAAGCTACCACTGAAATGTAGCCGAAGCTACCACTGATCAATAACACTGGAAATGTCCACGGGTCTGCTCACACAAGCTGTCAGGTGTCTGCAACACATGCTAGATCACCCAGCACCCGGGACTCACTGTAACACTGTAACACTGGTCTCTAGTGACATGTCACTTGTATCCAATTCTATTCCTAAGTTCAACCGGGAATTTACACTTAACACTTTATTTTCAACACTTTATCACTTGAATAATTCATGAACAACTTTCCTTCCACATTCAATATTAATTCACATATCAAATATAATTCACAATTTATACAAATATAACTATTATTTACATATAACTTACCTCGGATGCAAAACGACTATTTTTGTAATTTAGTCGATAACTTTCTCTTTTCCCCGATCACTTGCACTATTTCTTCTTTCTTGATCTATATTAACACAATTTAATACATTTTATCAATATTCCATTCAAATACAATTCATACACAACATTTTGACACATTTACATTTTTCCCCATAACTTTTCAAAAATTCCACTTTTGTCCCTAAGCTCGTAAAAATAAAATTCTCTAAATTCTTAAATTTCAAACTTCACTAAATCATATTTCATGCTCATAACGGGCCTCAATTTCACAAAATCACAACTTTATGCACACTTTACCATCTTTCACAATTTAGCCCTTTTTCAACATTTTTCATTGAAATTCATCTAGTAAAACTTGTAATTAACACTTCAAACATTCATTATCTAACATCACTAATCAATTTACAATTATATCATGAATGGGTCAATTTTTAAACTTTAATTTCATTTAAATTAAATGGTAGAAACATGAAATTCAAGCTTCAATAAGCATAAAAATACGAAAATAATTAAAAACAGGGCAAGAAATCACTTACAATTGAGCTTAGGAAAATCAAAACCCTTAACTATGGTAACCTGAAACTTTCGGCAGCAAGCTTCTGATTTTTTTGAAGAAGATGGACACTTATTTTCTCTTTATTTTGTCTTTTACCCAATTTGGACAAAAATGCCCTTGACCCATTACTTAGATATTTTTCTAGAAATACCCTTTTGTGTCCATAACACTAATTTATGGTCTAATTGCCACATAAACACTTCCAATTTCATGCAATAATTCAATTAAGTCATTTAATCACTAATTAGACACACTTTGCATTTTTCTCAATTTAGTCCTAAAAATTCAATTAAGCACTAAAGTATTAAAATTTCCTATCCATATTTTCACACAATATTTCAATCAATCAGTAACTAATAAAAATTTATAAAATTAAACTATTTCACTTCGGATTTGTGGTTACGAAACCACTATTTCGATTAGGCCCTATTTCGGGCTATCACAATTCTCCCCCCTTAGGGATTTTCGTCCCCGAAAATCTTACCAGTGAATAAGTTGGGATACTGTTTCCTCATAGCCTCCTCGGTTTCCCATGTTGCCTCTTCCACCACATGTCGTTGCCATAACACTTTCACTAAAGCAATTTCTTTGTTTCTCAACTGTTTCACTTCTCGTGCAAAGATTCGAATCGGTTCTTCTTCGTATGTCATATCCGATCGAATTTCCACTTTATTCGGTGAAATCACATGTGATGGGTCCGATCGATATCGCCTCAACATAGAAACATGAAACACATTATGAATTCTTTCCAATTCCGGTGGTAAAGACAATCGATAAGCCACTGGACCAATTATTTCTATCACTTCATACGGACCAATAAATCTTGGACTTAATTTGCCTTTACGGCCAAATCTCAAAATTTTCTTCCATGGAGACACTTTCAAAAATACTTTATCTCCCACTTGAAACTCAATCTCTTTTCTTTTCAAGTCCGCATACGACTTCTGTCGATCCGATGCAGCTTTCAAACAATCACGGATTATCTTCACTTTGTCTTCGGTTTCTTTTACCAAATCGACTCCATGTAACTGATTTTCATTAAGTTCAGTCCAATATAATGGAGTCCGACACTTTCGTCCATACAACGCTTCATAAGGTGCCATTTTTATGCTTGACTGATAACTATTATTATAAGCAAATTCCACCAAAGGTAAATATCTTTCCCAATTACCTTCAAATTCCAATACACAACATCTCAACATGTCTTCGAGTATTTGAATTACTCTTTCAGACTGTCCATCGATTTGGGGATGGAATGCTGTACTAAAATTCAATTTAGTACCCAATGCCTCTTGTAATTTCTTCCAAAACCTTGAAGTAAATCGTGGATCTCTATCAGATATCATAGACATAGGTACACCATGTAATCGGACTATCTTAGCAATATACAATTCAGCTAACTTGTCAAGTGAAAAACTCATTCGCACAGGAATGAAATGAGCCGACTTAGTCAATCGATCAACTATAACCCAAATTGAGTCTTTCTTTTTCGGTGACAATGGCAATCCAGAAACAAAATCCATAGTAATTCTATCCCATTTCCACTCGGGCACCATAATAGGTTGAAGTAATCCTGAAGGTACTTGGTGTTCAGCTTTTACTTGTTGGCACACTAAACACTTTGTCACATACTCGGAGATATCCCGTTTCATACCCGACCACCAATAAAATTTCTTTAAATCATTATACATTTTTACACTACCGGGGTGAACTGCCAAATGACTATCATGTGCTTCTTGCAAAATTTTCTGAATTAAATCAACATTTTTCGGAACACATATTCTATCACGAAACATTAAACATCCATCTGAATCAATCTGAAAATCAGAATTATTGTCCACTGCACACTGAGTCTTTCTTCTTTGCAATTCATTATCCACTTTCTGAGCCTCACAAATTTCTTGAAAAAACAATGGTCTAGCTTTTAACTCTGCAAACAATGATCCATCTTCAGTCAATGTTAATCTCGTATTCAAAGCTCTCAAAGCAAAGAGAGACTTTCTGCTCAAAGCATCAGCAACTATATTAGCTTTTCCCGGATGATAATCTATCACAAGTTCATAATCTTTCAACAATTCCAACCATCTTCTTTGCCGCAAATTCAGATCTTTTTGTGTCATAACATATTTCAAACTTTTATGATCTGTAAAAACACGACATTTCTCACCATATAAATAATGACGCCAAATCTTCAAAGCAAAGACAATAGCAGCCAACTCTAAATCATGGGTAGGATAATTTCGTTCATGCGGTTTCAATTGTCGAGAAGCATACGCTATCACCTTTCCCTCTTGCATCAATACACATCCAAGCCCATTTAGTGACGCGTCACTATAAACAACAAATTCCTTTCCTGACTCAGGTTGCACTAACACTGGTGCCTCAGTTAAACACTTCTTTAATTTCTCAAAACTTTGTTGACACTCCTCGGTCCATTCGAACTTAACATCTTTTTGCAACAATTTTGTCATCGGTGAAGCTATCATCGAAAAACCTTCTACAAATCGACGATAATATCCGGCTAAGCCCAGAAAACTCCTAACTTCAGATACATTTCTTGGAGGCTTCCACTCAACTATTGCCGATATCTTATTCGGATCCACTCGAATGCCATCTCTCGAGACAATATGCCCCAAAAATCCAACTTCACTAAGCCAAAATTCACTTTTGCTAAATTTAGCAAACAATTTCTTTTCTCGCAGCGTTTGTAGCACAATTCTTAAATGTTCAGCATGCTCGGCTTCACTTCGGGAATAAATAAGAATATCATCTATAAACACCACAACAAATTTATCCAAATAGGGCCGGAAAATTCGATTCATCAAATCTATAAAAATAGCTGGAGCATTAGTCAGACCAAAAGGCATTACAAGAAATTCATAGTGGCCATATTGGGTTCTGAAAGCAGTCTTTGGCACATCTGACTCTTTAACCCTCAATTGATAATATCCGGATCTCAAATCAATTTTGGAAAACACTGTGGCGTCCTTTAACTGATCAAACAAGTCATCTATTCGGGGTAATGGATACTTATTCTTCACTGTCACTTTGTTAAGTTGACGATAATCAATACACAATCTTAATGTCCCATCCTTTTTCTTCACAAATAGCACGGGAGCACCCCACGGAGAGTAACTTGGTCTAACAAATCCTTTATCTGTCAGCTCTTGTAATTGCACTTTTAATTCTTTTAATTCAGTTGGTGCCATTCTGTAGGGAGCAATCGATATTGGAGCAGTACCTGGCATTACTTCAATACCAAACTCTACTTCTCTAATCGGAGGCAAACCTGGCAACTCTTCTGGGAACACATCTACATATTCACATACCACTGGCACTGGTTCGATCTTTATTTCAGACACTTTTGTGTTCAACACATAAGCAAGATATGCTTCACAACCATTTTTCAAACATTTCTGAGCAGACATGGCAGAAATCACAATTGGCATCACATTTGACTTATCTGTTTCAACCCGAAGAACTGTACCACTACCACACTTCAACTCAAGAATTTTCTGACTGCAATCTATCTTGGCCTTATGTAATGTCAACCAATCCATTCCCAAAATAACATCAAATTCATCAAATGGCAACAACATTAAGTTGGCAGGGAAACACTGACCTTGTATAATCAAAGGACAATTTTTGCATATTTTATCAACTATCATATGCTTGCCTAAAGGATTCGACACTTTAACCACATACTCAGTCAATTCAACACACAAATTCTTATCAGACACTAAATTCATGCATACATACGAGTGAGTAGAACCAGGATAAATCAATGCAAGAACATTAGTGTCGTAAAGAGAAAATATACCAGTGATCACATCAGGAGAAGATGCTTCCTCTCTAGCTCGGATGGCATAAGCTCTTGCTGGAGCTCCCACTTCAGATCTTACAGTCGTGTCTTTTGTTACGCCTCTACCACTAGTTCCAATCCCCACATTTCTCTGTGGTCTTCCTCTAGTAGTCACACTGCTCGATCTCACATTCTGAAACTTTTCTATCTCTTCTCTTTCCGGACAATCTTTCACAAAATGATCTTGAGATCCACATTTAAAACAAGCTCGGGTGATTAAATAACATTCCCCCAAATGTCGTTTTCCACAATGTTGACATTCCGGTCTAGTAGGTTTAACACTACCTGTACTTGCCATAGAAGTTGCCTGAGCTTTAGAACCTGAATATTGTCTTCCTCGATCTCTTTGAAAATTCACACTAGAAACATTCGATCGAGTATTCATTTCTTTAAACTTCTTCGCTTGAGACTGAAATGGCTTGCCCATTGATCTTTTTCTTTCATCTCTTGCTTCACTTTCCACCTTTCTTTTCTCTTTGCTCAATTCTTCAGCCTTGATAGCTCTTTCAACTAGTACCACTAACTCTTTAATTTCAAGAATTCCCACTAGCAATCGGATATCCTCGTTTAATCCATCTTCAAACCTTTTACACAATGTAGCTTCATTAGATACACACTCTTGGGCATACTTGCTTAATTTGACAAATTCTCGCTCATATTCGGCTACCGTCATGCGCCCTTGTTTCAATTCAAGAAACTCTTTTCTCTTTTGATCAATGAAACGCTGACTCACATACTTCTTCCGGAATTCTTCTTGAAAGAAGTCCCATGTAACTTTCTCTTTAGGCACCACTGACACTAAAGTTTTCCACCAATTATAAGCCGAATCCCTCAGCAATGAGATAGCACATTTGAGACTTTCTTCTGGAGTACAAGATAATTCATCCAACACTCTGATAGTATTATCAAGCCAGAACTCTGCTCTTTCAGGATCATCATTTACATTAGCTCGGAACTCTTCGGCTCCATACTTTCGAATTTTGTCCACTGGAGGCTTTGACAATTTTAACACTTCAGTTTGTTGAGGAGCTATGGGAACAGCTTGAGGAATATGAGGGGGCGGAGGAGGTTGAGCATTAGGATTAGTTCTAACAAACTCAGTGTACCAATTGTTCATCATTTGGAGAAAAGCTTCTCGAGCCTCATCTCCTTGACCCTGAGTCTCGAATCGACTTTCAACAGGCACATTACTTTGAGCATCATCAGCTGTATCTCGATTAGAATCCATTACTATAAAAAAAACATTTTAAGATGTCAGGAGTCGTCACACTATCGTTATTCAATTATGGCATGTATAGATAGTCTATTACACTCGCTACGTTAGTCCGAGAATCGACTAAACCGTAGCTCTGATACCACTAAATGTAACACCCCTTACCCGAGACCGTCTCCGGAATCGAGTACGAGATGTCATCCAATTTAACTTACCGATTCGGAGCATAAAAATTTGCTTTTAAAATTAAATTCACTGTTCATAACAACACTGTCCACCTGCGCAACTGTCACTAATTTAATTATAACTTGAGTTACGAAACTCAAAATTTAAATCCGTAAATTTTCTGTGAAACTAGATTCATATTCCTACTTACCATAAAAGTTTCAGAATTTTTGACTTAGCACATTAGTACAGTTTATTCATTAAAGTATCCCCTGTTTCACAGCTCGACAGATCTGACCTCTTGGCGCTAAAAATCAAATATCTAATTGTACAGAATTCATATAAGGTTACCATTAATTTATTTTGAAAATAGACTCACTAAGGAATCTAAACATATAAATTATGACCTATAATTATTTCTGTACAATTTATAATGATTTTCTAAAGTTAGAACAGGGGACTTCAAAAACCATTCTGACCCTGTCTCACTAAAATTTAAATATCTCAAAATATAAAATTCCTTTGCCTACACCGTTTCTTTCATGCAAAAATAGACTTGATAAGCTTTAATTCTATATATCATTCACCCTCTAATTCCATTTCTAATATTTATGGTGATTTTTCACATTCACGTCACTGCTGCTGTCAAAGAAACTGCTTCTTTGAATTAGTTACCATTTAAACATACATAACTCCAAAACATATTCTTTAATAACTACTTCAATAGCTAACATTAGCCATATCATTTGGACATGCTCAAAATGATTAAGACTCTATACATGCCATAGTTTAAACATTTTGAAAAGCACATAATACCGAGATGGTTATGATAGTGTGATACGAGCTCCGACGGTCCACTATTCGATCAAGTTCAAATCACTATAAAACAAAGAAAAGAAAGAGATGTGTAAGCTATAAATAGCTTAGTAAGTTACATGTAAACAATAATTACTCAATTAATAATTAACACTTTTAACATATAACTAATCAAAACATTTCTTAGCAATTTCAATCACTTACACATACACAATCTTACCAATTCACTTGCATATACATTTTCACACTTAACATTTCATATTCACTTTAATTCATTATTAATCCCGTTGAACACTTGGAATATACACGGATACGTAGAGATTTAGCACATAAGTGCCACACTGATATGTAGCCGAAGCTACCACTGATATGTAGCCGAAGCTACCACTGGATGTAGCCAAAGCTACCACTGAAATGTAGCCGAAGCTACCACTGATCAATAACACTGGAAATGTCCACGGGTCTGCTCACACAAGCTGTCAGGTGTCTGCAACACATGCTAGATCACCCAGCACCCGGGACTCACTGTAACACTGTAACACTGGTCTCTAGTGACATGTCACTTGTATCCAATTCTATTCCTAAGTTCAACCGGGAATTTACACTTAACACTTTATTTTCAACACTTTATCACTTGAATAATTCATGAACAACTTTCCTTCCACATTCAATATTAATTCACATATCAAATATAATTCACAATTTATACAAATATAACTATTATTTACATATAACTTACCTCGGATGCAAAACGACTATTTTTGTAATTTAGTCGATAACTTTCTCTTTTCCCCGATCACTTGCACTATTTCTTCTTTCTTGATCTATATTAACACAATTTAATACATTTTATCAATATTCCATTCAAATACAATTCATACACAACATTTTGACACATTTACATTTTTCCCCATAACTTTTCAAAAATTCCACTTTTGTCCCTAAGCTCGTAAAAATAAAATTCTCTAAATTCTTAAATTTCAAACTTCACTAAATCATATTTCATGCTCATAACGGGCCTCAATTTCACAAAATCACAACTTTATGCACACTTTACCATCTTTCACAATTTAGCCCTTTTTCAACATTTTTCATTGAAATTCATCTAGTAAAACTTGTAATTAACACTTCAAACATTCATTATCTAACATCACTAATCAATTTACAATTATATCATGAATGGGTCAATTTTTAAACTTTAATTTCATTTAAATTAAATGGTAGAAACATGAAATTCAAGCTTCAATAAGCATAAAAATACGAAAATAATTAAAAACGGGGCAAGAAATCACTTACAATTGAGCTTAGGAAAATCAAAACCCTTAACTATGGTAACCTGAAACTTTCGGCAGCAAGCTTCTGATTTTTTTGAAGAAGATGGACACTTATTTTCTCTTTATTTTGTCTTTTACCCAATTTGGACAAAAATGCCCTTGACCCATTACTTAGATATTTTTCTAGAAATACCCTTTTGTGTCCATAACACTAATTTATGGTCTAATTGCCACATAAACACTTCCAATTTCATGCAATAATTCAATTAAGTCATTTAATCACTAATTAAACACACTTTGCATTTTTCTCAATTTAGTCCTAAAAATTCAATTAAGCACTAAAGTATTAAAATTTCCTATCCATATTTTCACACAATATTTCAATCAATCAGTAACTAATAAAAATTTATAAAATTAAACTATTTCACTTCGGATTTGTGGTTACGAAACCACTATTTCGATTAGGCCCTATTTCGGGCTATCACAATTCTCCCCCCTTAGGGATTTTCGTCCCCGAAAATCTTACCAGTGAATAAGTTGGGATACTGTTTCCTCATAGCCTCCTCGGTTTCCCATGTTGCCTCTTCCACCACATGTCGTTGCCATAACACTTTCACTAAAGCAATTTCTTTGTTTCTCAACTGTTTCACTTCTCGTGCAAAGATTCGAATCGGTTCTTCTTCGTATGTCATATCCGATCGAATTTCCACTTTATTCGGTGAAATCACATGTGATGGGTCCGATCGATATCGCCTCAACATAGAAACATGAAACACATTATGAATTCTTTCCAATTCCGGTGGTAAAGACAATCGATAAGCCACTGGACCAATTATTTCTATCACTTCATACGGACCAATAAATCTTGGACTTAATTTGCCTTTACGGCCAAATCTCAAAATTTTCTTCCATGGAGACACTTTCAAAAATACTTTATCTCCCACTTGAAACTCAATCTCTTTTCTTTTCAAGTCCGCATACGACTTCTGTCGATCCGATGCAGCTTTCAAACAATCACGGATTATCTTCACTTTGTCTTCGGTTTCTTTTACCAAATCGACTCCATGTAACTGATTTTCATTAAGTTCAGTCCAATATAATGGAGTCCGACACTTTCGTCCATACAACGCTTCATAAGGTGCCATTTTTATGCTTGACTGATAACTATTATTATAAGCAAATTCCACCAAAGGTAAATATCTTTCCCAATTACCTTCAAATTCCAATACACAACATCTCAACATGTCTTCGAGTATTTGAATTACTCTTTCAGACTGTCCATCGATTTGGGGATGGAATGCTGTACTAAAATTCAATTTAGTACCCAATGCCTCTTGTAATTTCTTCCAAAACCTTGAAGTAAATCGTGGATCTCTATCAGATATCATAGACATAGGTACACCATGTAATCGGACTATCTTAGCAATATACAATTCAGCTAACTTGTCAAGTGAAAAACTCATTCGCACAGGAATGAAATGAGCCGACTTAGTCAATCGATCAACTATAACCCAAATTGAGTCTTTCTTTTTCGGTGACAATGGCAATCCAGAAACAAAATCCATAGTAATTCTATCCCATTTCCACTCGGGCACCATAATAGGTTGAAGTAATCCTGAAGGTACTTGGTGTTCAGCTTTTACTTGTTGGCACACTAAACACTTTGTCACATACTCGGAGATATCCCGTTTCATACCCGACCACCAATAAAATTTCTTTAAATCATTATACATTTTTACACTACCGGGGTGAACTGCCAAATGACTATCATGTGCTTCTTGCAAAATTTTCTGAATTAAATCAACATTTTTCGGAACACATATTCTATCACGAAACATTAAACATCCATCTGAATCAATCTGAAAATCAGAATTATTGTCCACTGCACACTGAGTCTTTCTTCTTTGCAATTCATTATCCACTTTCTGAGCCTCACAAATTTCTTGAAAAAACAATGGTCTAGCTTTTAACTCTGCAAACAATGATCCATCTTCAGTCAATGTTAATCTCGTATTCAAAGCTCTCAAAGCAAAGAGAGACTTTCTGCTCAAAGCATCAGCAACTATATTAGCTTTTCCCGGATGATAATCTATCACAAGTTCATAATCTTTCAACAATTCCAACCATCTTCTTTGCCGCAAATTCAGATCTTTTTGTGTCATAACATATTTCAAACTTTTATGATCTGTAAAAACACGACATTTCTCACCATATAAATAATGACGCCAAATCTTCAAAGCAAAGACAATAGCAGCCAACTCTAAATCATGGGTAGGATAATTTCGTTCATGCGGTTTCAATTGTCGAGAAGCATACGCTATCACCTTTCCTTCTTGCATCAATACACATCCAAGCCCATTTAGTGACGTGTCACTATAAACAACAAATTCCTTTCCTGACTCAGGTTGCACTAACACTGGTGCCTCAGTTAAACACTTCTTTAATTTCTCAAAACTTTGTTGACACTCCTCGGTCCATTCGAACTTAACATCTTTTTGCAACAATTTTGTCATCGGTGAAGCTATCATCGAAAAACCTTCTACAAATCGACGATAATATCCGGCTAAGCCCAGAAAACTCCTAACTTCAGATACATTTCTTGGAGGCTTCCACTCAACTATTGCCGATATCTTATTCGGATCCACTCGAATGCCATCTCTCGAGACAATATGCCCCAAAAATCCAACTTCACTAAGCCAAAATTCACTTTTGCTAAATTTAGCAAACAATTTCTTTTCTCGCAGCGTTTGTAGCACAATTGTTAAATGTTCAGCATGCTCGGCTTCACTTCGGGAATAAATAAGAATATCATCTATAAACACCACAACAAATTTATCCAAATAGGGCCGGAAAATTCGATTCATCAAATCTATAAAAATAGCTGGAGCATTAGTCAGACCAAAAGGCATTACAAGAAATTCATAGTGGCCATATTGGGTTCTGAAAGCAGTCTTTGGCACATCTGACTCTTTAACCCTCAATTGATAATATCCGGATCTCAAATCAATTTTGGAAAACACTGTGGCGTCCTTTAACTGATCAAACAAGTCATCTATTCGGGGTAATGGATACTTATTCTTCACTGTCACTTTGTTAAGTTGACGATAATCAATACACAATCTTAATGTCCCATCCTTTTTCTTCACAAATAGCACGGGAGCACCCCACGGAGAGTAACTTGGTCTAACAAATCCTTTATCTGTCAGCTCTTGTAATTGCACTTTTAATTCTTTTAATTCAGTTGGTGCCATTCTGTAGGGAGCAATCGATATTGGAGCAGTACCTGGCATTACTTCAATACCAAACTCTACTTCTCTAATCGGAGGCAAACCTGGCAACTCTTCTGGGAACACATCTACATATTCACATACCACTGGCACTGGTTCGATCTTTATTTCAGACACTTTTGTGTTCAACACATAAGCAAGATATGCTTCACAACCATTTTTCAAACATTTCTGAGCAGACATGGCAGAAATCACAATTGGCATCACATTTGACTTATCTGTTTCAACCCGAAGAACTGTACCACTACCACACTTCAACTCAAGAATTTTCTGACTGCAATCTATCTTGGCCTTATGTAATGTCAACCAATCCATTCCCAAAATAACATCAAATTCATCAAATGGCAACAACATTAAGTTGGCAGGGAAACACTGACCTTGTATAATCAAAGGACAATTTTTGCATATTTTATCAACTATCATATGCTTGCCTAAAGGATTCGACACTTTAACCACATACTCAGTCAATTCAACACACAAATTCTTATCAGACACTAAATTCATGCATATATACGAGTGAGTAGAACCAGGATAAATCAATGCAAGAACATTAGTGTCGTAAAGAGAAAATATACCAGTGATCACATCAGGAGAAGATGCTTCCTCTCTAGCTCGGATGGCATAAGCTCTTGCTGGAGCTCCCACTTCAGATCTTACAGTCGTGTCTTTTGTTACGCCTCTACCACTAGTTCCAATCCCCACATTTCTCTGTGGTCTTCCTCTAGTAGTCACACTGCTCGATCTCACATTCTGAAACTTTTCTATCTCTTCTCTTTCCGGACAATCTTTCACAAAATGATCTTGAGATCCACATTTAAAACAAGCTCGGGTGATTAAATAACATTCCCCCAAATGTCATTTTCCACAATGTTGACATTCCGGTCTAGTAGGTTTAACACTACCTGTACTTGCCATAGAAGTTGCCTGAGCTTTAGAACCTGAATATTGTCTTCCTCGATCTCTTTGAAAATTCACACTAGAAACATTCGATCGAGTATTCATTTCTTTAAACTTCTTCGCTTGAGACTGAAATGGCTTGCCCATTGATCTTTTTCTTTCATCTCTTGCTTCACTTTCCACCTTTCTTTTCTCTTTGCTCAATTCTTCAGCCTTGATAGCTCTTTCAACTAGTACCACTAACTCTTTAATTTCAAGAATTCCCACTAGCAATCGGATATCCTCGTTTAATCCATCTTCAAACCTTTTACACAATGTAGCTTCATTAGATACACACTCTTGGGCATACTTGCTTAATTTGACAAATTCTCGCTCATATTCGGCTACCGTCATGCGCCCTTGTTTCAATTCAAGAAACTCTTTTCTCTTTTGATCAATGAAACGCTGACTCACATACTTCTTCCGGAATTCTTCTTGAAAGAAGTCCCATGTAACTTTCTCTTTAGGCACCACTGACACTAAAGTTTTCCACCAATTATAAGCCGAATCCCTCAGCAATGAGATAGCACATTTGAGACTTTCTTCTGGAGTACAAGATAATTCATCCAACACTCTGATAGTATTATCAAGCCAGAACTCTGCTCTTTCAGGATCATCATTTACATTAGCTCGGAACTCTTCGGCTCCATACTTTCGAATTTTGTCCACTGGAGGCTTTGACAATTTTAACACTTCAGTTTGTTGAGGAGCTATGGGAACAGCTTGAGGAATATGAGGGGGCGGAGGAGGTTGAGCATTAGGATTAGTTCTAACAAACTCAGTGTACCAATTGTTCATCATTTGGAGAAAAGCTTCTCGAGCCTCATCTCCTTGACCCTGAGTCTCGAATCGACTTTCAACAGGCACATTACTTTGAGCATCATCAGCTGTATCTCGATTAGAATCCATTACTATAAAAAAAACATTTTAAGATGTCAGGAGTCGTCACACTATCGTTATTCAATTATGGCATGTATAGATAGTCTATTACACTCGCTACGTTAGTCCGAGAATCGACTAAACCGTAGCTCTGATACCACTAAATGTAACACCCCTTACCCGAGACCGTCTCCGGAATCGAGTACGAGATGTCATCCAATTTAACTTACCGATTCGGAGCATAAAAATTTGCTTTTAAAATTAAATTCACTGTTCATAACAACACTGTCCACCTGCGCAACTGTCACTAATTTAATTATAACTTGAGTTACGAAACTCAAAATTTAAATCCGTAAATTTTCTGTGAAACTAGATTCATATTCCTACTTACCATAAAAGTTTCAGAATTTTTGACTTAGCACATTAGTACAGTTTATTCATTAAAGTATCCCCTGTTTCACAGCTCGACAGATCTGACCTCTTGGCGCTAAAAATCAAATATCTAATTGTACAGAATTCATATAAGGTTACCATTAATTTATTTTGAAAATAGACTCACTAAGGAATCTAAACATATAAATTATGACCTATAATTATTTCTGTACAATTTATAATGATTTTCTAAAGTTAGAACAGGGGACTTCAAAAACCATTCTGACCCTGTCTCACTAAAATTTAAATATCTCAAAATATAAAATTCCTTTGCCTACACCGTTTCTTTCATGCAAAAATAGACTTGATAAGCTTTAATTCTATATATCATTCACCCTCTAATTCCATTTCTAATATTTATGGTGATTTTTCACATTCACGTCACTGCTGCTGTCAAAGAAACTGCTTCTTTGAATTAGTTACCATTTAAACATACATAACTCCAAAACATATTCTTTAATAACTACTTCAATAGCTAACATTAGCCATATCATTTGGACATGCTCAAAATGATTAAGACTCTATACATGCCATAGTTTAAACATTTTGAAAAGCACATAATACCGAGATGGTTATGATAGTGTGATACGAGCTCCGACGGTCCACTATTCGATCAAGTTCAAATCACTATAAAACAAAGAAAAGAAAGAGATGTGTAAGCTATAAATAGCTTAGTAAGTTACATGTAAACAATAATTACTCAATTAATAATTAACACTTTTAACATATAACTAATCAAAACATTTCTTAGCAATTTCAATCACTTACACATACACAATCTTACCAATTCACTTGCATATACATTTTCACACTTAACATTTCATATTCACTTTAATTCATTATTAATCCCGTTGAACACTTGGAATATACACGGATACGTAGAGATTTAGCACATAAGTGCCACACTGATATGTAGCCGAAGCTACCACTGATATGTAGCCGAAGCTACCACTGGATGTAGCCAAAGCTACCACTGAAATGTAGCCGAAGCTACCACTGATCAATAACACTGGAAATGTCCACGGGTCTGCTCACACAAGCTGTCAGGTGTCTGCAACACATGCTAGATCACCCAGCACCCGGGACTCACTGTAACACTGTAACACTGGTCTCTAGTGACATGTCACTTGTATCCAATTCTATTCCTAAGTTCAACCGGGAATTTACACTTAACACTTTATTTTCAACACTTTATCACTTGAATAATTCATGAACAACTTTCCTTCCACATTCAATATTAATTCACATATCAAATATAATTCACAATTTATACAAATATAACTATTATTTACATATAACTTACCTCGGATGCAAAACGACTATTTTTGTAATTTAGTCGATAACTTTCTCTTTTCCCCGATCACTTGCACTATTTCTTCTTTCTTGATCTATATTAACACAATTTAATACATTTTATCAATATTCCATTCAAATACAATTCATACACAACATTTTGACACATTTACATTTTTCCCCATAACTTTTCAAAAATTCCACTTTTGTCCCTAAGCTCGTAAAAATAAAATTCTCTAAATTCTTAAATTTCAAACTTCACTAAATCATATTTCATGCTCATAACGGGCCTTAATTTCACAAAATCACAACTTTATGCACACTTTACCATCTTTCACAATTTAGCCCTTTTTCAACATTTTTCATTGAAATTCATCTAGTAAAACTTGTAATTAACACTTCAAACATTCATTATCTAACATCACTAATCAATTTACAATTATATCATGAATGGGTCAATTTTTAAACTTTAATTTCATTTAAATTAAATGGTAGAAACATGAAATTCAAGCTTCAATAAGCATAAAAATACGAAAATAATTAAAAACGGGGCAATAAATCACTTACAATTGAGCTTAGGAAAATCAAAACCCTTAACTATGGTAACCTGAAACTTTCGGCAGCAAGCTTCTGATTTTTTTGAAGAAGATGGACACTTATTTTCTCTTTATTTTGTCTTTTACCCAATTTGGACAAAAATGCCCTTGACCCATTACTTAGATATTTTTCTAGAAATACCCTTTTGTGTCCATAACACTAATTTATGGTCTAATTGCCACATAAACACTTCCAATTTCATGCAATAATTCAATTAAGTCATTTAATCACTAATTAGACACACTTTGCATTTTTCTCAATTTAGTCTTAAAAATTCAATTAAGCACTAAAGTATTAAAATTTCCTATCCATATTTTCACACAATATTTCAATCAATCAGTAACTAATAAAAATTTATAAAATTAAACTATTTCACTTCGGATTTGTGGTTACGAAACCACTATTCCGATTAGGCCCTATTTCGGGCTATCACACATTGGCTCAAAGCCTGCTAAATAACCATCAGCTCAAGGCCTGCTAAATAACAACTGGCTCGAGGCTTGCTAAATAACCACCAGCTCAATGCCTATTTTTTCGATATATATCATACTCACTTTATTCTTTCATTTAGTTAATCGTTCAATAGATAATAACAACATTCAATTCCAACTTATTAAACACTTAATAAATAAAATCACTATAAACATAATAAACGTAATACGAACTTACCAAAATACAATAGTTAACAACATATGACGATGATTATTCGATGACTTTTCCTTTCCTCCGTTTATCAACAGACTGGTCCATTTCTTGATATGCAAGAAGACCAAACTTAGTCGATTATTAAACCCTTTTTCATGGTGGTTTTTGGTTGATGAATACAAAAATGAGGAAGATAATAACCTTTGCTTGTTTTAGTTTATGATTATTTATTAAATTACTATTTTACCCTTTAAAAATAACTTAAATTTCATAAAGTATCATACCTATTCGTCCACTATAGCTAAGATGGGCTATTTATCTCATAAAACCCTTTAATTAAAAGTTTATAACGTTTTGGCACATATGAATTAATAATGATTAACTTTTGTAACTTTTACAATTTAATCCTTTTTTCTTAATTAACTATCCAAACGTTAAAATACCTAACCGAATTTTAATACGACACTTTAATAACATTACAAATAATAAATAATAAAATTCTGATTCACTAGTTGGATTCATGGTCCCGAAACCACTGTTTCCAACACCATTGAAAATGGGTTGTTACAGTTTGTTCGTTGTATTGACTAGGTAAGTTCATTCGGTATGTTTGTGTTAAAATTTTATACATTTAGAATTATAATTTTAATTATGTTTAATTGAAACTTTAATTATTTACGATTTGGTACAGAAAGGTGAGATAGAGGATTAAATTGAATACAATGAATTGAAAATTGAAATAATTAAAGAATTGATCTTAAATTGGACTAAAATAAGATATGTTATGTGATGAAGTGATGATTTGATGAAATGAGTTGAATTGATTTGATTTAGACTAGTTAATAATGATAAGGACTGAATTGAATATACATGAAAGCATAATATAATGTTGTAATGCGAAATTGAATTATTATTGTTATGTGATATGCTATCATAATTGAGAATTGATGATTGGTTGATGAAATTGTGTAATGAAATTGAGAAACGATTAGGATAAGAATAGTTTAGGATTATACGACTACATGTCAGGGATTGTCGGGCACACCATTTGTCGGTTATACCGACCGATGTTGGAAACATCTATTTTTCAATTTTACTGGCCAGTGTAGGGCATAATTTATTATTTCAAATGATTTAGATAGGAACTGGGTGCCAATTTAATGTGATTGGTTGGATCTGTGTATCTGTCCGAGTTATGTTAATAGGGACACGTCTAATGTACATGGAATAAATGATATTCAAATTGATTTGATACGATGATCAGATAATACATATATACAAGCCCAGAGGGTCAATATGGAAACGTGACAAATCGATGAACGTGATTCGAAATTTGTATTATGAAACAAAGTAGTAATTGACATTAAATTGACAATTGATGTATATTTGGTATAAAGATGAATTGATATGATACGAGAGTGGAGTTCATATGATTTAATATGAATTTGATTAAGAATTCAAATTATGAAATGAAAATAATGTTTGGCATTAATTTGAAATGGGATGTATAGTTGGTAAATAGATTGTTTGATATGATTAAGATAGTGAATTGATATGATTATTGGTTTTGTGAATGATAATGAAATGTTTAATTAAGTGAACTAAAATGCTATTTGATTGAGTTACTGTATGATATGATAAAATAAATGTTAAACTCACCTTTTTTATATTTGATTTACCATGATAAACAAACTTTACCAAGCTAAGTAGCATTTAGTATATAATTATAACCTGAGGTAAGTTACTTAGTTTTATACCTGTGAACTTACTAAGCATTGTATATGCTTACCTCATTTGTTTTCCCTTTCCCTATAGATTGCCAACTTGCGGAACACGTCAAGCGGATCTTTTAAAGCTCACATTATCTCGATAGGGGTTCGGTAGTCTTTAAACCATATTTAGGCTCAATTATGTATGGCATATACTTAGGAGTTATTTCGATTTACTTGCTTATTGATATGGTTTGAAATCCTTGTTGGTGTGATTATGACAATGAATATACTTGTTGAAAATATATGCATTAGTAGATGGTTTGAATTGTGTATTTGGTATTTGAAATTACATTTTGAGTATGCAATTATATAGGTAATATGATGTCATGATATGGATTAGTTGGTTTGAAAAAGAGGTATATGATATTTTGGAATGTATATAGGCTTGATATGTATATTGTCATCTTGGATGATAATGATTATGATATTTGTGCCCAATGCTTGAGTTTGATCATGATGTGGTATGTTTATAAGTCTTGCTAAATGGTTGAATCATTTTGAATGATGGAAAATTTTCAATAGAATTGGTATAAAATACACAATGTGTAAATTTATAAAATGGCTAAAATGGCTATATGGTTTGTTATAAGCTTTGATAAATGTTTGCGTTTGTGAATGGTTAAGTGCCTAATTGATGAACTTAGGGAATAGAATGAGTGTTGATGTATGATTGGTATTAGACGGAATGAACATTTAGTACTAAATGTTTAGATAATTTGAGATGTTTCACTTGTGTTTAAATGTGATTGAGGTGCCTTGGGGCATATTGGTTAGAATTAGGTAAATGGTACATTATTGGCATGCTTTTGATGCAATTTAAATAGGTTAAAAGATCTAGAAAGTGAATATTTATGTCATATGTAAGTTGTTGGTTTGGTAGCTTGTATGTCAAGGCTTTAATTTGGCATATACGGACTTACAACCAACTGTGTGTCACACCTAGGCAAGTGACATAGTCGTGTGCTCTGTATTATCAGGGTGTTTTTGGTTAAACACGGTCACAGTTTGTTACACGGTCTGGTGACGCGACCAAGTGAATGTTTGTAAGATTTTACATTTAGGTCCACACGACCTTAATTTGTTACACAACCATAAAACCTTACTTAACATGGTCATGTGACCTTGTTTTGTAGTTTTCCCCAATCTTTTTTGAAATGTTTTAAATTAGTTCCTATTTGTTTCAAAATTTATTTTAAAGCTTTTGTAAGCTCGATCTTGCACATATAACATGGTTTAACTAAATGATTGAATGATTGTTTTAAAAAATTTATGAATTGAAACTGCTTGCTCATATTCTGTTATTTACTGTAGCATCTTCTAAACCTAATTCGATATCAGAAATGGATGAGGGATGTTATACGAACCTCCTCAAAACCAATAACATGTGGCACAAAGTGCATAACATGACATTTCTTCACCTTCCATCCGCCATTACATACCTCCACACTCCGCATATCATTCATTTTCATGGCTGACATATAACAAGCATTCAACTAAACATATTGTTAATAACACAACACTGAGTATACCAAACATATCCCTTATCAGACCATTTCAATGATAATCTCTTCAATAATTACTTTACCAGTAACAATTCATTAAAACAACAAACTTATGCATACAACCAAACATGCATCTATAGATAAACACTTTGCATGCTTCAACAGTACGAAAACCATCCCACAATAATTCAACTCCTTATCATCAGCTAAACATGAAGTCAAACATACCAAAACAACACAGTATTGATATACATCAGACAAGCACTAAGGATTTGAATTCGGAAACTCACCAACAAAATTCTTGGGGTTGACACAACTTACACTTGCTTAGCCTTCCCTTTTATCACTTGGGCCTTCTCCTTCTTGGTTAGCTAAGCATAACAACCATATAAAGATCAAAATGAATACATAAATATGTAAGAAAATCTTAATTCATATGCATGCAGAGAAGTTTTAAATGCTAACAATGACTTAAATTATCACAGTTCAAAATAAATTATGCTGAAATCCTCTTATTTTCCTTTCTTTTTCTTTAATCAAAAGGTACGGAAGAGTTAGAAATATTACGAGATTGCTAAATTCTCAATTATTTAGGTTAACACCTTAGTTTCTTCCATTCATGCAAACTGCTCCTTAATTTCCTTTCTTACAGAATAAACCAGAGAAAAAGATGTAAGAAAAAAAATGAATACCAGAATGAAAGAATCCCCCCAATTGAGAATGGCATCTCTCTATTATATAATCTTTTCACTTCTGTTCAACTTACGCCAAGTTAGTCAGTACTATTTAATTCCTTTAATCATAATGCTTCCTACTAAAAGAAACATTTGGTTCTAAAGTAACAGAACTAAGGTCAAAATCTTAACCTTTCACAAAATTGGGTGTGACAGATTATATGGCTCTAATCTTTGCTTGGTGAGCTACACATATCACTTGCTGATAAATCTTAACTTTGGTGTGATAACTTAATAGCAGCATCTGTTACAACCAATCTTGTGTTACACTTCAAATTTAAACATGTTGAATTAGACTTGATTTACATTCAAGAAAAGGCAACAGCTGGGAATTTGGTTGTTGGTCAAGTACCTAATTAAGACCAAATAGTAGATATGTTTACAAAACCCTTGTCTAGGTTATTTTTCTGCAAATTTCAAAGCAAATTATAGGTTGAAAACAAGTTTGGAGAGATGATATCAAAAAAATATATTAGCACTTGTCATATTAGCTTAGGTAAACTGTATTTTAGTTTCTTCCGTTAGTCAGGTAGTTAGTTACTAAGCTATTGTATTACTATTATTTTTTTGTTAGCCAATTGCAAAGAAAATCAATGTAGGAATCTTGTTAGCATTGACTATTATTTGCAACCTCTAATCTCTTTGTATAAATACCAGGCTCGATCTTATCATTATAAGATTATTAGATTCTTTAATCAAAAAAAAAAGTAGACCCTATTTTGTTTTATATCCTTTTTTTTCTGTAGCTTAGTTTAGATTTTTTGTTTGACAGAGTGAAATTTCGAGCAAAATACAACACTGAAGCGTAATCGAGTTCTTATCTTAATGTATTAATGAAAGTGATCCATGTCTAAAAAAAATTGTCTTAAAAAAAAGGAAAATCCAATTAATAATTAAACCATTTTTGTTGTTCGTTATTAATAATTAAACCATTTTTGTTGCTCTAAAAGATACTATTTGAATTACTAATAGGGAATAATTATTAGGATAATCCTACAATATATAGGTTTTAGGCACCAATAAAATAATGTTGCATCATCAATTTTTAAAGACATACAAATATTATTCTACATTCAATCACATACGATATCATCTCTAATTTAATTTAATTTTAATTAAAATAATTAAAATTATGGAGGGGAAATGTTGAAATTGATAAAATTTGAACAAAACAAAAAATAATTATAATAATTATAATTCCATAAAAAAACCAAAAATAAATAAAATTTGAAAATGCTTAAATCAATAATTAAAAATTAAAAAAACTGATAAAAATCATAAGCACAAATTAAAAAAATTAAAATCAACCATTAAAAATCTAAAAAACCATTAGTAAAAAAAATCAAAATTTGAAAAATTATAACCACCATTGGCAATTTTATCAAAATTTGAAATTTTATTAAAAATAAAAAATTGAAATTTCATTAAAAATAAAAAATTGAAATTTCATTAAACTACTAATACATTGGTCACATGGTAAATTTTGTTTTTTTTTTACTTTTAATTAAAGTTAGAGACATCTCTATAATTAGTTCAAAACACTTATTTTTTGTTTATTTGCGACATAAGAACCACTAATCCTCATCACTACCCAACACCCACTACCAGCCCCATCTCAATCGCTCCTTACTTTTCTTCCTTTAACATTGAACTTGAGAAAACCCGACCGAGGAGATCTCCATTGCAGTACATTTCCTCCCCCTCACTTATCTTCCTTTGTGGATAGAATTGGTTATTCTTATGGTGGGTGTTGGGTGATGGATGATGATGATTGGTGGTTTTTATGTTGTAAATAACCAAAAAAAAAAAGCGTTTTGAACTAATTATAGAAAGGTCTTTAATTTTAGTCAAAAGATAAAAAAATGCAACATCAACAATCCGTTAGTGGATTAACGAAATTTTTAATGGCGGTGACTAATTCGAGTAACTATTTAAATCAAAGTAACTAAATTGACAAAAAGAAATTAGAATGACTAAAATAGAAACGATGCTATTTTAGAGTGATTTGATACAATTTATCCTAAAAAAAGTAAAATGTTTGGGGATAACAGGGTGTATCCATTATGATCCATAAACTTTAAGTTAAAAAATAATAATTAGTTTAATATATAATTAGAGTCATTCTAAAGCTTGAGTGAAATTGGGTTAGGAAGAGCTAGATGAAAGTAATTTTTCATAATTTTGTTAAGATTAAAATATGCGAATATTTGGAATTTTTAAATTTTTATTTTCAAGATTTTAAATATTTTATTTTTTGTATTTAAAAAAAAGCAAGCACCATGATTAGCATCATAAAATTTATCTATTAAATTCAGATTTATTGAAACACTATTTTTATTATATAATTATTAAATGAATATTTTTTTATTTCAAAATATTGCTATACATAGTAATTTTAATAATATAAATAATTGGACTTAAATTATTAAATTTAAAAAAGCAAATGAATATATGTACAAATAAATTTTTTTTTAAAAAATTAAATTTTAAATAGAAGAATAAAATAAAGGGTGGAAGCATATTTTAAGGTTTTGTCAAACTTGGACAGAACTATATCAACTTAAAATCCTAGAGTAAATAATGTACATATTTCAAACGTTGTTTGTTTTGACCATATGACCCATTCGGCAAAGCATAAAAATCCCAAATCAAATTCACAACCACATATGTAAATTGCAAATGCAAATTTAAAAGAAAAAAATTGTGTTTCTTTATTGAAAAAAAAAACATTATTAATTATTCAATAAATAATAATGAAACAAGAAAAAAGATTGTATAAAATAGTGATATTATGTCATCTGTATCTATTTTTTAATAGTTTAATATCACATCCATATTTTTATTTTAAAAATTAAATATAAATAAAAATCTTGAAATTCAAAACAAAATTATTAATATGATATTAAATTATTGAAAAACAAATAGTATACCACCCAAATAATTCCGTGCTTTTCTCATGTTATGCGTTGATCTCTAGGGATCCTTAAACCTCCCATGTCACTATTATTGTTTGTAGTTAATTAGGTGGAGCAGCCGCAGCTGTGGAATTTTTCAGATTAATTTATTTCATAATATCCAACGTGTTAATGACGAGCGGCAGTTGCGTAATTTGGAAAAGTCCCAAAGAGCAGGTGAGGTCAATCCCTTTGTTCTGAATCTGAACTGAATAATATATTCTTTCTATGACCCTGCTCCGCTTATGCTACCATGGGACCACTTTTCTTTTCTTCTAAACTGGAAAAAACAACAACTTCCATATTTACTGTGTTCTGCATCTTCACCTCGCCAAATCCATCTTTATATTCGGCGGAAGACCTCGCGGCGACACCCGTCACGTGCATGCCCTATAGGTGTTGAAGAGACAAGTCATACAGGTGTTGAAAATTCATCTACCCTTTATTTTTTTTCTCTATTAATCTTTAAAAAGAAAACACAATCTATTATATATGCAAGCAAAGCCACTTAAATTGCTACTATATATGCTTTATTATTCTATAATCCTTTAAAAAGGAGGTTGTCCCTGATAGTGTCTTTATTATCGTATATAGTTAAGTTATAGGTTTATTGGGTTGATATATATATATGACAATAAGTGGAGGAGAGTTTTCCTAGTTTGAGACAACTTATTATACAGTAATCAGATTAAACCATTAATAAAGCTTTTCAATCGTTGTTTTCTTAAATCAAAATCTTGTCAGTTTGCAATAACAATGAAGTTTGAACCTACGTGCGGGAATAGATATCTTTTACTTTTTGGACATTAAAATTTTCCAATTTCCAGACTTTGATTGATTTATTTTGTAATTTGTAGCATAAAGATTGTTGGAAAGATGAGCTTACTTCCACTAAGAATGAAAGACAACAATCATGTACAACTTTTATATGGAGTGGTCAAAAGCAGAAACAAAGGCAACATAAAAAATAATGGAGATCCTCCATGGGGTTGCATGGCATGGCATCCAGTTCCACACCATCTTGTTTCCCCGCCCCACCACTCCCCTGGATTATCTTAATTAGGAAGTGGGGATAGAATTCGTCTGCCCCTTTCATTAAATTTTGCCACGTAATTTCAATTCATATCTTCACTTACATTTCAACTGTTATCTTTTTTTTTTATGTATTTTATTTAACAAAAAGAATAATTTAAATTATATTATATTAAAAAATTAATTCTATAAGTTTCTATGCTTTTTGAAAATTTGGAATTTAATATTCGTGCTTTTATTTCCAACAATTTAGTCTCCCACTTTTTAGATTTTAAAATTCAAGTTTAGCTATTAACATTGTTGAACTTTTTTTTTGTCAATTTATTAGTATGACATTTGAACTAGAAAAAATAATAATCACTTGGTGCCATATAATTAAAAATGACATTGTAATTATCCTGAATTTAACAATATTAACAGTTGAATTTAAATTTCGAAATCTAAAATATAGAAGAACTAAATTCTTGAAAATAAAAATACAAATTTTGACCAAATTTAAAGTACAGTTTAAAATTTAAATTCCTCAAAATTTAAAGTATAAAGACTAAATTTTAAATTTAAGAATAGTTTAATGATCAAAACTGAAATTTGGCCATTGTTACGTATAATCTCAAAAAGAAAAGTAAAAAGTTGTGTACAGTGAAACAAAATAAAGTATTATGAAGTTATGTCAAAAATAAAATATAGATATTAAATTTCAAATTTAAATGTATTAGTAGGATCAAAATTGAAACGAAGCATGTCATAAAAGGAAGAGCAATCTATTATGGCCATTAACCTTGTCAAAGGACGTGAGCTTAATTGAAGGTGGATTTGAGTGAAAATAAAGCAAGTCTATTTGTAAAATGAACTGAAGCTACCCTAATAAAAGGTGTTAATAATTGAGGTTGTGACAACCTATTTTAGGCATAGCAGAGTGTAAAGCGGGCCATGCAGTCTTCAAATGATAAAAAAGAATGGTTAATCTGTTGAAAGAGGAAGAGAAGTGAGCAGTGAGATGGAAGTTAAAGAAATGAAGGAAAGGAGGGTATCCATGGGGTTGGTGCAACGTCTTTGAACAAATTAGTTATACCAACAACTCCTTTTTTTTAATGGGATTAGGCTTCCAACTCAATCTCTGCTAACAAAAGCAATCTCTGTTTTTTTTTTTTTAATATTTTACAAAGAATTATAATTATCAAATTAAATCTTTTAAATGCAAGGTTTGAGTTGCTGATATTAGTAGCAAGAGGCACAAGAAGAAGAGATGGATTCTGTCTTCTTTAGATGGAACTAAAACATAAGTTGAGAAGTAGAGTGGCGGATGCATTGGTTGATGTAGTAGCCATAGTCAAGTTTAGTCTTTCTTTACAAATTTTCATGTTTAAGGGACTTCCTGTTCAGTCTTTGACAAGGTGATTCTAAATGATATTCATTTTTTGCTAAGTAAACTGTTGACATGTATTTCTTAATTAGTTTATCCGCAAAATGGCTAGGGACTATGGTTTTTGGGCAAGTAGTGGTTTAATTAATTAGCAATAAAAAATAAAAGCAAAAACATTGATTGGGTTGCTTTTTAATTTACTCAGCTCTCATGATCTTATGAAAAGGAGCTAGCTTATGGAGTATGGACCATATTACTTACTGTATGGGTATTGGAATAGATCGTCACTCCTCAACCTAGTTTGCGAGGAATTTACGTATAAACCCACTCTCACTCGGGATGCTTACTGCTCGTATTGGAAGTTTCTGTCATATCATACCTCAGCTGCATTACTTTACTTGTATAAACACCACTCTCCAAATGCTTTCCACGCCTTTTTTTCTTGTCTTCCTTCATGCGTTTCGTCTCACCCTTTCCATCCCATTTCAACCTACTTTCTTTACACCAAATATATATATATTAAGGATTAAGTTGACAACCTTTATATCTATACTATAAATGAAGTATCTAACTCATATTATATCACCAATTGAAAGAAAAAACAAATAAACGTATAAAATTAAATAATAAAAGGAATTTATTAGTAAGGTTATATAGATAATTTATTTTTTAAAATAATTTTTTTTTGACATGAGAGCATTACAGGTAAATTTCAATCCCAATCCCTTTACCTTTTAGATTATAAAAATAGTTAAATTTTAATTTGATTCCGAGATTTATTCTATATATTTTAATTCTAACTTAATTTGATACCTCAATTTTTATAATGTCATTAGCTAGACTAAATACTTTATTCTAATTAAAATGATGATGTGAATTATTAAGAATTATTAGCACCATTAAAATTCTTTATTAAATTCATGTTCATTACAATATTATGTTTTTGTTATATGAATACCAAGTTTATTATATTTTTTTCAAAATGCCACACCAACAAAAAAAAATTCTAACAATGTTAACAAATAAATTTATATTTTTAAATTCGAAAAATAGAGAGACAATATTTCTAGAAATAAAAGTATGAAGATTAAATTCTAAATATACAAAGAGTACAAAAACTTTGAACATATTGTAACCTTTAAATTTCACACTATAATTTCGTCAAGAAATAAATTTCACATATTGGAAACCATACTAGTGATTAATGAGTCTAATGTTAGGTAAAAACCCTATACAAGAGTAGGATTATGATTTTCGGTTCTTAATTAATAAAATGGTTTCCGATGCTTACACTTTATTATGATCTAAACTTTGAGTAAATAAAAAATTCGTCTCCAAATTATAACGTTTTTCTCACTTAGGTACCTAAACTATTTTTTTTGGTTAAAAGTGGCACCTAAACTTTAACTCCGTCATTAATTTTGGTCCAAACAGTTAATTCTAATAAAAAAAATCTCATAACCAATCAATCAAAATGTGACACATGACATTTTAAATTAAATTAAATAATTTTTTTTCCTTCTCTATTATCCCACGTTTCATCTTTCTTTCCCCCTCTTTCATAACAGTGAGGAGAAAAAAGGGAAATGTGAGATTTCTCTTTATATGTTAACGTTTATAAGGGAAGAGCAAAGCAGTCAGTGGAATTTCCTTCTCCTTTGTTTTTCACAACTCAAGTTGTAAAATGTAAGACTAATGCCACTCAAGGAGAGTATGAGCAAGAGTATTCACATCATACATGATTGGTTTTTCCCTTTCTGTCAAGGCTTATAAAATTATGAATAAACACCAGAATCTTTCCCCTTTTTCTCAAAACTCCTCTTTGCCTCTGTTGAAAAAGAGAGGGAGGAAGAAGATCAAACATGGGATAGGAAAAAATATTGGATTTAAATTTTTATTTAATTACAAAACAACAGAGTTTCTCCTCAAAAACCACAAAACCAAACACCAAAAACAATATTTTGAGTGTTTTATTGAATTAATGTCACTGTTTTTTATTTTTTATATAATAAATTAATAAACCAATAAAAAATTGATCATAATAAAATTTAAACTCAAAATATCATGCATGATAAATAATTAAATTTATCATTATAAATTGATTTTTATATGAATTTAAATAAATATTTGTTATATATTTTTTCACCTAAGGTGTGGAACCAAATTTGAAATGGGCCGAAAAGCAAATCCTTAATGAACGATATTTATTGATCCATTATAGTTGTAAGGGGTAGGGAACAATTTCCCCTGTGCTTAGCTTGAGCCTTGACGGCTTCAAAACTATCTACCTGGGCCTAGCTCGTTTAATTCTTTCACTTCCACAGCATCAATGTGAGCAACCTATTCATAGATATAGGGGTCAGTTTTCGATTTTTCTTGCCCCATATAGTCGAATGGCAACATCACATGATGAAGCTGGAAAACCTTTACTTTCTTATAATAATAAAAAACCCCTCTACTTTCACTCCAACACTGGCTGGCCTATGGTTAAAGTAACACTAATCTTCAACTATACGCATGCATGCATGGAGCGGAATGGACTGCAGAAAAGCTACGTAACTGCCATTTCTCCTCTCACCAACTTGTTGGTCGTGCTTCTTCAAGATATTTAACTCTTAACAATTATATTATTTATTTCATTCAGTTGTTAAAATATGTCACAGATTCCTATACTTTTCACACATTTGGTACTTAGTCTTTGTATTTTTATTTTCAGGAATTTAATCCTTTTACTTTCAAATTTCGAAATTTAAGTCTTATTGTTAACTCTGTTTAATTTTTTCATTAAATTTATTGGTGTGACATTTTGAAATAAAAAAAGATACTCACTTGGTGGTAGACCTGCTCATGGGTTGGGCCACTGGGCCCGGCCCGAAAGCCCGGGTTTGGGCAAAAATATAGTGCCGAAAAATGGGTTTGGACAAAAAATAAGGCCCATTTAAACAACGGGCCGAACCTCAGGTAAGGCATTTTTGGCCCGGGCCCAGTCTGGCCTAGCCCGAATTCACTAAAGGACCAAAAAAATCTGTTTTTTTTTAAATACTATTTTCTTGTTGTTTTCTCCCTATTTTGCTACCATTTTACTATTATGTTGCTACTATTTTGTTGTTATTGTTTGGATATTGTATAAAACTTATTTTATTGTTAATTTTATTATTATTTTAAAGACGTTTGTTAATTTTGTTATTATTTTAGAGACATTTGCTTGTTAAGTTGCATCTATCTAGTGTTATTTAAGTATATATATATTTTAAATTTTATTTTCAATTTGTTGGGAAATATTTATTTTGATGTTTTTAGTATTTTTGATGTATTATATATATTTTAAAATTATATAAAAAACAATATAAAAATTAATATGGGCGGGCCGGGTTGGGTCCGAGTTTTAGCATTTTTATCCGGGTTGGGATTGGGCAAAATTTGAGGCCCATTTTTGGGCTGAGATGGTTTCGGGCCTAGCAAACTGGCTTGAATTTTTAGTTGAGCCTAGCCCGGCCCGGCCCATGCACACCTCTACTTGGTGGTAATGTAACTAAAAAGATTATATTTTAATTAACCTTAATTTAACCGAATAATTTTAACTTAGATCTAAATTTTAAAATCTTAAAAAGTAAAGACTAAATTTCTAAAAATGAAAATGCAAATTTACGATTAAATAACAACTTAACTACCAACCCTTCTAAAATTGATTGGTTAACAGGGTAGTTATATAAAAAAATTTTAAAAAAAATGAAGAGATTAAAGGAGAAATTAAATTGTATAGATGTAAGAAGCAGAGGTAAATGGGAATTTTGAGTTTGGTTGGAATTAAAGATAAAATAAGGCAAGGTGGGATTAGTTGTGATGGGCAATCCCAACAGCTATTAGCTCAATTTCAATTATTATTTTATCTGAACTTTGGACAATTATCCATATTATTATTGCAATATATTAATAATAATTAAATTATAACACAAATATAATTATTAAAATTTTGGTTGTCTTGTAGATTTAATTTTGTTTTTTCTTATAGATTTTATACAAAAAAGTATAAAAAATTATTTTCCAACTAAATTGATATCAAGTTAATTAATAACACCAACTTAACTAAGAACTTTAACAGTAATAATATAATAATGTTTATATTAAATTATTGTTGATCGAATATTAACTTAATTCACATCGTTGATATTATTATAGAAGTAAAGTTGATACACCTCACTCAGCCCCAACTTCTTTTTGCTAGAGTTACCGGCCATCCAATAGAAGGAGTAATTTCTATCTTATCCCTTCCTTTTTTTCCTTAATTATTAATATTATTTTTATTATATCATTTTAAATTAAATATACTATTAATAAATTTATTATATTTTATTAGTAAATAAATATATAATTTAATAACTTTTAACTATTATTTAACTTTACATAATTTTAATTTTATTATTTAATATAGTCATATTTAATATATTTTTTATTTTTTTAATTATACATATAAGCTCATTTTAATATTATGTCTTTAAAGATCATTTTTTACTTTCACCTCACTGCTACTATTACATTCGAATCTAAATACACATTTTATTATTGATTTTAATCTCATAGATACAATATCCAATCTCACTACTACAATACTTAATATTACTACTACTATTGTTTTTAACTTCACTAGAGCTAAAACACACTATTCATCTGAAAGAAGCCTTAAAAATTTAGAGATTTAAGGGTGATTAAAAAATTGTATAAAAAATACAATTGGTTTGTTTTCATAATTCATACTAAATTATGTATGGATGAAGACAAAAATATGCATAAAATTAGCACCAAGAATTTAACCTACACTCAGAGGATTTTAAATCTTTCAAATTGACCACTATCAATTTTAGAATTTATTTTACAATTTTAGTTTCAACTATTTAATTTTTAAATATATATAATTATTGAATGACGTAAATATCTTTATAAAAGAAATTGTTCTTTTAATTTTTTTAAAAATTTTCTAACAAGTGGATATTCAATTAACTCATGTCTAAGGGTGATCAAACCTTGATTCAACTAAAAAATAAAAAAAAAATTCTAATGGTCGACCACTGAAAGGGTAAATGTGAAGAGGATAAGGATTGTCAGATGATTCATAAGGCTTTTGGGAGGAAGAATAGACTTGCAAATGTTGTAATTACTAATGGTTATTTTAAGCGTATAACTACTAATGAGGAGATAATGAGCCTTTTGGAGTGTAGAGGTTTGGAATTAGAAAATTATGAGCTCAACTTTTCGATTCCAACTGGAACATTCTATCGAGTATGATGGTGAAATAAACCTTTGATAAGGGTTTAGGATTTTTTTTTATGCCTTTATACACTTTGAAGTTGGTTTCCGTCTCCTATTGCACCATTTCTTCGTAAAAGTGTTGGACTCATAAGGTATTTCACTTGGGTAGTTGGTAGGGTTGTTTTAGTTGTAACAACCCGATTTCCAATGGTGTTAGAAAATACAATTTTGAGACCCTATTTTCTTAAACTGAGTCCGTAAATATTAAATAAATATATTTATGGAGTTATTGTAAAGGTGAATTGAAATATGGATAGTTAATTTACCCGAAATCATGTTTAATTAAGGTCTAGGGACTAAATTGTAAAGTTAATTGTTATAGATTTTTAATTAGAAAATAAATTAAGGAATTAAATTAAAATTAACCAAATGTCTAAAACAACAATTAAACCGTGTCAAATTAAGAGGTAATGGACGTAAGGTTAATTAAGCATTAAGCTTGATTAAAATAAACTTTGTTTAATTAAACTAAGATTAATTAAAACTTAATTATGTATATATATAGCCAAATTCGGTGGAATGAAAGAGAAACTTTTTTCATCTTCGACCTACAAACCGTCCACCTCCATTGAAGAGAAAAACAAAAGCTTCAAAGGGTTTTCACAGTTTCGGTCACTAATTAGCTAATGTCGACCTGGATTTATCAAGAGGGAAAGGAAAATCCAAAGTCGTCAATGAATAGCTTAAAATTTTTTATTTGTATTTCTGTGATTCAGAACCAATTTATTTGATGTATTTTCATGTCATATTGCATTACATATTGTTAAGGTAAGTCATTAATGACTATTTGAGCTGATTTGGTATATTTGAGATTGATTATTGAGATAAGGATTAAATTGAACAAAATATAAATTTCTTGATTTGATTGATATTAGATAATTTGTATGAAATTGAATTAAAGCATGTTTTGATGATGAATTGAGGATAAAGGAATGTTAATTGATCTATATGTAATGAAACAAAATTGGTTACCTTTTTAGTTGTTCAGACTGTATCGGATATAGTAGGCATTCCATGGGGTCAGAGTATTGAGTAAAATCATCATTGTTGGGCAATCTAGGGTGGTAGATATTATGCATTGTGTCATCATTGTTGGACAATCCGAAGTGACAGATTGATTGAGTTGAGAAAACCATTGATGTCGGGCAATCCGAGATGGTATTATACATCGTTATAGCGTCATCGTTGTCGGGCAACCCATGGTGACGGATCCGTGTATCCGTACTTAGTCATGTTTGGTTAATAGGGTTTAAAAAACATAAATTGGTTAAATGGAAATTATATGAAATGTAATGAAAATACAATGTTCGAAACGAATTGAAAGCGAGCCTTAGGGGCTGATTGAGTATTAGTGAGCCAATAGACTCAGTAATAGCATAAAATATGGTATGTGATAAGAAGTGTATGTGTATATATATGTATGCTAAAGATGAGAAAAGTTGATGGATGTATTTGTAACTATAGCAATTGAAATAAATCAAATAGTATATGGAATGGTTAAGAAAGTGATAACTTATACGTAAATCTAATGAGTTAGCAAATGATATTATTATATACTTGCCTTGTGAAAATGGAAGTGTATATATAGAATTGTATGGTATTAGATTAAATATTGAATGTAGGCATGTTTTATAAGTTAACTTACCTTGTCTTGAATCATAGATTTACCACTGAGTGATTTCCTCAGCGTGCGATTTATTTTTCATGCCCAGGTCAGGTTCAATTCGTGTCTCCCGAGCATTGACTTTCGCATCCAAATCAATGGTCTCAGACTCAATAATGTTTGTTCATTTTGATTTTTGTTGTTAGTTGGCACGTACCTAATAGATCGAGTCTTGATGAAATTGGTGTTTTAAAGATGTTATATGCTTGTTAGTATATATATGTGCAACTTAGATTAATTTGCCATAGTTTGATTTGAGTATGATACATGTAATGGCAATATAATCATCGTATGTCTTTATATCTTTTGTATATAGCTATATGTTATGAAAGGTTGAATGTTTAGGGTTTGGTGAAATTGGTATAAATATGTAAGTTGTAAATGAATGGTTTATGTTACTTTGTCATCATATTGAATCTTAATTTGGTATTGATAGGTGACTTGAAATTGGTATGGAATATTAAGGTTTTGAAGTGTGCATTTTTTCCAAAAACAAAGACCTAGTAGTCTATTTCCGATACCATAATACCACACCCCTGATATTGCGATACCAACCCTAGTTATTTTGAAAACTTTGCAATTTAGTCATTATGTTAGGAAGTCTGGTTATTGTCTTCAAAATCACAGAACCAATCCCTAGATATCGTGATACCCACCTAATACATTTTCAAAGTTTAGTTACGTCTTTGAAATTGTGATACCAAGCCTTGGATATCGCGATTCCCACTTGCTATATTTTTGAAAATTTTTAATTTAGTCTTGATTCGACATCAGCTTAGTATTAAAGCTTTCATAAGCTTGTATAAGACTAAAAAATGTTTACTTATCATAATGATTTCTTATAACGTTCGAATTAGTTAAATGACTAGAATTGTATTTGTTCTAATTGTAGTTGTTTCGACAACAAATGTGACACATTATAGCTCGGACCTAACGATTGGGTCGGGTATAAGGTGTTACATTAGTGGACCTTAATGGTGTATTTTATCAATTTTAAAAAGCATGGGGGAGCCTTTGCTGGGTGCCTTCCAAAATATTTACTTTTCACCCCTCACTAATGAGAAGTACCAAAAGTGGTTTTTGTCTTTTATAGCACGTCAATGAGAGAACCTTCTATTGGATAATACAAAGAGTAATATGCACTTGTTTAAAGAGAAGTACATTTTTGTATAACGTAAATTTGTAGAGAAGTTTTCATTTTTTTAGAGAAGTGGGTGTTTCATTCTAACATGTGGAGTCAATTGTGTCTACCGTTGGATATTGAAGTGGCTCGACAACAATTAAAGCATTTTCCCTAAGGCTTTCCTGTCAAGTTAGAAGGCTCCATCATGATACAAGATGTTTGAAAGTAATTTTTAGAGGAGAGGAACCCCAATAGGTTCAAAGTCAATAATATAAAAAGGGGGCTTATTAGTAGTAAAAGGTTGAAGTCATGTATAGAGGCATGGCCCTACAAGGCAATGAAGGATAATATTACAAGATTCTTAAAGGGGCTAAGGCTAAGCTTAAGGATATTTTGGTTACTTATGATCATTGGCCCTTTTGCAATTAAGAGTATAAGAGCTAGAAAAGAATGGTAAGAAAAAAAAGAATACATTTTGGCAAGGGGTCTAGTGGCCATCATCAATATGTGGATTGCAAGCAAGGGATTTCCTACTGACAAGGTTGGAACTAGTGAAGAAACTGTGTCTATAGAGGAAAGCATTTCCATTGGCGTGTAATCTTGTTGGGATCTAGTGCCTTTAATGTAGTTATTTCGTCATTTACGTTTGTAACTTTTCAAACAGATAGGTAAATAAAATTATATTGTTTAAATTATTATCTTTTATATACTTCTCCTTAATGGTTTTTGCATGAAAAGAAAAATGTGTAAGCAAACATTGGCTCATTGATTACCTAACGTTTAACTAATATCATGTAGCATCATATGGTCGAATCATTATGTGAGAAGATAACTTATATTAGTAGATAATCTAAAAGGTCTATAAAGTCTGAAGAATCAAAATTGAGAAAATTGATTTAAGAGACTATAATGTCGTTTGTCAAGTCTAATTAAGGAGATATCTTATCTTGGGTATCGAAGCAAATGACTCCTAAAAGGATAGAGACATAGGTGTGATTGCTTGCACTGATAATTCATCAGACATGACCCAAGTTGAATTTATCCTAGATCCGTTTATGGATTTATTCACTTGTGAGGCTTGTGGTATAACTTACCTCAACCTTGCATAAGTAAGTAACTATATGTATGTAACTCGTATACTTTGATATACTAAAAGGATGAGTTCAATTGGTAATAGAGTCGAAGGTTGGTATGTTGAGTATACGACTTATGTATTGTTGGATCGCCGGCACCCCTACGGCGCAGTGGAAAAAATTTAATAATCGGCGACCCTAACCACAGATCCATGTGTGAGGAACGAATCGGGGTGAAAAAGGGTTACGAAATTACCTAATGCTGTTCTGAGTAGACAGCAACTTCTCAACAACGTGTAGTCTGATCTACAATCGAACTAAGCCGCAATCTATCGAGACTCCGATCTCTACGTGATCCACCCAGTTGACTACGAACGGAAGAAATCCCCAACACAGTTTTGAGATTGAATTTTCTTTGACGGCTACTAGACCAAAACAAAGAAAAACGGGATACTTATATCCTTATTATTTATTTTTTAAGGTTTTTTTATTTATGAATTAAAATAAATATAATAATATTTTAAACCGAAAATTATAATTACATTAATTATAATATAATTTCGGTAAACCATATATTTATTTGAATTCATATGCTAACCTCATTATGTGTACAACAATCTTGTACATAATGTGTTGGAAATCGAATTAAATTAATTCTATAATTAATTTAATTCAAGTGACACCTAAAAACAATACCAACTATGGTTTATTCCGTTCATTTTAACTATAGGGTGTGACCCTGTAGGTTCTTGTAACGTTAGCAGTAATACTAGAACGATTCCAATGTTACAAACAATGAGTGGCATCTAGCAATGCATCATTGCTACCTAAGTCACAAGAGATCATGATTCGACATAACCTTTTATGATTAACCTTTTATGCAATAATCCTTAAGTCCTTTATCTCTGGATTGGACACAAGTCATGGAATAGTCACACTTGTATAGTCCATTCCATGTTCCTTGATATTTTAAGCAGACTACGATATACAAATAAGTATGACATCTCATATCAACTTATTTGAGCATGGCCATGCATTTCTAGTCTCACTTAATCAAGTGGCCTAAGATATTACTCCCATTATGTAGGAGGGACTTATTCTATATCGACCAACCATATCCCTCTACATCGATTGTGGTATATCCAACACCAGCCTTTATAGAACAACCAGTTACGGTGTACGTTTGACTGTATCAAAATATACTACTCACGATGTTGGGATTATGATGATCTCAAGTCTGAGGATCATATACATATTAATCACTATGAGTAATGTCGTGACAATTACATAATAATCCAAGAAACATACTCATAATGGGTCAGTCCAATATGTTGTTCTCTAACACACATATTCATGCATCGATTCTGATATTCCATATCAATGATAACTCTTTATCATCAATCAACTACATGTTAGTCTTAATGCATTATTGTTGTCCTATCCAACAATAATACTTGACTAAGGATCTTTTAAGAATAATCATATTATTCTTAAGACATTATTAGAAAACAGTTTATTTATACACATAGAAAAGAAACTGAAATAATAATGGTAAAGCCTTATATTAATAAACATGATAAATCAAGTATGTTATTACAACCATCTCATGATTGATCTTTGGGCATACTCTAACATGTATTACATAACTTTACTTACAACAAAGGAATTCATAGCCTAATAAAGGATAAATGATATCCTCTCATTGACATTGCATGGTTGATGGAAAAAAACATAATCACGGATCATTTGTCTTGGACAAATGATTTTATTACCGTGTGTTAGTAATATGTTTTTTCATGAAGGAAGATGCAATGACAACTATGATGTAACGACCCGGTATTTAGTGGTACTGAAAATTACAGTTTTAGGACCTCGCTTTTAAAAACCAAGTTCATTAAAAGATTAGGGACTTAAATTGTAATTAGACAAAGGTTTAAAATGGTAATTAAACCCTTTTATAAATAAGAGATGGTGGACGATAATGATGTATGTTAATTAATTAAGTAAACTAATATTAATTAAGATAAAAACATAATTAATTATGTTAATTAACATTTAATCTAGGTATATATATAGTAACAATTAGTGGAACATGACATTTTTCATCATATTTCCAAAGCCAATCGTAGCCATTGAAGAAGAAAAACCAAGCTTTCAACTTTTCCATTCAGCAATAAATTAGGTATGATAGATAATCAAGTTCTTTTCTTGTAATTTATTTATAGATTTAAAGTCATGAGAGGTTAATTTAACTAGACCATGTACCAATTTGTAAAACTGATAAAGTTTTTAAAAGTTATCATTATTGATTTCTCGAAAAAATTAGGTGTGAAATTGATAGAAATTAAGCTTAGTTTATGAAAACAACTAAATTGTAAAGCTTAATTTTTGATTTCGTACATTAGGTCAATCTACTGAAGGGTGAAAAACTTGCTTGGAAAGAGAAACTCAAAGCTTTGGGAGAGAATCACATGGCAGAGTTGGAGAACAAATGTTGTTCTCATGTCGTGGCCTTTAAGAAGTACCAAGAAGACACCCATAAGAACATTGTTGAGGCCCTGCCAGAGTGGAAGTTCAACTTAATTATGCACGCCTAAGTGGATGTAGGTCCTTTTAATCTTAGAAAGGTAGACTTTGACTACCTCAAGGACATTTTCACTGACTCACTTAGCTTCACTATTTACCACATAGAAGGCGAAGAGTGGGAAGCTTTTTAGAGGGGTTGGAGGCAATCAGAAAGTTTAATTATTCCAACCACACCTGTTGAAGACAATTGGAAGGGTTCAGTGTTTGGGGATCAAGTTGCAGAAGACGTTTCTCTCACTAGAGGGATCCCTACTAAGCCCATCGGTCCGTCTGGTGCAATGGAGGATTAAAATTCTTTTTTTATCTTGTACTTCATTTCTTTTCATTTTTTATCTCGCCAAACCTTGAACCATGTAATGTTTTTCTTTTTTATTAATGCAATCATTCCTTTACCTTTGTTATTATCTTACTTGTCATTTCATTACATTATTTACCTTACAAAACTTCCTACACATACTTGAGAGATTCTACCAGGCTCGGCGCATTATGCGTACATGATTTTTTTTGTCTTCATAGTCCCAAAATCGACTAAATCAGGCTTTGATACTAAACTTGTAATGCTCTTGACTCGATCCGATTCACCAGATTCAGATATTAGGTGTTACACATTTAATTACAGAATTACTCAAAAACATAACATACAAAATTTCAACCATCGTACGAGACTAGAAATAGCGAGAACTTACAAGCAAATATCATATCTTAATTACAATGTTTTGTTTGTTTTATTCTTTAGTGATAATACTAACTACAATTTTGTTGCCAACATGTTCTATATGCATAATAGTTTGCCCCACCACCTCTAGCATAGCCTTGGCATTGTCTCTCCTGGCATACCCAATCAGCCTATCTGTAACATAATACACATAGGTAAGTTCAAGAGAACTTAGTGAGTTAAAAATCCCTTTTTACCTATGTTGTCTCAATACAATGCATTCTGGGAATTTCATTGTTCTTCATTCTTTAACTTGACTTCGGCAAGTACCTTTTTTCTTCATGCCATAGACGTCATACCTTACTTTGTGACCATGTCTAACCCTTAGCATCTCCAACACATTACTAACGTTCTCTACTCAGCCTATTCATGATTCCTTAATTATTCTCATTCTGGAATCCATACCTATAAAAACACTATTGGTTAAGTTGTTCTTTTAGTCTACTTGGTTCATACTATGAAATCGCCTCATTCCCTAGCGCATTTCAATTTCTCTGTACATATCTTAAGACTATGTAGGATGCGCCACAACATTTCTTACAAAACCATTTCTCTCAGTGTTCGACATACGCACTTTTTCTTCAGAGTTCACAATATTTACCATTCTTCTCCTTCAAGCACTCCACAAAAGTGTTTTCTTCAGATAATAGCCTCTAGGATTTTTCCTTTAGAATGCGCCACGAAGGCATTCCTTTCCATAGATCGCCACAAAAGCTTCAATTTCATAGATTGTCACAAAAGTTTCCATTTTTCCTGTGTGTTCACAATAGGGATTCGCCTAAACTCACATTACATGGGGTTTGCCTCTCATCATCTTAGGTCACGCAGAGAACTCCATTAGGTAATAAACTTCATTTAGTTCTTTACATATGATGTCATAACTCATCAGTTATGGTCTTATATGATTTGATATTTCCATATGAAGCCATATCCTATCAGCTATGGTCTTACATGATATGGTGCCATGGACTTTTCCTTTTAGAGGATCGTGTTTAAAGTCCCGACTGACTCTTTTAGACGACTCCACCATAGTGAACAGACTCAAACTCACTTGACAAACCTTCATGCATTGACCCCATTTAAGACTAAACATATTTCCTTTTGATTCATCTCATACATTTCAGAATCGTTCATGCAACCTTCATCCATCACATGCTCAACTCATCAGACACTATACAAACTACACATGCAAGACTCGTTTATTGACCATACTACAACATCATCTTTCTATCATACTTTTGTAACTTCAGAATCGTAGTGTGACTACTTTCTACAAAAGTATCTTGAATAATCCTATGCATGCAAGAGTCGGCTTAAAGACTTACCTGACATCCACGAACGACAGCTTCATCTCTAAATCCCAAACATCTAGCATAGGAACTCAATAATCACTCTTATAAGACATATGGATACCATTAAGACTCATTTATTTAACTTTTATTATTATTAGAAACCCCGTTATCTTTTATACAAAGTCTTACTTCTTCATTTACTATTTACACTTGTAAACAAACTTAATCAAAAAGTTCACATGCAAATCCATACTACTTACCTCTAAACATGAAGCAATCATCTGTATGAACTCAAATCCTTAATTTCAGCTTAGTAGGAAAGATCTCAAATCAACTCCAAAGCAAGACAAAAATAGTGTTTCCAATTAGAAGGAAGAAGATAACTCTCCCACTCTTTTTTTTTCTAAAGCTCATATCAAGATATATCCATAGAAAACTCATGTTTCCATAGTGGAACTTAACATGTGTCATTAACCTTCAAAACTACCCTCTAGAGGGTTAACAGCTGTAAGGAAGCTTATACAAGAGTCCATAATCTTTTCGTGCCTTTAATTTACCACATCATTCATTTGTGACCATCTCGTTAGAGTGTAACTTGTATAGTAACTAGGCAAACTTGGCGTACCTTACCTTTGGTTTTATCTTCATTACCCAAAGAGCCCTTAATACTCTTACCATTTCTTTCATTTTCACACATCCACATCCTTTAAAGAATATTCCTTACCTTTTACTCTATTGTTAACTATAAGCTATAATTATACGCCAAATGCGTCAATTGGACAGATAAGACTGTACCACTCAGATTCTTTTGAGCTACTTGCCCAACGTAGGACTCGTAAATTTTGGGTGTTATAATAAGACCATGGCTGAAAGGTACTATGGCATCATGGTAAACATGACTAAAACCCTAGCTAAAAGACTCTATGGCATCCTTTGATAGTCTGCTGGGATAATAAACACAGGATAATCTATCGTGATAGTAAACACAAGATAATCCGCTAGGACAGTAAACACGGGATGATCCATCAGGATAGTAAACACAAAAAATCCTCCAAAAAGTTAGACATAGCGATTATAATCTAAAGATCTGCGATTCATGAAAGATGTTAGTGGTGAATATAAAGTCCACAGTTTGAAGGGTATGATAAGTCACAAGAAGAAATAAGTTGGTGCGTCTAAGGAACATAAACCTCCGGAATAAAGAAGGGTGCTAAAGGTGTGTCTCAACCCCAAATTAGTGAAAAGGAAAAAGGAAACTCCTTATGTAAGAAAGTAAATATGGTATATGGAAATACTAGTCCATCAAGAAAGTTGTGGATTCCACACATTTAAGTAGGCATGAATTAGTTTGCAGTAAGGCACAGTAATATATTGAAAGTTGATAAAAGTCAATCAAGGGGTTTATTAGGTTGATTAGGGTTTTTAAGGAAAAACGTATGCCTAAGGCCAGATGGCCAACAAAGTCAGTCAAAGAATAATGGAAAGCAGAGGTCAGATATAGCCATGGGGAATGATAGAGATCTTGTTATGCTCCTATAGGTCGAAACTGCATGTTCTAAAAAGTCTCCAAAGAAAATAGATCGGTAGAGTATTTAGGGCTATTAGTGAGCCTGAATAATACAATGCAGAAGGGACATTAGAATGTGGGAAAGACCGCAAACGTCGAAACCATTTGGTAGTCACCAAGCGTCGCCCGTCAGAGATATTAATTGTGAATATTAATGAGTTAAATTTTGAGCTGGACGCCTTACATACCTCTTAATTCTATATGTGGATCTCACTAAGTTTCCCCTGAACTTATAAGTTTTCTGCTTAAATGCAGGTTATTTAAAGATTTAGAAATTGCTAGGGACCAAGCCAAACTTCTCTAGAAGCAAGGCAAATTTTGAAAACTTGCATGTGTACAAAAGGGCACTTGTAGAGGCTCCGCCCCAGGGTTTTAGTTATCATTTTACGTTTTTTTTCTTTGGTCCAGTAAATTTGTAATTTGTATATGAAAGTGAAGCTTTAAAGTTTTATCACTAGTTAATATAAATTGATTAAGTATGTAATTTAATTTAGAAAAGAAATCTTGTTAAGTCATTCAGGTTATTGTGGCATCCAATACTTGGACTTGACGAACAGGTCGGGTAGAGGGTGTTACAATATGTCTCTTTAGACAAGTTAAAGGTTAGAGAAATGTACTCTGTTGCTATTCCTAAGGCTAAGGGTTTGTTATTGCAGTCCCATTCCATCATCTATCGACTTTGACTTATAAAAGGATTACATTTCTTTCCTTAAGACTTAGATTTTGTCTTCAAAGAAATTAGCTTGTTGCTGAGGATCCACCATCTGTGGTGGTATTGTGGATGAGAAGATAGGTTTCTTTATCAATGGGGAAATGACTCAGTAGTTTCCTCATGTTGTCTTCTATTTAATTTTTATTTACTCGTAATTCTTTGATAATTTTCTCGTTTAATTGATTTATTTCTTGTTTTTATTGTTAGATTTTCTACTGAGTCAAAAGTTTCTCTTCAAGAACTTTTATTTTCTCTTACTTTTTTGTGAATTGTCGAGAATTAATGTTAGGGCTTTGAGAGTTTTGTTCCTTAAGGGTTAAGTAAGGATGGGCTTAGGGGAGGTGGATATGGCTTCTATTTGGATAAGTGGTGTAATACTTGGGTGTCAAGTAGTTTGGGCACATTGCGTAATAAAGATAGTATGGGTTATAAGGTTTATATGGGTCGAAGTGGTGGCTTGTATGAGGTTAAGGTTGCAGTTGTTGGTAGGGTGATTAAGGTTAGTCATTGTTTGTTTGAGTTTGATGTTGTGGATTCTACCTCTAGTCTTCTTCTTTTTTGGCGGGGTATTAGAGTTGGAATGGTCATGTCGTCCACGCTTGTTGCATCAATTATTGATGATAGAAGGTTAAAGGAGGTTGGAGAGGTAGTTTACTTGATAGGTTAAGAGCTACAAGAGATGTTCAAAGAGGTGAAGGAGTTTAGTGTTACTAGGAGAGGAAGAGAGATTGGTAAGTGGATCCATTGACCTTCGAATAGGTATTCAAGAAAAATATTCATAGGCTATGTGCCTTCTCCCTGTTGGCAAACTATCACTATGGCCACATAAAGTAGGTCCTTTTATTAGGTTGAGAATGCAACTTGATATGATATGGTTACAAATTATGTAAATGACAAGTGATAATGATTTTATCAAGTGAAGTGTACAGGCTAACAAAGTAGTATTTTGGTAAGGTGTAATATTTGGTGGAATGGTCCCCTACTCGGACTATGTGTAACGAGTATATAAACATCAAAACATAAACATGTGCTTGAATTAAGTGATGTTATGGTTATTTGACGATAGTGTAATTTCACGGTTCAAGTTGAAGAAAAAAGGAAAAAGAGTAAATTCGCGGTTCACCGAGTTACGGTAAGTGGGGTTGGAAAAAGAGGCATTGAAGGCATTAGCGTTTCACAGGTGTCCACCCTGTAGAAGTTGGTTACCCAGTCAGAGATATTCTTGTCTTCATTTCCACTGTTCCTTTGCCCCTCTCTGTATACCCATTTACATAAACCAAATTCCCTAGTCGCTTGAGCCATACTTCAAACCCAACCCAACCCAACCAAATACCAAAAAACCAGAGATCTAATCTACCATAACAAAAACAATTAACCTTTGTCTGGTTCCCATAGAGACAAATTAAGAATGAGGGAACCAACGATGGTGGTTGGCGCAGACAGCAATGCTGCTGGTGCTGCTGTTGGCGGTGCTGATGGATCACCTCTCCCTCCACCGACGTCTTCACCGCCGCAATCATTAGTCGAGAGGCTCAAGGACTACGGCCAGGAACACGTTTTCGCCCTTTGGGACGAGCTTTCTCCTGATGAACGCCTCCACCTCGTCAAGGATATCCAGGTCATTTCTTTCTAGATCTTTTATCATCATCACAATTCGATATTTGCTTTCAAACATTCTAAAACATCCTTTTTTTTCATTTTTGGTCTCTTGAAAAGATACTACTTTTGTTCCTTCCTTTCAAGTTTTAACTATTATGCCTTTCTTCCACTCCAAGCATTCAATTTCGCTTCTAAATCCTGTAACTTTTGGTTATAGTTCTTCAATTCCAAGCAAATTCAGCTTCGTGAGTCAATTTTAGTTCTTAATTAATAATTCAACTTCGGTTTCCATACTTCAGAGTTTGGATCTTTCGAGAATAGATCGGATCATTCGCTGCTCTCTTCGATCTCAAGGTGCGCCTATATGTAATATAAATTCTTCGATTGCTCTCGTTTTTAGTACACTCTGTTTGGGTTATTTTTTTAATATGATTCTGTTTCTTGGTGGGGCTTTTAGGACTGCCGGTGGCAGCAATAGAGCCAGTTCCCGAGAGTTGCGTGTCCTCTGTAGAGGAGAGAACGATGGAGGAAAGGGAAAGGTGGTGGAAGATGGGATTGAAGGCTATATCGGAAGGCAAATTGGCTGTTTTGCTTCTATCCGGTGGCCAGGTATCATCATCTATCTCCATTTTTTTTTATTAATCTTTTTATAATCTAGATTCAGAGATTTATTACATACAATAGTTAATGATGAGTCTTCATTTTGCTTCTTCTTGATCTAATATATTTTATGCCTCACCTAGAAAGATTTAATGATGCTGTTATCACCAGTTCTTGGCCGAGGAGTTATCTCTTTCCATAATTTTGGAATGATGTTACTTTTGAATGGTTCCCTCATTACTTATTAGACATTCTTTTTTTCTGATAACCAATATGCACATTTATTAATGTAAAAAGCTGGGCCCATAAACTCTTAAAGTGGATAATTGCTGTTTACTAAAGGTTGGTTTGATGTTGCTTTATTGGATGTCCAGTAATGATAATTAGTGATAAAGTTAGGTTAACTTAGAAAGTGGATGCTTCAATATTTTCCTGCAAATAATAATTGTTTAGTTAAAAAGATGCTTTACTAAATTCTATACTCTTTCATTGCTGAAAAAGGGATCTAAATCTGCTTTATAAATTACCCAAATTTTCCAAATAAATAAATAAGATACCCTGTCAAGTAACCCTGTATTATTTCCCTTGTTTTTGATCTTGTGTTTTATCTCCTTGTGATTGAAATGTGCTGCAGGGGACTCGGCTTGGAAGTTCAGATCCCAAGGGATGTTTCAGTGAGTAATTTTTACTCATTGCTGACATGGTTTTGAAAATCTTATGCTGCCTTCAAGTTTCTTTTGATGATGCTTTTCACTAATTTTTGGTGTTGATCAGGACATGTTCAGGGAATGTCCTGTATGGAACTTAAGCAGTTAACCGTGTTTAATGCTTTCCTATCTCACTTTTCTATGTGGCCAAACCCTCTGGATCTGAAATCGTTGTTTAATTCTGAGACATTCCACAAAGTTATATAAAATAGAGGATGATAGGGTTCTTGAAAAGATTTAAGTCTAATGGTTAACACTATAATGTCCTGGCAATGTATGGAATAATCAGAAATATTTTGAAGGAAGTATTTTTCATAATTACAAAGCAATTGAGGAAGAAATAAACAAATTTTCTTGTTAGTTCAAGAAGCTATGAATCTGTTAGATAATTAATGATTATTCGAATAGCTTTAGTTGTTTCATGGTTATTGCTTAAATTTTATTTTTACATATATATAAGTGTTTTTTTTTTTTTTTTTGTATTTTGATTTTAGACATTGGACTTCCTTCTGGGAAGTCACTTTTTCAACTGCAAGCTGAGCGGATTTTGTGTGTTCAAAGATTAGCCGCACAAGCTAAAAATGAGGGTAAACATATTCTCCATCTTCTCTGCATGATTCCGTTTTGCTTGTATGCTATCCTGTTAATTTGATATTTATGAGTTGCAGGCTCAGTGACTATACACTGGTATGTAATGACTAGCCCATTTACTGATGATGCAACACGTAAATTCTTTGAGAGTCATAAATACTTTGGTCTTGAAGCTGATCAAGTAAGATGGTTTCAGATTCTCTGATTTCGTTATGGTCTATCTTTAGTTAATTTTGCTGACTTCAGTCTGGTTGTATTTCAGGTTACCTTTTTCCAGCAAGGCACCCAACCTTGCATTTCAAAGGATGGTAGATATGTCATGGAGACTCCATTCAAGGTGTGGTTTCTTTCCTGAATAAGCCTTGAATTTAGAGTGACATTTCCTTCGGTTGAATAAAATAATGTTCAAGTTGTAATTAACAAGCTCCTCTGTACATATAGTTATATTTGTCCTTAAACAGTTCTTAAACAGTTCTACTTGCTATATGGTGATTTGCATCAGATGTTAATGACTACTATCATAACATCACAACTTCAATTTTGGGTTGAGAATCTTGCAAATGAATGCTGATTGTTGAAAGGCCAAGTAAAATTACCTGTCTGTAAGTTTTAGGAGGAAAAGAGTTACGTCTATTCTGTTGTGTCATGTGTGATTTAACAGCAGTATTCCGGCTACACTATTCTCCTAGAAGTATCCCTTTAGTATTAATACTTAATGGTTTTTCTTTTGGCTGATTTGATATTATTTTATTTCACAATTTGCTTCTTGCTCCAAGTAGAAAACTTTTTCAACTTTGGTGGTTATATGAGTTACTTTTTTTAAGCCAGGTAGCAAAGTCTCCAGATGGGAATGGAGGAGTATATACAGGTATTTTAGAACTAGAGCGGAAATACGTTGTGTTTGCTGTTCAACTAACCCGTGAAGTTACCTGATTTCTTCCATTGTATGAATATTTAATTGGATTCCAAATTTCTTTTTCAGCTCTGAAATCTTCAAGATTGTTAGAGGATATGGCTGCGAGAGGGATTAAATACGTGGATTGCTATGGTGTTGATAATGCATTGGTGAGTCTTTTTGTCTTTATTTTTTGGTTAAAATTTCCATGATGTTCCTTTTTTAGAGAGCCAGTGAGTCTTGACTGCAGGTTCGTGTAGCTGATCCAACTTTCTTGGGATATTTCATTGATAAAGGTGTAGCTGCTGCTGCTAAAGTTGTGAAAAAGGTAGTTAGTGTTCTCAGTTTTCAAGTATATCTGATTTCTGGTTGAATATGCTTTCTTGCTAGTTAATCATGAGCATGCTATTGATGTTGAAAATCCCATTTATCTCTCTGCTTTGTTTTTTTTTTTTTTTAACATATTTTGGAATGGTATGTCTTCCATTTGTTTATTCTTTTGTAGCATGTGTTACATTTACCCTGCTGCTATATTTCAGTCACTCCTCATGTCATGCAAGGTGCTAACAAGCTAATTCTTCCTTGAATTTTACTGCACCTCGTTTATCTGTACTTGAAGAATGCCTATTACATGATGGCATGTTAATGCTTGATATTTTTTTGTGTCAACTTGTGGACCTTGATAATATTATAGACTTTAAGCTTTTCAAGTTTTTTATAATATCTTAATCTCTTCTATAATTTGGTTACAGGCCTATCCCCAGGAAAAGGTTGGTGTTTTTGTAAGGCGTGGTAAAGGCGGGCCACTTACTGTGGTTGAATACAGTGAATTAGATTCATCACTGGCTTCTGCAGTTAACCAGCAAACTGGACGCCTTCGTTTTTGCTGGAGTAATGTATGGTTTTTTTCATCTATTCTGATTAAATATTGCTTGCTTCTTACAAAATATAGTGCTTTCTGGACTCAATATGCTGCGTCTTCAGGCTTCTTGGAGGCTTTTATATGTGAAAATGTATCAATGTTAGGTTGTAGGCTTAGGTGAGAGTTGAAGTTGGTACGTATAAGAGTGCGTAACATTGTTGAAACTATTTCAAGAAACAAAGAATTTTGAAGGTTATGGAAACTGTTTGCTTTTTGTAAATTCATGTAACTTGGCTGTGCATATCCTGGGTCATAGACTTGAATGATTTTGTTTACAGTTTAGATGTAGATTTTATAAAAAATTGACAATGATTGCTAACCTGGTAAATGCTCGAGAATATTCAAATTCTAAAATCAATTATGTTTTTTTTTTATGGCATTTTATTATTTTGGATTTGTCATGTTATCAAATAAGTGTGACACTTTAGTACCTAGAATATGTTTGCAGTAACCAGTGAAGATAAATACATGCACTTATATATCTTATGCCAATGCTTTATGCTTTTCAGGTGTGCTTACACATGTTTACTTTGGATTTCCTAAGCCAAGTGGCAGATGGCCTTGAGAAAGACGGCATGTTAGTGATGCTATTCCTTCCCTTTGAGATGCATCTTTTGATCTGTTATGCCTTGTACTTGATCAATGTTATGTCAATTAGTGCTGTTACCGACGTTATCATAATCTATTTCTCAGATGCAAAATCCATGTATTGCATGATTGATGCATTCTCCCCCTCCCCCTCTCTCAGGTGCCTGCACATGCACACACTCACTTTGAACTGGAAACAAACATGACCAATGAGGGTTGTCTGTTTCTTCCGCAGTTTCTTTTCAAGCTGACAATTCTTTTGATCCTAGAGATTTTCCTCGACATCCTTGAGAAATGGATGCATAAAGTAGTACAATTTAACTGAGCTATCTTTCTTCCTTCAAGAGTATAGTATCTGAAATAAATCTTATATTTCTTCGTACCTCTATAAATTGGATGGGCCATCGCTTGTTCATAACTTCCTACTAAACCGTTTTAAAGGATGTTAATATTATTTATACATATCTTGGCTGCAGTTACCATCTGGCGGAGAAAAAGGTTCCTTCTATCCATGGGTATACAATGGGTTTGAAACTAGAGCAGTTCGTCTTTGATGCATTTCCATATGCTCCTTCAACTGCTTTGTTTGAGGTGATCACTTCTCCCTTCTATTTTTTGCTCCAACTGATTACTATTTGTTCCTCTCCCCCCCCCCTTCTGATTCTCTTTTTTTCTCTGTATATTGGACATGTAACAAGGGATTAATTCTCTCATGTAATTCCTTGTGTTATAAAATATGCAGGTATTACGAGAGGAAGAGTTTGCACCAGTGAAAAATGCTAACGGTTCAAATTATGACACTCCAGACAGTGCAAGGTTGCTTGTTCTGCGGCTACACACACGATGGGTAGTAGCTGCTGGTGGCTTCTTAACACATTCAGTGCCATTATATGCAACTGGTAATTTTCATGATCGAATAGCGTTAATATTGTTTGTTGTTTTTGGGATCCTGGTCTATCATATGCTTTGACGTCTTATATGAACCCAGGTGTGGAGGTATCACCGCTTTGTTCGTACACTGGAGAAAACTTGGAGTCCATATGCCGTGGAAGAACATTTCATGCACCCTGTGAAATTGCATTTTAGTTCAACTTTGTGACGTAGCCACACATTCTTTTTGATTTGTGCAGTGTGTTTGGGTTGATGATGTAAGATCCATTGTACGGCATGGATGTAATTCGATGGAGTGGATGGAGAGTGGGTGAAAAATGCAAAATGTTGGATTTAAGGATTTTTGCAATAATGTTCACCCTTGTGACTGTTATATTGTTGTATTCATATATCATTGTCGAGTCATATGGAATTTGATGTTTATGGTGCATTAATTCATTCGTGAGTGGGATTGCCGTACTTATATTATTTAAGCTTGAATTAGTTATTAAGAAAATGACATTTTCCATGAGCATGATGCTGCTTGTATGAGCAATTATTAACTAATTTCAGCAACTTAGAAAGAAAAAAAAAGTGAATGAAAAAACCAATAACTTCTTTTCAAGGGTGGGAATTCTCAAAGATCAAATCCGGAACTAAAGACCACAAGCTAAGCTATTGAATTCAAATAACAAAAAAGAAAATGACAGTGGGCATTCAAGAATAGGGTGATACACCGAGAAGGGGCTCCATCCCAGCCAATTGATGGTGCAGGAACCTATAGACTGCCTCAGTTGTTGTAGAAGCTACCCGAACAACAACACCCATTCCCTGCAAAACATTTATTCACAAGATTTAACATTTTGAGTGATAAACATCTCATGGAACTACACCAACACCAACATCAACATCAAAACCAAACCGATCTTTATCTGCTTATATCGCAACACTATTCCTACCATCAAATTTGTTTATGCACAATTACGATCGTTTGAAGCCACAGGTTAAACAATCTAACATATATTAAGACGAGATTGAAGAAATCTTTTTTCAACCACTTGAATATGAAGATGCAGTCAGAACAGACCAGTGACCGGGGAAAGATGACCAGTATTAATATTTGATAGATAGAAAGAAAGATGAGGGAAATGAAGATCAGAGATTATAAACCAAGCAAACATGAATTCAATACAATAACAGAGCTGATTTTGTATCAGTTACATCTGATGAAAATACCTTAGGACCAAAGGCACTGCAGGAAGCAATAAAAGCTGGCCTGACCAAACAATTATCTGAATTTGTTTTAGCACAGCACCCCAACCTAGTGGAAGGAATCTGTAATTGCTGAGACATTAACCTCTTCACATTTTCTTGAACTTGGTCTTGAACATGCTTCAACTTTGGGCTACAAATAAGTTCCTTATTCAGCATAAATGAATTCAATACATGTACAATAGTAAAATAATGGAAAACTTAAGTATTTACCCATAGATTAAGACCATTGCGATGACTTGGTACTCGTGCATGCGTTCTGCTATATCCACCGGGCTAGATTGTTCTAGCAAGACCTATGATTTCATAAAAGAACAATGCGAAAAGGAGGAAGCAAATAAAAGAAAAAAGGAGAGATTAACACATTACAAGAACATCAGAGGCCACCATTTCTTTAATGCATCATGATCATAAACAGATTAGCATTATTTACAACTAGGGGTAATAATGAGAGTATTACAGTGTCAAGAAAGACAGGTTGATTGCCTTCGGCAAATATGCAGTTGCTGCTCCGATAAAGTTCAAAATCCCATTTCTCCCCACTCTCATGACGACCGCTTGTAAACCAATCTACAATGACCAAACTTGAGTCGGACACCACTCTGAAGACCTGTTTCTGAGAATATCTTGCAGTGGAAAAACATGTTACTGGATCCGGAATGACTACGAATAGAGCACCACTACCAATTCTTGCCTACTGCATAGCAAAGCAAAACTTAGCCATTTCCATCGCAACCATTCATCTAAGCACAGTCAAAATGTAGAACCTTTTTTTTATAAAAGGTCTCACCCAAGATAAGATGTTAGCGTAAATTAGTGGTTATGCATCAGTCTGCATTAGCATGTGGGTCATAACTAAGGAACGATAGTTACCTCCAAGACTTGTTCAGAACACTTGGATCCCAAAGATTTGTAGACCTAATACCACAACACAAGTGGAACCATGTTAAGAAACCAATGCGGTAAAAACCCAATTTGTAGTGCAACAATATGTGATCTCATCAGATAAAGATCAGACCTTTGTAGAGGATTGGGTAGTAAGAACAGCAGTGCAGCCATCTCCAATTGTAAATTCAACTGAAATAGAATCCCCCTGACAAAGACAACGATTCACAAATTCACAACCCCCCGAAAACACAAAGAAATGATAGAAAGACTGATGTCTGAGTTACGAGAGAATACGGAGACAATGCCACCGCCATAGGTGAGGCTGTAAATCCAGACAGCATCGGTAATGGAAGAACCCACCTGGGGAATCAATCAATCATTTCAGTTGAAGAGGAATAAACAAAAAGACTTGTTAGTTACCAGTTGTAATGTAAGAAGAGAGAAAACCTTTCTTGGGGTAATGAATTTAAGTGGATACTTTGAGAAGCTTCTTATCACTGTTGACTTTCCTCTCACCTTCTCCACTACAACCTTTCCCTTCTCCATTTCCATTTTCTACTCCCATATTTCCCAACCCCGTAACAAAGGAACACTCTATTACAAATACTCATTGGGCTTTGTTAGAGGGCAGGCTGCTTTGTGTTTTTAAGCAGCCGGCTGTTAACCCAAGTTCTATGGAGGGCTTTAAAGTTAAAAGCCCAAACTCAAAACAGCTCTGTCAAGTGCTCGGTACAAAAGATCTTTGCTTTAGGGTCTGTTTGATTGGCAGTAAAATGTTTTCCGTAAAATGATTTCTGGAAAGTGTTTTACTTTTTTGTAAAATGATTTACTGGAAAATATTTTCTGGTGTTTGATTGAATCTGTGTAAAATATTTTCTGCTGTTTGACAGGTTTCCTGAAAATATTTTCCGGAAAAGTTTTTTACATATATTAATATATATTAATAAATTTTTATATTTTAAATTATTTTTACATATATTGCAATGACTTATTTATAATAATACTCAATTATTAAGCTACAATATTGATCGTTATAAATTGAAAACAACTAATATCAAATAAATTATTTGTAATTGTGTTAAAAAAATAAAAAAACAAGGATTGAATAATTATAAATTAGCTTCGAAACCACAATGAATACTAGAAATTAATAATATTATCCAAATACATGATTAGTAGTATATCACCTATACTGAATAGATATGTGCAATATACTGAGTACCAATACATTAAGAATTAATATCAATTGAAAGCAGTTGAACAAATTTATATATATCAACTGAAAGCAAATTATTAGAATACGAAATGGCAATATTCACATATTCTAAAGCTTCTATCAAGCTTTGGATGTGAGCTAATGGTTTCTTCAGCTGGAAAAACCCCAATCCTCCTGAGCTGAAGTTCCAAGATTTTCCTAGCTATCATGTTCTGCAGACATATATTAGCATGGTTATGGAAGTAAAGAACAGACACAGTGTGGTAAACAAGAATAACATGTAATTACATGCATGTGTACATACACCTCTCCTTGAGTATGTATCTGTCTCAGAGAGAAAGATCTATATTGCAACTTAAACAACAAAAGAAACATAGATACGAAAAGATAATCCTCATACATCAAATTCTAAACTTAAAAGAGTCATTGATTTACAATAAACAATTTTAGATGTCAGAAACATCCATCTAGTATATATAATAATAGGTGAAATTCATTCTAGCACTTAAAATACTTCTTATGACATATCTTGTATTACTTATAGGCGTAAAAACCATAGCACTCCCTGAATGAAGGTAACTCTTGATGTTAAAACAGGGGAGTTGAAATTACCATAGCAGGTAAGCATTAAGCATAAATTTGCTGCTACCCGAAAAGAAAATGTCTGCTGCATGTTTACCACTATAGACAAAGAAAAAATGTGAAATATATCTCCACTATAGACAAAATGTCTGCTTCATGTTCTAAAAGCAATTATCATCATCTACAGACCTGTTTTTCCATACAACAATGTATATCAATATACAGTTTGCAGGAATTAGTACAATATATGTACAATATATGTACAATATATGAGAAAAAAATGACCGTTTAAAACGATACTCATTGGGCTTTGTTAGAGGGCAGGCTGCTTTGTGTTTTTTAGCAGCCGGCTGTTAACCCAAGTTCTATGGAGGGCTTTAAAGTTAAAAGCCCAAACTCAAAAAAGCTCTGTCAAGTGCTCGGTACAAAAGATCTTTGCTTTAGATTCTACGTCTACATAAGGTACTCATCTTCAGATGGTTTTGACTAATATTATCACTCTTGACAAGTGGGTGCGGGTTCAATTTGGAAATTGTGTTGTGGAAAACCGAATTAAAGTACACCTATAGTGATTTCTCTTCGACTGAAAGAATCATTTGATTTGATGAACGGAAGTAGGACCAAGAATATGCAGTTGGCCGTGTTGGTTTTTTCTCACGCCAGGGATCCATTGAGGACAATCTATATTAGATCTCTTATTTCTATTATTTTGGCAAGCTCAGAAGAGCAATAAATGTACACTGCAAAACTGCAGGGTTCATCTTCTAAAATTTAAATACAAACACAAACGTTTCTTATTTGTGAAGATTACAGCCATACAAATTGCACGACATTGCGGCAGCATTTGCTTGCATCCTCCCGCAACTACTCTTCCTCTTAGAGCACAAGTTGAACCCATGGGGGCAAAAATGAAATTGCATCAATGCCTAAAGTGTCTCACTTTTGTGAAAAGCAATGAAACTCCGTACTTGTTACAACAGTCCACAGCATCCCCATCTCTAATGCTCCCACCAGGCTCTGCAATCACTCCAATACCACTTTCACAAGCTTCTTCCACTGCATCTTTCCAAGCTATTAATAGAAAAACACATCTTTGTTAGCTAACAGGTCATATGGACAAAAGAATCATTACTACATTGAATGCCTGCATACAGGTCCATTACTTGAGACGTTTTCAGTATTTATTTGCATGTCTGTGTGCCTATGAAATTGGATCTTAAAAACAATAAGGAGCACAAAAATTTTCAAGGTAGTAACTACCAAATGGAAAGAATGCATCACTAGCCAAAGCAGCTCCCTTGACCTCATCTCCTGCTTTCCTCAAAGCTATTCTCAAGCTCTCCAGACGGTTTGGCTGCCCGCTTCCCATACCCAACATACGGTTGTCCTGATGAGTAAATGTCAAAGGGTCATCAAATCTCATCATACTAAGCTTTTCTTTTCATGGCTGTTTTATCCAAACATTTTTTTTGGAAGACGAAGTGTACATATTTATCATAAGGATCTCCAGGCCAACAAGATTACTAAGGACCATTTTAATCAGTACTGAATTTCCTAACAAAATTAAAGTTCAAACCTTTGCTATTACAATAGCATTGCTTTTGACATGCTTGACACACAGCCATGCAAATTCTGCATCACGAAGCTCATTATCTTGTGGCTTCTTCTCAGATACCACATTGAACTGGATATCTTGGGGGGTCAAGTCATCTGAATCCTGGGCTAACCACCCACCACCAACCTGTCGTAAGGAGAGCTTCCCTTTCTCATTCTTCTTTGCTTCAAGGATCCTCAATGTTTTTGATTTTCCACAGAGGATCTCAAGTCCCTTCTCTGTATACTTGGGAGCCACAACAATCTCATAAAACATCCGAGTTTCACCATCCGTTGGGCTTCTGAACTCTCGGATTTCCTTAGCAAGAGCCTAAAAGCCAAAAGTGAGCAACCCAAACCTCTAAAAGGATACTCTTATTCTGATGTTGAAGGTCACATACAGATAAGATGATATTCAATGTGCGATACAAAGCCAACACAGTTGCATATAAGGATAGCAAGAAGCTAATTAACTTACATCATCTACTTCTATGTTGAAGGCTACAATTCCTCCAAATGCACTCACTGGATCGGCTTTCACAGCAAGCCTGTAAGCCTCAAGGATGTCATCACCAGAAGCTACGCCACATGGATTTGTGTGCTTTACAATAACACATGTAGGGTTCCTAAACTCGGAGACACAATTCCAAGCAGCATCGGCATCTAAATAGTTATTATATGACATTTCCTGCACCAAGATATATAACTAAGGATATGCCATGGAATAACATGGCTGAAAACTAAATTAGACAAGAAATAGAATCATAGTTTTCCAATAGTTTTCCAATTTGTTAAGGATTTTATCTCCTCAACTACCATAGTAAAAAGGAACAGCAACAAAAACTAGACACTCTTCGAAATTGGTAACAGTAAAAATTCTATCTCCATTTGCATGATAGAAATTAATTGGAAAAGAAGGATGAAGTGACTGACAAAGCCTCATATCCCATAACGATGAACTAAATTAATCACCTTTCCATGGTGTTGAATAGCAGTAGCAATACCACCAGCATTGACCTCAGACAGACTCTTGTCAACATAAAATGCAGCCTTCTGATGAGGATTTTCACCATAACGAAGTGAACTTTTGAGGGATAATGGCACTGTCAACTTGGGAGGGAATTTATCTTCCAATAGATAGAAGAATTTTGTCAATCTAAATTTGTAACAATTATAGGTAGCACTTGATAATCATATTTAAAGAGTTAGTTCATTGATTTGTTAAAAGAAGAAAAGAAAAGAACTTTCCTTTTATGTAATAGTATATTTTGTTAGGCAAGGCCTCAGCTTATGGGATGGGAGGTATCTTTCTTTTCTTCCAAACATCATCAAATGACTAGAGACCATTTCAACTACAATGATCAGATTTAGCTAACACATAAGAGCATACCTCCCCCAGTCTGTTTCCAGAGCCACTCTGAAACTGCAGAATCATAAGAAGCAACATGCTCAAAAGCTTTCCAAGCAAGATTTCTCCGGAACTGTTGATCATCCTGACTGCCTTTAAGGAATTCAAGGAGTGCAGGATAGTCTTGTGAGTCAACAACAACCAAGACATCCTTGTGATTCTGTTTAAACAAATGTGTCATTTTGCAATAGAAAATGATTAAAACAAAGAATGGCCCATTCAACTTGATGTTTATGTTAAGGAATGATTAATTCCTCCACCTCTAGCACTGCACTTATGGATCAGATGAGCAGGAAGTTAATACTGACTCTAAGACTATAACCAAACCTAATTTTGTAGCCCCCAAAATCAACAAGTTGAAATGCCCTTCATTACCAATGTGGTTCAATTACCTATTTGGCTTTTTTTTGTAAACATGCTCACACATAAGACTATCTATTGAAACATGAAGCTACACAAAGATGATTCCAGATAATACACAACCTATGCCAGTTAATACACCAGTCAAACAGGATTTCACCACTTAACTCATTAACAAGTACCTTTGCAGCAGCTCTAATCATTGCAGGGCCACCAATGTCAATATTCTCGATGCCATCATCAAAGGCAATTCCTCCCGTAGAAGTAACTTTATCATAAAAGGGGTACAAGTTCACAACCACCACATCAAATGTACCTGAACAGAAACAATTTTAGCTAAAAGACAAAAAAGAAATGGAAAGTCTGATAAAATACTTGGAAAAAAAGGCCCTACGGCATAAAGAAGTAAGAACTCACCAATACCATGCTCATTCAGAGCTTCCATATGATGCTTTTGGTCTCTTCTAGCAAGAATACCACCATGTATGTTGGGATGTAGTGTTTTCACACGACCATCAAGCTATAAAAGACACTTCAGTCAATCTCCAAACTCAAAGAACTTTAAAGCTGAAATTAACATTTAAGAGAAGATATAATAGTGTTAGCATCATATGCTTACTAAAGCATGGTGACCAATCATTGATAGAGAAGATAATAAGAAGGCTTTGACTTCAATGTCAAGTCTTATGCATCTCATTTTCCTATTAAAAATTATACGTGGTCAAGCTCAAGTTGCAAAAAAGCTTCATAAATTATCAGTAGGGATGTCATTATCACTCTAGCTGATTGGTTTTATCCCCTTAAACAGTCCTAAATGCCTTAAAAAGGCCACGGTATATTAATTAAAAAGAAAAGATTTAAGCAGGATAGGACAGAACAGAATAAGAAGGTTACCATTTCGGGGAAACAAGTAAGCTGCTCCACTTTGGTCACGGAGACACCAGCATTTTCCAAGGCAGATGCAGTTCCTCCAGTTGAAACAATTGTGTACCTATAGTTACCAAAGAAGCAAGTTCAAACCAAATAGGCTTCCAAGACCCTACCAACTCCAAAGGAAAAAAAATTCACAGGATTGAATACATATATGATACCATATTTATGTCAGTTTGTTCACTTATTATTCCTCATTTCCTTACTCTTCAATACTCGATGATCAAAGTTATTTTATTTTATTTTTGTTTCTAAAGAAAAACAAAGAATAAACAACAAAGGTCCAGAGTAAAAGACGGAAAAAGAATTATGAAAATATCCAAAGAAAAAAGGGTGTCATTTACTTACCCCAATTCTTGAAGGCCATTGCCAAGCAAGGTCAGTTCCTTCTTGTCTGACAAAGATATTAGTGCTTGCTTATTGCCTGACAGAGAACAGAAAAGCCATCAAAGGAATCTTTTTGGTTTGTTTTTCCAGGAAAAAAGAGAAAGGGGTGAAAATGGTCAACAAAATGGGAGAGTAGGGAGAAAACAGGGAGGAAAGAAGAATACCAGGAGCAGAGGATTGAGGGTGGTAATTAGAAGCATGGAGGGTTTGAGAGTGAGACATGGCCTTGGTGGAAACATTCGAGAAGAAGCGTAGCGAGAGGAAATGAAAGCGAGCGCAGAGAATAGGGTGATGAGAAGAAGAGAGAGAGTCGAAAGTAGTAGTTTGAAAGGCGCGGCGTATGCTGTTGGCGGTCTGGGCAGTTGTAGGTATGGTGGGGGCAGAAGACGCAGCTGTCCCCAACATATCTTTGTTCCTTTGTCTCTCTGCTTAGGACTTGATACTGATAGTGCCTGAGAAACTGCTAATATTTTTAACTCTCTGTATGATATCTCGCCTGTATTTCACAACTTGTTACTTTACCACTTGCACGGTTAGGGTAAAATATATTACCGAAAACTCTTTCGGTTTAAATAATTTATTTATATATTTATTAATGTATTTTTGTTTTATTCACTCAAATTTAATTTTTTTATTTTATTAAAAATAAATAAATTATAAAAATAATCACTCAACTACTAGTGTCACGGGCTAAATCTTTCATCTTGAAATCCGTGCAGCCTTAGGCGATCCGTTCGTCCAAACTCGCTTAAGTCAGCCTTTATTCAAGTGATGATTCCTTAAGAACTCCTCCAAGGCACCAAGTTAAAGAGCGGAAGCGATTTATGCCAAAAGAAGCTACAAAGAACAACAGAAAGAGCGCACACAAAGTGTTTGAGTAAATGCTCCCAATATTCTCTTATTTACAAAGAATAATGAAACAATGAATGGAATGAGTACAAATGAGGGGAGGCTCTATATTTATAGTTGAGCTCTCCAAAACCGACGGTTAAGATACATTTACATCGACCGACGAGATTAATCATATCTCTTTATTTTATGGATTTACAAGATATGTCATATCAAATCTAATCTAATCTTTACAAGATATGATTCCCTCAATCTTCTAAAATTAGTTACCAAATTAGCCTAAGTTGTCATATCTTTATTATTGGGTCAACCAGGCTTCAATCTAACATGCTTCTCCAACAGTTCTTTGAATTGGACCAGTTCTCGTGGGCTAAATGATCCCCATCTAAACAATAGACCACCATTGGATGCATTTGGTGCGATGGTCACGGGCTTTGAACTGCGGCCCGTGACACTAGCGTGTTCTTGTCTTAGTCACTCAAGTTTTTTTTAGTTACTAATGTTATTGAAATTTAATATTTTGGTCGCGCCTTTATTAGATCACTAATGATGACCTTTTTTTTATTGGCATAATAATAAATTTAACCCTCCAATGTTTATAGATTCTATTGATTTAGTCTTAAATTTAAAAAAACTCAACAAATTTAGCCCTCAACTTTATACATTGTCAATTTTGTCTTGATTCATAAAAATTAAAAATAAAAACTTTAAAAAATAAAAAATAATTAGAGGTTCATTTTTTGATAAAAATGCATAAGATTTTATAAAAATGCATATAAAATTATAAATAAATATCTATTTTTCTTATTTTCTAACATACAATTTATTTATTAAAATAATAATTTTATAAATAAACAATAATCTTATATAAAACAATTTAAGCGAGATTCAAATCTCTTAGCAACTCTTGGGACTAGAACTCCTCTTATTCCACACTTTATTCTTTTCTCTTTCCTCACTCTCTAAGCGATTTATCTCTTTCGCTATCTTGGTTTCATTCGACTAAAATCATTCAATCATAGGCCCTCGAACCACATATATAGATTGGGCCCTAACGACCCTTTGTAAATCTCTTAGAACTCTTAGAACACAACATCAGCCCCAGTTTGCAAATTACCGCCATCAGAAATAAACGTCTTCACAATCTCGCTAATTTCCAGATTGGGCATATTGCCCCTAGAAAAGGACTTGGCGCGAGCCACTAGGCTACGCTCACCACGCCCTCGCACACTATGACCACGTACACCACGAGCACTCATAATATCTATCTACCATTCTGAAATCTAATATTTGGCTTAGGTTTTAAAAATCCTAAATCTAAAGTTTTATCAAAAGTACTTATCAGAATTCAGAAATGTTTATTGTACTATAGTCTCTAAAGGCAAACAATTGTACTAAAGTAGCAAATGTAAAAGTATCTAAAGTATAGCTAAAGTTCAAAGTTTCTTACTTAGATCGACATCAGAGTCTTGGTTTCACTTTTCAGAAATCAAAAGATCAAATTTACTAAAATTTCTAAATAATGCAGAAAAATTTTGAAAACATTTTGAACCCAAAATGCACAATCCGAGTTTTGCAACCTGACTTTGATACCACCAAATGTAACATCTCAAACTCAGTTTAGACATTATGGCTGAATCTGGGGAAGTTACATTAACTCGTTTGAAAAACTAATTTAAAATCTGGCTTAGAAATCATGTGATTTGAAAATATTATTTACCACAAAGCACTTACAAGTCCATTATGAAATCATACGTAAAATTTATTTATTTTACATAAAAAACGCTTAATTTGATACTTAGAATTACAACGGAAGTTCTAGAGTAACAAATTCGAAAATCATGAATTAGATTTGAGAAAACGTATATTCACTGATTGAGCATATTTTGAAACTTCCATTGTTATCTTACGTAAAATCTATTTCAAATTTGCAACGAAAAATCCATATTTTATTTAATTTTAAAAACTATGCATTCCTTTAACTTAACAAGAAACATCCTGAAATCTTAAGCTAAATGATGAAACCCAAAACTAAAACCAAAATAAAATTCGAAACAACTTAAAGTGAAAAATGTTCGAAACGAGCTCTGGAAAACTTCGCCAAATCCTAAGTCTGAGGATCACCTGAAATGTATTAAAATAAATGAGTGAGCTAGAAGCCTAGTGTGTGACTTAGCCTACATACAGAATTTTAACTTATAACATGCACGAATGCAATAAAATTTTGCTTATAATGTACACATATGCAAATATCATACCAAAGTGTCATATTTCTAGAAACATATATCAGATCAGAACAAATCCTACCCCCCATCCGCTACACACCAACTTCGTCCATCCAATCACATCAAATAGGACTACAAGAGTCCATCCATCCAATCACACCGGGTCATGGTGGTATGTCACTCATAAAGGTGTAGCTAAACTGCAGACAGATATTTGCGGTTTAATCGTTAGAATTGCAGTAATACTGCCAGAATACACTTCCTCCATCATATCAAAACTCACACTAATGCACATGCATAAACATAATAATATATGTACATATCATATGAATGGTATGACATGCATATCTAAACATATTTTTACAAATCATAACATATCATATTGCTTATACAAAATTAATCCTACTTAACATGTTTATACTAACAGTTATTCTACATACAAATGTCATGTATTTGTTTCCTTTTACACGTAATTATGCTTTCAAAGTTATCAGAACATAGATTGTACATACATTTTTCACTTATTGTAACACTCCAAACTCAGCCTAGACGTTACGGTCGAATCTGAAGATGTCTCAAAAAAGGATTTTGAAATCAATGTTCTTCGATAGATCAACCAAGTTTTACAATCCATATTCATTTATACAACTATTATTGAAAATGTTATTTAATTAATTCATTTGTCAAAACATAATTTACAGCGAAAGTCTTAGAAATCGTTATATTTTGGAAATCTAGCTTGTATTTTCAAAAAAACCTTTGTTTGCGTAAAATCGTCATTTTCATAAATCATTTTGTCAAACCATGCAAGACAGCAAGCAAACAAAACCAAAACCAACAGTTAAAACCATATAGGTCAGAGAGTCCCAAAAAAATTACAAACTCTCAAATAAATCTAGAATTTTAAATAAAAACCATTAATTACTAAGTATAAACAGTTCACAAACTTGTGGTCACCGTGAGACTCTGTGGTACCGATCTGCCTAAGTTTGTGGATTACCTAAATAGAATAGACGAACATATGTGAGTTTTCGTAAACTCAGTATGTAACCCAACAGAAGTAAACATGTAATATACACAGAAATCTCATATACAGATAGATACAAATTTGGACTTAGGTCCATGACAAATGCAGATAATAGAATCAGATAAGCAGAGTCCTACCCCCATCCTTTACACACCATCTCCGACCATCCCATGTGGGGTTAAAAACACCCACCCATCCCTACACACCATATAGTGTCGATGCGACACACGTCAGATAATTTGCAGACAAGCTGTCAGAAAATAGGCGAAGAGTCGCCATACAAATCACTTCCTCCACATATATAATTCCCACCCCAAACATCAATACACATATACTGATACAGTAATATCATGCATAACATGCTCATATAAAGATAACAGTACAGTTAGATAAACATATCGATGTCCTATTCAAAGCAGTTTATCAGAATATCAGATCATATAACTTAGGGTTTGCTTAGCCCTTACTGACCCTACGGCAGGCCCACAATCGATCAGAACGACCTGCGCAACCCTAGGGAAAATTTTAGAATTATAGGTCATCACGCATGTATGGCTCACACGCCCAGATTAGCCTTGCCCGTGTGGCCTACACGGCCTGGCCAAAACCCATATGCCCGTATGGCCCACACGTCCAATCTAGCCTAGCTCGTGTAGCCCACACAGCCAGACTCACACCATCACACGGTCGTGTCTTACGCACAGCCGTACCTTCGTCAGATACACGGTCGTGTCTCACACACGACCAACTACACGGCTAGGCACACGCTCGTGTGTCGTCGACAGAATGCTTTTTCGACTTTCGTCGAAACTCATTTTTTTGAGTTTTGGGAACACACCTGGTTTGATTTTGATGCGAAAACACTCTCAAGACCACCAAAACCTAAAATCGACATAAACATTCCCAAAACCAATATTAATCCTCAACTAAACCGAACTAACGAAAATCAACTACTAAGAAATTCGAGTGTTCAACGCTTACCCGATTCTTGAACGACTCCGCCTACGATTTCGCAAGAAAAGAACTCAGCACTCCTCGATTCTCTACTGTTAAAAACACAAATTCAAAACCAACGGAAGAGATAACAACGTTCTAAACGGCTTTAAAGGAAAATTCCCTACTCGAGCAAAACATACTACTCTTACTTACCAAACGTATGAACACAGTGAATCGAAACACCACAATTTGGAAGAATAATTTTGCTAAAACGAGGAAGAAAAAAATAAGAAAATTCTATTGAAAATAAAAATACAGAGAAGAAAAAAAACGTCGAATTTCCAAAGAATGAGAGATTTTTGGGAAAACAAATTTGACATAAATCTCACTACATCCACATCCATAACCATCCACTAACTCAGAATCCCACTACAACTGAAACACTAACCACCACCCAAGCAAAAATATTAACTACACTCACACAGGGACTTAAACACGAGACCTCCAACACACTAACTCATTACCACTCAAACCAATAGGTTTATTCTATTATGGATTCACAAACATATTTATATAAGTCCACTCAAAAAGGGTAAGACTTGGATCTAAAATAACAAAAATTTGGCATAAGGAAGACTTGAACCCAAGACCTCATACACACACCCAGAACACTTAACCACTGAAGCATATAAATATTTGGGTTAAATTTCACAAAAATAGACTTAAATTATTTAGGGCGTTACACTTATCTTAACCATATCACATATTAACATATATTAACAGATGTCACATTTCGAGTCTTATTTAAGCCAAATAGACCCCACAAAAGGTTTAATTACGAATTTCAGAGTCAAACAGACTTAAGTGAAAAATTTTATAAAATGAGCCTAGACGTCCGTGTGGCCCACAAGGCTTACTTGATCTGCCCGTGTAATCATACACGGCCCAATTTGCCTGTGTAATTACACACGTTCGTGTGCTCCACACGGCAGATCACACACACGTGTGGTGCACACGGTCGTGTGACGAACATCAGTCTTGAAAATAGGGTCTATTTTTCCTAGATTTTTTCAAGTTCTAAATGACGTTTCGAGTTAGAATCACACACCTGATGATATTTCAGATCGACCACACATAGAACACTTTTGAATCCTACATACGGCACCAAAACACATCGATTACAAACATAAATTAACCCAAAATTTCACTTAAACACACTCATTTCCTAAATAAAAATAGTCCCAAAAAACAACGTACAAGCACTTACTTCATAGAAACAGCGTCGAAACAATTACTACTCTGCTGAGGGGTTTCAATTCTCACACCTTTCACCTAATCAAACACCATGAAAATATTTAACATAACGTAGAACAAAAATTAAGCATTAACAACTCAAACCTTACTCAAGAACGAACTAAAACTTAATAACATAAAATAAAACGACATTACTTACACAAATCTTGGATTACAACCGAAAATGAAAAGTCAAAAAGGTATTCTCACCTTGAATTAATGACAATAAAACAAAATTACAGAAAAAAAAAGAGAAAGGGTGAAGGGAAGAAACAAAAGAAAGAAGAAAAGATAAAGAAAAAGGGAAGTGGGAGAGAAGAACGTGAGAGTGGGAAGTGGGAGAGATATTTTGGGATAATTTCAAAACTACCCATATCCCACAAAATCGCATTAACTAACCACCTATCAGGTTTCCTTTAGAGTCAAAACAAAAATAATTTCTATTTTGCACACATGAGGTTTCAAACACAAGACCTCTAGGTAAGTTAAAGTCTTACCACTGAACCAGCAAGTTTATTCTTATCGACAATCGAGCGAAAATAATATTTAAACCAGAAGTTCAAATATATGGGTTTGGAAAAAAATTAACAAACTTTAAGGAGAAATGATTCAAACCTAGAACCTCACACATACTAACACAACACTTAACCACTAAATCAGATTAAATCAGTTGATAAAATTTTCACAATCTTAACTTGAAAATCAAGACTTGATGACTGTTGGTTTCATTAACCCAATTTCTTCCAACCCAGTTTTCAGGATGTGACAGATGAAGTCTTGGAGAAAGGTCGTGCTGGCAACTCCACAACCAACTCCTAATTTTGTGACGTGATGATGGAGGATGTGGAAATAAAAAAATTTGGAGTAAGGGTTATTAGTGTAGGTGATTGTGGCGAAGGTAGTGCCAAACGCTTGGCAAATTTGACAAGAACTAAAGAGAAAGGCTAGACATAAGATAAAGTTCATTATTTGTAGAATAAACTAAAACAAAAAGAAGGAAAGGTTTGAATACAGTTTAAGTCTTATTTGTGGGGTTTTTAAAAAAATATTTTATATATAAAAGTATTCTTTTAATAAATAAATTTTAAGTTACAAGAGGAGAAAAAAATAGGTATTCATTTATTTATAATTTTGTATGTATTTTTATAGAAAAAATAGATTTTTAAATCTTTTAAATTTTTTAAATTCTAAATTTTGAATTTTTAAGAAGTAAAATTAAATTGAAAGAATGTGTAAAGTTGATAGTTAAATTTTGTGAATTTTTTAGAATTAGGACCAAATTGATAAGATTTATAAACATTGGAAGGTTAAAATTATTATTATGCATGTCGATACAATGTATAACAAGGGAAGATGACAAAAAAGAGATCACAATGGTGTAGAGGAGGTCGGTTCACCTAAAGAGGTCGAGAGTCGGAACAAGGACAAGAGGATGGACTGATTAAGAAGAAAATTGCTTAGAGTAACTTTAGGATGCTGGAAGCTCGATCCCTTCTTCATCATTCATTAGGGTATTTATACGACGGGTCCCCTTGTCCATTAGTGTGACATGGCATGATAAGCATCCAATTCCGTCAAATCTGCAAATGATATTTATGCGTGTATATCATGAGACCTTATGAGTATGTGGTTGTTGCTCCTAAATAAACTCATTATCATATCAGGAGTGCATTCACACTTTGAGAGTGTTCATACCTGAAAAACAGGTGGACGGCTCCCTCTAAAGGAACAATGGTTTGCCAAAGCATTACTTCAGATGGGGTCAACAGGGAGGTCAATGGTGCGTCTGGTGCTAACATGTGTTTGAGTTAAGGAAGGGTATAACAATGCCATCGTTAGTGATTTAACAGAAGAGTGACTAGGGCTGTATATGAACCGAGCTTGAATGAACAAACCCCTGTTCATGTTCGTTTGTTTATTTTTAAGCTTGTTCGTGTTCAGTTTGTGTTCGTTAATAATTTCAATTTTTTGTGCATGTTTGTTTATTTAAAATTATGTGTGTTCATGTTCGTTTGTTTAATATTCACGGACATGTTCATTTAACTTAATCGAACATGTTCACGAACATTAAACGAACATGTTCATGAACATATAATTGAACATGTTCACGAACAACATTAATAAATAATAAACAAACAAACAATAAATACACACACATATATTGTTTAGATATAAAATAGTCAAATATAAATATTAATAATTATATTATAAATGAAAAAAATACAAACAAAGATAATTTTATTAATATATACGAATGGAACAATAAATGAGTTTTTAGATAATTTTATTAATATATACTAATGAAATTTTTATAAGAAAATATCATTAATAAATAAATGAGTCATAAACATGCTAATTCATGAACAAAAACGAATCGAACACGCCTCTTTTTGTGTTCGTTCATTTATTAAACGAACATAAAAATTTTGTTCATACTCGTTTATTTAGCTTAATAAATAAACATAAACGAACGTTATACGAACAGTTCATTGAACGTTCTGTTCATTTACACCTCTAGGAGTGACCAAAATATTAAATTTTGATAATGTTAGTGACTAAAATAAAAAAAATTTAAACCTAGGTGGCCAAAACAAAAACATGCTAATAGTAGACATAATGTTTAGTATTACTATTAAAAAAATATAAAAAATATTGCCATGAAAATATTTTTAAGAAATAAAATGTTAATTGTAGAAATAATGTTTTAAAGTAAAAAGATACTTTAAATTTGTTAAAATTATGATATTTTAGTAAAAATATTTAAAAATTATTGTAACTCGTTAATAAGGGTCTGTTTGATTGGCAGTAAAATGTTTTCCGTAAAATGATTTCTGGAAAATGTTTTACTTTTCTGTAAAATGACTTACTGGAAAATATTTTCTGGTGTTTGATTGAATCTGTGTAAAATATTTTCCGCTGTTTGACAGATTTCCTAAAAATATTTTCCAGAAAAGTTATTTTTTACATATATTAATATATATTAATAATTTTTTATATTTTAAATTGTTTTTACATATATTGCAATGATTTATTTATAATAATACTCAATAATAAGCTACAATATTGATCGTTATAAATTGAAAAAATATTATCCACAATGAGTACTAGTAAGAATATTGAATAATTATAAATTGCTTCGAAACCATAATGAGTACTAGAAATAATATTATCCAAATACATAATTAGTAGTACACCACATAATAACAACATTGTCCAAGTGCATAATATTACACCACATAAAAGTATCAATATCTTCAACCCTGAGAAAATTTTTGAAGCCAAATTTTTCTATGCTTCTTACTTTTAACTAAAAACATTTTGGCCTCTGATTCATGACTCCCTAGATAATCACACACAGAACACAAGAATTCATCATCAAATCCTTCTTCCTCCATCGACATCACTTGTTCGTAAAGCTGTGCTGTCTTGTCGGCAGTAAATTGTTTCAAAGCATTAGCAATTTCGCCAAGTTGCTCACCCACAAATTTAATTTGTTCATCAACGAGACTTTCTTGACCACTTTTTCTTTTACGTTTGGATGTGCCAGATGAAGATACATTTGTTCTTACCTCTTCAGCCTCTTCATTGTCTCAGTTTACAGGCATTGAATCTTCATTACCATCATCCAAATCTATGTCAGCAAATGTTCTAGCAAAACTCCCTGTTGCCATATCTTTGCCAACAACCACAGCCATTTCATCATAATGATCAATGCTTTTATTCAAAAATGGTTCATACTTCTTGTGTGCCTGTTGGATATTATACACAATTAGAATAACAAGTAAAAAACAATTGAAATATACTTAACATATATATACATATATTACCATCACTGTTGCATCGTATGTTGCTCTATCACATGTGATCATTTTCATGTTATCATCCCATCCAAAACCACTTTCACCTCGAATTTTGCATATAATCTGCCACTGGTTTTTTACTGTCCTCAAATGATTTTCCACGTGCTTCGTATCGCATTGGACTTGGAATCAAGAAGAAATGGCGTCGGCAACTCGATTAATAGAAACTGATTTGAAAGTATTAGAAGGCTTATTTCCTTTTTGAGCCTCCTCTGCTAGAATTTCAAGGAAAACATGTTCCATCGGTTTTGTCCACCTGAATTGCTTGGAGGTCCCTTCTTTGTTGCCCTTACCCATTCTACATAATAATTGTCATTGTCAATAATTTCAATATCCAACAAGCTTAAAACATAATAATCAATTCAATATCCAATAATGTTAAAACATAATCAATATCTAACAAATTCAATACATATATCAAAATCCAACAATCTAAAATTTGACAATGTTATTATCCAACCAACATTTACAAAAAAAAAAATCAGTCTAAAACATACATAACATAGAAATAATAACCCTAAGCCCTAAATCTACCTAATATTTCTAGCCATATAATCAATCCACATAGTTTCTGCAATCTCATCTCTCTTAGCAGACCATTCTCTTGCTTCTTGTCTTTCTTCTCGCTCCGTGAGAGTTTGTATTATCGAATCAAACTCAGACTCATCGTATAATCCTTGATTAAGTAAATCACTAGGATCAACTCCAATTATATGATTATGAGTTATACAACAAGCCAAAACTATATCTACTTGAGTTTGAAAACTCCAAAATGGTTCAGCATCTAATACACGAAACCGTTTCTTCAAAATCCCAAAAACACGTTCAACAGTGATCCGTAATGATGAATGTCGAAGATTAAAGAGTTCCTTTGCATTTTCAGGCTCTTCAGCACCAAACTCTTTTAAATGATATCGGACACCACGATATGGGGTAATACATCCAATTCGGATGCCATATCCAGCATCAGCAAGATAATATTTACCTACAATTTTACAATACGTAATTAATACTGATAAACTATGAGCTTACTGGAACTATTTGTGATAAATATTACCTTCTGGAATTCTTAATCCTCTTGGGCGTGAAAGTGCATCACTTAAAATACAAGAATCATGTGCACTACCTTCCCAACCAGCTAGAACATAGGCAAATTTCAAATCAAATGTAATGGCAGCCAATACATTTTGTGTCGTCCCCCCTTTACGGCTACGAAATCTTCCTTGCATGCTAAGTGGAACCGATGCACGAATATGAGTTCCATCTAATGCTCCAATACAATCTTTAAAATAAGGATAAAACCTTGGATTGTTTCTAATTTCACTAGGAGTTGACTCATCAGGTAATCTAATAACTAGTCTATACAATTTCAAAATAGCTCTCAATACAACCCTAAAGTAATGGTGAACTGTCTGAATTGATCTATAATATCTAGATCCAATCACTCGAAACCTTACATTATGACCAATTATATGTAAAAATATAACTACTTGCTCCCTAATATCGACAGATTTAGACGATTGTAACAAATTATTCGTACTAAGAATATCACATAAATTAAAAAAGGCGATTGGTCTCATCCTTATTATATCAATGCAATGCTGGTCACAACTATATAAAATACTATTAATATAGTTTTCTCTTTCATAATCTCGATTCACACGAGGGCGAGAAGCAATTTCCTTCCTAGTTTCTAATTTTTTTAATCCAAAGAGCCTCAAAAGCTAAAACTGAAACCACAACTCCGGCAATTGCCATTTGATTTTGATTACGATCCATCTACACAAAATAATGCCACACAAATATATGATCACTACTACAAAAGATGCAAGATTTTCATAAGATCACATAAAGTTACCATGACTAAAAAAGTGCATACATACATATCAAGCTAATTATAATTGCCCAATAATAATTTTTTAAAGTAGCACTTAAATATTGATCATAGTTAATACAATACTTCAATTGGTGCAAGAGTTTGTTATATATTATTAAGTTACCAATACATACATATATTGATCATGTATTTATAAAGAGTTTTAAATTATAATATGTTTCATGTATTTAAAGAGTTTTAAATATATTGATCATGTATTAAAGTTACCATGACTTAAAATATCTTTCATGTATTTGTTATATATTGATCATAGTTAATAATATGTTTTTATAAAGTTACCATGACTTAAAATATATTGCCCAAAAGCTATAAATGTTGATGCCTCTTTTTTTAAAATATAAAAGAGTTTTAAATACTTCAATTGCTATCAAGTGTGTTTTCTTTTTTTATTTCAATATAAACAAAAAAATTTGACAATGTTATAAATTTTTTTATTTCTATTTTTTATAATTTTTTAAATTATAAATTTGACAATGTTATAAATTTTTTTTATTTCTATTTTTTATAATTTTTTAAATTATAAATTTGACAATGTTATAAATAATGTTTAACTGCACTGCTACAATTGCTATATATACAGTTAAAATTTCGAACATAATTAACAAAAATATCAGTCTTATCATAAATATAACAGCTCATCACTGCCATTTCCTAACAAATTACAGAAAAAATGTAAATCAATAATAAACCATACCCAAACACATCCAACAACCATTTAATTCACTTGAACCGAATTATAACAACCACAAATGCATATTAGAAGGCTTATCATAAATCAAGCACACCACAAACCTCTTATGAAAATATCGACCAAGGCCACCAACACGAGTACAAATGCTGAGGTAGAGGCTAGGACAGCAAGAACTATACAGCTGGAGGTCAAGCATACAAAGAAATTAGAACCGTTAGGAGCAATAAAAAATAGAAGCTAAGACAACATCAGTCTTGCCATCATCAATAAACATAATCAAAATCCAAATCAATAAACATACAAAAATTGGGTCATCTTCAACCGTTTATTTTAACACAATTACATCCAACTTGTATAATTAAAGACAACATCACATGTTTTTATCTTTTCACTTCTATAATAATTAAATTTATATCGATATTAATTAAAAACTCCAACATTTCATCCATAATTCCTGATATAATATTTAATCATCCTCAACAACTCTCATTACCATATTAACAATAATCTGTAGAATTATGAGCTAAAAACATGTGAACTTCGCTTGTGTGAATGGAAGTAAAAAGAAAATACTTATTCATAATTATGATTAGTTTCTTTAAAAAGAATTAACTTATTTGAATTAACTTATTTTTAAAGGCAATTATTATATAAAATATCCAAAAGCCGTAAGCAGTATCTACATATAATTCAATCTGTAGAATTATATTAGTGTCAAAACATACTAACCCAATGGAGGAAAAATACATAAAAAATGAAACTCTAATATATTTATAATTTAGTTTTTCAAAAACAACCTTTATTCATTTATTTTTCTTTAATTCCCACCTTTATTTCATGTTTCTTTAAACCAAATTCGATGTGTTTAATTCAGTTAATTATGCAGAAGAGAAGAGTTCAAAGAAGCACCAAATTTCCAGGCTATGTTAGATGAAGAAGAATGCTTAGAAGAAGGTGGTCAAGCAACAGAGAAGAAAATGCGTTTATCTATGCATCAAGTTAAGGCTTTAGAGAAGAATTTCGAT